>NW_020449553.1:989383-1100163 GCF_003343035.1 Apteryx rowi | reverse complement strand
ACTGAAACACAGACACTTCCATCTTAACATGAGGAAAAACTTTTTCACTGTGAGGGTGACAGAGCACTGGAACAGGTTGCCCCGAGAGGTGGTGGAGTCTCCTTCTCTGGAGATATTCAAAAGCCGCCTGGATGCAATCCTGTGCAAYGTGCTCTAGGTGACCCTGCTTGAGCAGGGGGGTTGGACTAGATGATCTCCAGAGGTCCCTTCCAACCTCAGTGATTCTGTGATTCTGTGTAAAAGGAGAAAAAAATCTGTATTAGTTCTTTTGTAACCAAGTAGTACAGTGCCAAGAGGGGAAGGAGGTCATTGTGTTCTGCAGCAAGCAAAAGATGTGCAAAACCCCAAAAGCGTGGACTAACTTATTGGCCTTGAAGTACACAGAGGTCTTCAAACAGTGTTGAAACTCTGAGTCTTTCTCTTGCAAGCTTTTGAAAACAAGATAAAAAGTTGCAAACCCTTGATTTTTCCTTACTCGTATTGTGAGTGTTACTCAGCTAAAGCAGAGTGGTTCAGCATCCAGGCCAACAGAAGCCATCCACCTTGTCAGGTTTTTTTTCCAAGGAGAGGAAAATTGTCTAAGGCAAGTGTTCACGACCAGCCAGCTGAGTGCGGCTGTGTGTTGTTCTGGACAGTGCTGGAGGCAGCTGATACAGCCACCTCCAAAGTGTGGGTGAAGACCACCTGCCTTTACCTGCTGCTCAAGCATCTGGCCTGAGTGCCCGTGCTTCCCTTGGGGTACAGACTTCTTCCACCAGACTTCTTCCACCAGTGAAAATAGCCAGGTGAACTAGTGGAAATGCATTCTGGACGGCTGAAGATCAGGAATCAAATAGTATTTATGGCACATTCTTAGGGTAATAGCTCCTATATGAAAAGGTTTCATATTGGTATTTCCTTTTATCTCAAATAAATTTGTATATGAAAAGAACTAAGGCTAGTTTCAATTTCTAGGTCAAGTTCTTGAAGGTTAGAAGATGTGAAATGCAAGATTGCCCATGTATATGAGATTCTATGTGTTTACAGCAAGGCTGCTGTGTTTTGATTGGTGTGCTGAAAGCGCCTGGGTAGCTGGTAGGTTGCAGAGCCTGTCTTGATTTCATCTTTCTTGAATGTGAGAGATCAAATAATCTACTAGAAAAAGGTGATTTTTAAAAAAAAGCTCAAAAAATAGAAACAAATTTCTTCCTCCTCCTAGTAAATTGGAAGACAGAACCAAAAAAAATCTGGAACAGAGCACCCACCCAAGCATCTGCATTAAAAAGAGGAAAAAAATGGGGAGGGGGGGGGGCAGCACAAGAGCTGACTAGTCCACAGGATCTACAAAACACTGTAGGTGCTCCATGACAAGCCTGGTACATGTGGCTGTATCTGCTGTGATGTCTAATGTATTACAGGGACAAAATAGGAGAGAGATCAAGATAATGCCCAAGTCCTCCTCCCCATAGCAGCAGAATGTCCCAAGGCAGAAATGTACTCCTGCAGCCTGAGTGAGCACGATGTACAGCAACCCAAGCAATCCTGAAGCCATCAGGACCATCTAACTGTTTTCCAGTTAGACCTTAGTTTGGTTCATGTCCGCTGCTTCAGAGGATAAAGATTCCTCCCCATTTGAAAACCCTATTATGCATCAAGGGAGTAAATATGCCTTACTAGTCTCCAAAGGTGAACAGTGGAATGCAGTCTAGTCCAGTGACGCTTGTACAACATAACACAAACATGAGTGGTCAAGTCTCCCTCCTCCTTTAGGATATCATGAATGGAAGACACATAGTCTTAAGGTTTTCAAGAGTGAAGTCAAATTGTTTCTGACATAAGTATTTCAATGTTCTTTAGAAGTTGCAGTCCCTTCGTTTACTGAAGTTCTCTGTGAATGAGCATGAAAGAGAGATGCTGCTAAGGTAGCTTCTTATGAAAGGTGTTACACTAACTATCTAGTTCCACATGCCATGTTAGGAGGCATAGGATTAGTAAATGTGCGTACTAAAAAGTAAAAAAATTGTTGGGGCCAGAAGATGAGCCAAGTAGTGCAATATGTTTTCTTATCAAGACCTTGGTCTTGCTATCTTTTAAGTACATCAGCACTTTCAGATGTATAAGTTTTTGTGAGGTAAATGTGTCTTGTGTCCTGCATGAGTTGGATGGATGAGTGGGACTCCGGACAAACCATTCTCAGGCTTTTAATTTTTTCCAAAGTTTAAAAATCAAACAAACAAACCATGCTTAAGTATGCATACAACTAGTTAGACTAATCTCATATCATTCTTCATAGCATAGAATCCAAAGGTAGCAACATAAGATGTCTGAAATAAGTAGAGCTGTTGGACTCCACTGCATTAGCCCTACTGTAAAAACAGACATTGAATTCTTCATGAAAGCTTCCTTCTAAACTGGTTTTGTTCAGAATGGTGAGTATCTTTTGAGTGGTTTGGGTTTGGCAATTTGGGTTGTTKTTTTTTTTTTTTAATCTTTGAGGGGTTTTAATCCTTGAGTGACTAAACTTTGAGATTTATTAGACTTACGAGTTAATAAGGCAATCTCAACAAGACTCCTGCTTTGAGCTAATTGTCTAAGGGTTAACTGTTTTTAAACTGGTTCCTGAATATCATCTGAACATGGATGTGTTAGATTCTCTCATTATGTGCTCCTCTGGTAGATGTAGGATGCGTATTTGCCCAGTTTTCCATCATTAATTTCTAATTAGATACTTGTCAACAATGTAAATCAGCGTTGCTATTGTTCAGCAACCCTGTGATTCTTCTGTCCACCCTAATTAATGAACAGCTTTCTTATAAATAGATTAATAGAGGTAGTCCCATTACCGAAATTATTTCAGTCACTGTCTTATAGTGCACCTCATTACAGAAATGTAAAATAAAGCAGCATTTCAATTAGATTTTATACAGTACCTGATTCTTTTCCATTTCTCAGCGATTTTTTTAAATGGATTTTTGAGAAGGCCCTGACCTCTCTTCTGAGCATTCCCAAGCGCAGTACAAGCCTGGCTTTCTGTGAAATGTCACTGCACTTTAAATAAATAAAGTCAATTTCTCCCTGTATTGCTGAGGAAAATTGTAAAGGGAAATTCAGCTGTATTCTAGCTAATGTAAAGTTTCTCTGAACAAGGTTGGTGTATGGATTCTGCGCAAAGTGTGCAGTGTCAATCAGGACATGTTATTTAGCCCAAATGCTAAAAGACTATGTAAAAGGGTAAGACTGTAGGGTAAGCTTGAAAACTGTAAGCGGGTTTTCATATACAAAGGCTAGAAATGATGCCATAAGAGACTATCACATCTGCATACATAGGCCTGTGCTGACTTGTACTGCAAAACCACTTATGGGAAACAATAGGAAATTTAATGCAAGCCACATAAGAATGGGGTGAACCTGTCCCTCTGAAAATAGGAACCAGCTTATCTTTAATCACCTATTGTAAGAGCTCTTGTTGATCTGGGTTCTATGAAACAAAAAGTAGGTCTAGAAAATAATTCATGTTACTTCAGATTTCAGTGTGCTGAAATGGATTTGCTATTGTGGTATCAAACTTGCACATAAAAGGTATCAAGAGTCTTTTCTGTGGTCATAAGGTAAAAATCTGCCTTTAAAATGTCTATGTTCTTGTTCTGAATGGCAAGATTAAAGTGTACTTAAACTACTTGCAGTGTTGGCAATTTGAGCTGAATTATATAAGATGTGGGAAGCTGGTGAAACCAATTTTATCCTGAGTTCTTTATGCTGTAGATACAGACATCCAAGAGTTTGGAGGGTGCATCTATGGGGAGAGAGAGAGGCAGAGACAAGAGAGATTTAGCTGCTGCTTTGCTGTGGAGAGGAGTAAGTTACCAGTGAGCTCCTGAAAAATTCAGTCTAGAAACTGAGTCAGCTGGCTGTGCATGAGGATAGAGGGTGGTGGCCACTCTCCTTTCTCTGCTTGTCTTGAGAGAGGCATCTAACCACTATAATGTGGGAGCAGTGGAAACCTTGGAAAAGAGACAGATCTAATCCGCAGGCACTGGCCCTTCCAAGTATGACTGATACAAAGTTTCAAGTTTTTGACCCTCTTTCCTTCAAAGATGCTTGTAACCATAATCTAGATTCACGCAGAATTTAAAAGGAAAAGTAGCCAAATCTTCTTCTGGAAATGATGGGAAATTGAATCCTAAACATGAGTCCCCCAGTTCCTTGCAACATGCCCAGAGAGTGGGCCAATAAAATCATGGTGGTCTTGGGCTTTGCTGTTCTGTTTCCTGAGTGGAAATCTTGATTCATGGTCTAAAAACTTTCTCCATCAAAAAACAAACTTCAAACACTAAGAAGAACAGACATATTTGTGGTGTTATAGAGGGTTTTCTTTACAAATTGGGAATCTKTTAGTTTACAGAAGACTTATTCATTTGTTGTAGTTGTACTGCAAAGACAAGTTGCTGCTTTGATTCCTCAGAAGCAATGGGCAACCTTTTGAGTTCAAAAGAATAAAGCCGAGCTAAGCTAACAGCCCTGCAGAAATCTGCTCTAAAGTGAACTCCGGTACTTATGGAAACTCTTCAGCTATGGTTATGGATTATATTTTTAAATAAAACAAAAAGTCATAATACAAGTTATTGTCATTCTATGCTATGATCATGCCTTTTCAACAGTAAAATGGCTAAGAATATTGTAAAATAAAGTATGATATGCAAGATTTCACTTTTTAAATTTTTGTTAACTACTTAGTTGCCATAAGCTAAGTAGCTGTGCTATTAGGAACATATAGGTTCATCATGTTGTTTTACAGGCTAAGTCAAAAGTATAGGAAAAAATGTAGCATTATTTCTTGAAAAGCATCAATTTGTGTGAAATATCATGGCATCTGATTCGAAGGTGAAGGAGTTTATTACAATGCTGATGGTGTACAGAAGAATGCAGTAGACTTAGTGTGATACAATACTTGACCCAAGGCATGAAAATCTAATTGCATGGGAAACTGCTGCAATGAGAGATTTGAAGCATGGACTTTTAGGTCGTTTTTTCTCCCCTGAGGTTGTTTACTTGAACTGAGTTGTTGGATGAGCATGAATACCAATGCAAGGGAAGAGCAGGTCAAATTCTAAAACAAAAAATCTTTCCAGTGAGATGCAGTCCAACTTCATTTCTGGTAGTGGAGGAAGCTTTTTTCTATATGCATATTTAGAACAACATATACAACTCTTACTGTTTCTAGAATTAAGCAGTAGAAGGCCAAAGCTTCAGTTTCTTGATTTGATCACTCTTATTTTGTGTTGGATGTACACTGTTGTTATCATAAGCCTTTGTACCATTTGAGCAAGCTGAATCAACCTAGGCAAGTCCGAAGACTTACAGCACATTTTGCTTTCAACTTTTGTCTCTAGTTTGAAAAGTACAATTAAAGCGGACTCACATTTACCTTCAGTTGTACTTGAATGATAATAGAAAATAAAACATAGGTACCACATATTCATGTCATCACTCAGTCAACTCAAGAATTCCTACCCAGAGGTCAAATTGACCTTTCTTACCCAAAGAAGGAGAGGGGCCATGGCCAGGACGCAGGAGGGGAAAGGGGGATAAAGCAGGGGGTGAAGGCAGAACTGGATCACTGTTACTGCTAGGGGAATGGGAGGCCTGGGAGAGGGAGCTGCTATTACTAAAAGCCAGTCCTTCAGGTCCCATACAGCCTCTCACACTGGTAGCAACAGGAACAAGCAGCCTGGCTTACTGCTATTTTGGTCTACTCTTATTTTTCTTTCTCTTCCTTAAAGTGTAGTACTCAAAGCTGGACACTCCAGTTGCTTTTTTCACCAGTGTTAAGTAGAACAGAACTGATCTCCTGTCCTAAGTACAACTTCATTGGCAATAAATGGCATTTTTTGTCAAGAGGAACTCCTTTTTCCTTCTGGTGGACTAGAAACTCCAGTCCTGTGGTCCTTGTTTGTAGCTGGGTGTTAAATTTAGGAGCAAGAGATTAATCACTCTGGTCTGTCTTTCATCTTCTTGGATCACTTCTCCAATTTATCATAGTCATAGTCAATATATCAATTTATCATAGACCTTGTCCTTCAGAGTATTTCACCACTTCTCCATCTTGAAGTCATCTGTGTGTCCTTTTTTTTTTTCCTCATTATTTTTTGTAAGAATCTATCTATTCTGTCCTCAAAGTTATCAGGGGAGATGCTGAGAAGAAACCAGATAGGAACATACAGGTGCTTCACACTAGAAGTGCTTTTTCAAGTCTGGCAATGAGTCATTGCTAACCTATTTGTTTTGTTGCAACTAGTTACACATTTCATCTCTGTGCATATAATCTCCCAATCAAACCATGGTGTTTTCACCTAGGTCAAAGTCAAACAATACCACTCCTACCGCTTCTCCTCTATCTGCTTCTCCCCTGTTCCCATGTAATACTAATGGAGCCCCTCAAACCAGAGCATTCATTCCTGAAGTGCCTTGCACTTACCTGCTCAACAGTGATGTGCTTAACTTTCCTTCAAAGCTATTTGAGGGATGGCTGGTAAACCTAACAGTCTGAACAAGGTATAACATAACCAGTAACAGTAGCCTAATATCTCACAAGCCATTTGCACCAGTATCAGACTCTTTTCTTTGAACTCAAAGTAGGTTCTAGTACCTTCAAATGCTGCTAAGGGAACAGACAGTTAAGCAAAATTTTCTCTTGGTTGAATAATACCTTCTAGTCTTTCATTATTCTGTAGAGGTCTAAAATTGCAAATGGCTTTTAATATTAGCCTAAAAAGTTATAGAAGTAGAACAAGGTTAATTATTTTACAATTGCTGCTTCCACTACTTAGTCTAACTGCTCAATGTGCAATGCCATTAGCTTTACAATTTCAGAGCTTACTTGATAATTATTACAATCATTACAAGCTTGTGCTATCTCCTTTCTGAATGTTTTCTAAATTTAAATAAAATTTTTAAGCAAGTGATACACTATTTTTATGGTTGTCTAGGAATTTTATTTCTTCTTTGGCACTTATCTCAAGCCTTAGAACACTAAGCCTGAGTGGAACAATAATCTCTTCAGATGCAAAGTCCATTGTGGCTTTAACATAACTATATACTATTAAAATAGCACTAGGCAATAAACTGCAAACTATATAGCTAAGGGTTTTTAGAAATTGGTAACAATTTCTTTTGTTTCAAGTCTATGTTGCTCAGTTTAACAGACCTTAAATGGGTCTCTGATATCTCAGAATAATTAGTTTCTGTCTAAAAGGTGGATCTTGTCCACACTGTCTGGAGTTGAACATGAAGGTGACAACTGCTCCCCCAAATCTTGTGCCATTTGTAGTATAATAGCAAACTTGTGGCATGTTTGTCCCTGCAAACTGCAGCTTTTGATACTAACGCACAGTAAGGGGGCCAAAACTCTACAGTTTGCAAGAAGGATCTGCTATCCCATAAGATCAGCTTTCGCACTCAGTAAAATAACTAAATCACTTTAAATCACTAAACCACTAAATCACTTTAAATCACTAAGGGAAATTGAACTATAAAAATAGTATGGTTATGGAAAATTAATTTTAGAAGCAGAACTGAAAAGTTAAACTGGTGGAATCAGTTGAGAAAAGACGCTTGTGTCATATCTAGAGTTTTAGACTTCATGAAACCTTACTTTCTCAGATGATCTTGGAATAACTTCTTCTCTGAATTGGCCTGGTATTGTAGTATCAACAAAAACAGTGCTGAAAATATCAGTTAATTCCAGTAGTGTTGTAGAAGGAGGAGAAAATAGTACAAGCTTCTCCATGGCTGCAAGGGAGGTCAATAAATGTAAAGATATGTAGAGTGGGCTGAATCATATGTAACTAAAACTTTATATTGGGCTTTCTTCAATGGGGCAGTAGAAATTAGGTTCCATTAAGACCTATAAAATTCAGGCTCCATGACATCCCTTTAGAAGTAATGCTTCTAAAATGTTCTTTGCTGGTTCTTCCTTGCTTCTGAGTATATAGAGAATGCCTAAGGAGAAGGTCTCTGTATATTCCTAGACACTTGCAGTTAGTGGCAGCCTAAGTGTAGATCTTGAGGATGCCTTCTGACCTCATGTAGTTAAGAACTTGTACTGCTCAGTAGCTTTGACTGTGATATTGCACAGGGATTTTATATTTCACACAATGCACAAAGATAGCTCAGGCTGATGCTGTGACCAGTGTGGTGCTGCACAGTTTGTCAACATTGCTCACAGGCACAAACTATTTTGCTCAGAATGGAAGCAATCCCATTTGGCCCCAACATCTCACTAAAAGAAAATAAAAACAGATGGGCAAGAATCTTTCACTGTGCATGAAATTTATTGTTAGTGCAATCCAAACTCTTCTGGAACATTTAGCAATTTTTTTCATACAAGATTTTTTTTTTCTTTTTTATAAATAAAGAGGGAGATTGAAGAGGTACCTGCAAGTGACAAGATAGAGACAAATTTCAAAGGTTTTCTCCTAAGGAGAGATTCTATCAAGGCTGTTTTACACCTATTGATGTAAAGATAGTTTTACCTAGACCTAATCTGGTAGAAAAGTAAAGGCTGACCTGTACAGCAGACTATAGACTGCAAGCACTAATTGCATTCAGCACTCATTCAGCACTAATCAGCTCTGAGAAGGCCTTACAGGTATGTATTGTTTTGGAACTACACATCAAAGAAGACCTTAACCAACTGTGAAAAGCCTAAAGAACAGTGAAGTGAATAATAAAGTCCAGGATGAAAAAATGGTCTCTAAGGAAAGACCAAAACCACTACACTCATCTAAACAAGACAACATATAGGAGCAAATGCAAGTATTCAAGTATACAAAGGGTTGTTGCAAAGAAGAGAGTAAAGTCTATATCCCGGTAGGCAGGATGAGAGGAAACTGACTGTAACTTCACCAAGGAAGTCGGATATTAGAGATAATCTCACAGTGGCAAGAGCAGTGACTTGCAGGAGGTGGCTGCTTGGGGAACCAGTGGAGTTTTCATCACTGAAGCTCTGGAGGGACATGTTGGACAGGAGTGGTTTGGGCATAGTCTGTCCCCTGGCCCTGAGAGAGGATTAAGTAAATGAGCTTTTGCGATCTACTTTCCAGTGATTCTCTGATTTCTGGGTCCCCACTTACTGCAGGGATGTGCCTAATAACCAGGCAGAAAGTTATCCTTAAATAATGTCCTAAGATTGCAAAATGTTATACTCCCCATGTTATGGGTGGAGAAGAAGCTGGATCTGGATCCATCACAAGGCTGTTCTGGATCAAGACAAGACCCAGCTCTTCCCCTGACTCCTTTTCTCTCCACTGTTCCCAAGCATCTTCACTCCCATAAGAGAAGCACCTGGGCTTATGTAAGAAATGGTGCCAGCCATTTCCCAGCGCAGCCCCAGTCAGGAGCTGGAATGTACCTCACTACCCATCAGAAAGCAGTTTTACATTCAGCCCCTGTGATCTATGTGAACTGATATGAAATTTGAAAGAGGGTTGGTTATGGAAACCAGTGTATCTGTTGCATGGGGTTCACTTCTTCAGCAAAAAAATGGAATCTCTCTAGCTGCTTCAGTGTATAAGCTATATTAAATTATTCACTGGCCTAGTTTATGCTTGAGTGAGAACACCTTGTTCAGGTGAATCCTAGAACTAAATGTTACAGGAAAGTATCCTGATTTAGTTTTTGTGAACAATTAGTCCCTGTTTTGCTCAACAATACAAAAAAAAAAAAAATCTGAAGTAGTTGTCTCCCAGTGACTGAATTTTCAGGCCTTTCCACTCAAGGATGTAGCAGAAAAAGTACTGACACAATCACAGCACAGCTCCACCTAAATGGTGACTAAGGAAGCTTGAAACACAGAAGAAAAAACATAAGCTTCACTATTCATTTTCTTGATTTCTACAGACAATTTATTCCAATATTAAAGTGAGTGAAAGAACATATTTCATGCCTGTATGCCGCTGAAATAACTACTTTGATACAGTGTGTTAGGGATAATTAGAGGAATGATGTTGGCTGGATATGAAAGCTGAACAGCATAGCCCATAACTGGCAGTATACTGAAATACTTCAAGGTCTTGCTGGTGATATTTTTACCCTTTATTTCTACAAGCCCATATAAATGTTTTTTTGATACTAGAAAATAAACTATTCCAAGATGTCCTGAGCAAGCGTCTCTACTTAGTATGTTATCATTGCATATATTGAGATCTACAGTATTTTTATCAATACAGGTTTTGTTTTGCTTTTGCTATGGTCACTGAATGTTTCTTCCTCTCTGGTTTCTTAATGAGAAGAATGGGTGGTGAATTTTCAGAGGAGACTAAAGACCTATTACAGTTCCAGTCACCATTTTCTTCTCCCTGTGAAGTTAGTACATCAGGCAGATCCGTGAGGTAGCAGACTACTGTTGGAGCACATCACGTTGTCCTTGTATTTCTAAATTACTTTTTATCCTACGATGTCAAATCATGCTGTAAAATTGAGTAACTATGTTACCACAGAAATAATGCATTCTGAGGCTGAAGTGGATCTCTAGCTGTGTGCAGAGATTTCTGGTGTGCACTATTGGAGGACTCTGAGGATGCAACCTGTTGGATGCTAAGTATTACTGAGGGACCTTGGCAAGACCTGTTTCAGCATCTGTTGCATAATATTCTGTGTTCAGATTTCTCTTTTTCAGTCACTCAGTGACCTCTTTTTTTTCTTTTGAACTGATATTATTCTGTTCTTTGGCCTCCCCTGCGGAGCCAAATGTTTGTTTTCAGAAGTTTGAATAAACAAAAAATTTCAACCCCTTCTGTCTGAGAGGGAAAGAACACAGAATATCCTTCTGCTGGGGGGAAAAAATCTGCTCTTCTATTTCTATTTGAAAACTGAAATCTGGCATGAAAATGACTTTTGAACCATGCATGACCTCATTTTGAAAGGAATTGACTTTGATTTCTCTGTTCTGAAATACACATCAAAAAAAAAAGTATAGAGGGCTTGGTAGGGGTGGGGGTTGTTTCTGACTGAAGAGAGAGGAAAAAATAACTGTAGTCATGCTAGAAGACCTTCACTGCTTGTGAGCTTACAACCACATTAAAATGGAAAGTCATTCTGTGGAAAGCTATTGATGTTGAATTCAGYAGAGAAAACTGAGAACTAGAGAAGGTTTCTTGAGAGATGACCTTGTGAACTGTCTAGTACATGCGTAGCATGCTGATAGGCATTATCTCTCTGAACGTCTGCCTAAGACAAACAATCCAGTGGTCTTAAAGCATCCTTGATTGCACTCCCATAAGTCTTCTAAGGCAGTAAAGTGCTGAGGAAAGTAGCTGGCAGAGCCCCCAAGAGAATAAGGGAAAAGTTATTTTTGAAGACTCAGTATTTAGTGAAGAAAGGACTTGTACTTGCAGACTTAATGTTAGCTTCACAGTGTACTATTTTAGTTGTATTGCAAATTAAAACTGTGCCTCAGTGGAGGCACTTAGTGTTCACAGGCAAAAACAGCCCAATGGTTTTTGTGAAATTTGCTTTAGTAAATATGTGGTTTGATTTGGTAAATATATTCAGGCCTGTGGCCTGAAAATCTGAATGGTTTTGGAGATGGGTTGCTGCCCATCATGTAGGAACCAACTGCATTTAGTGGTGCTCATCTCTGGCGGGGCCCCTCGGGGCAATGAGCTCACATAACCTGGGAGCAGGCTGGGGCATTTGAGGTGTTTGGCTTCCTGAAGCCACTGAGGCAGCCCATGGCCAAAGCTGCTTGTACCTCAGGCCTTCACAGGCACCTTGCAATACTGCCTCCACACCTGAGATGTTTTATCTCACCCATCCCCTGGGATAGAAACCTCTTTTTAGGTAGTGTGCCAGGCCATGGTATTCTGGATATCCTTGTGCTTATTTCCAACAGATCCTCCTTTTGACTGCAGAGCTTGCACTCTTCCTCTTGAGAGCTTGTGAGCAATGGTCAACAGGATAAGGGTAATAACTACCCTTAGTCATTAATGACCAATTTATGACCATAATAGTGATACTAAACAGTCTTTTTTGGGGTGGGGGGGGGAATGTAGTATCATACACAGAGGTGGAGGCAGGCCAGCTCTGCATGAGAAGTCATTCTGTGTTTCACAGTGCCACTTCTGAATACACCTGCCTTCAGGAGCTGCCTTTTATAGCCCACCTGAAGTAAATACCCTTTTCTATGCATCTGAAGTCTAGTTAAGCTCCCTTTCTGGGCTCAGCAGGCTGCCAGAGGCTCTGTGCTGTTCCTGTTGTAAAGGTCCCAAGGCAAAAAGCAGAGCTGGCTGATTTCAGACCCAACTTGGACTGGACCAAGCACAGCAGTTGCTGTGCTTTTTCTCTGTCTATCAGGAGTTGGAAACAAGTGTGGGGAAGGAAGCATTTTGATTCAGTTGCACAGTTATTTCAATAATCCATCAACCCCAATTAGTCTAGAATGCTAATGACTGGGCTGTGGGAGCTACAGAATGAAATATCGTTAAAATCGCTTCTAATAATTTCTGCTCTCTAAGTGAAGTGGGAGTGTGCATCATCCATCAACTCTATTGATCTAAGTCAGTCTCAAACACTTGATTTGAGGTATTGACAAATTCAGTATAACAGGGATGGACTAATACCATTGGAAGTCAGCAGGGTACCGGGGATAAGGCATCCATAGAAGAAACCTAATAATAACTTTCATGCCATTGAATCAACAGTAAAATAACTGGTGAGTAAGAACTGTGTTTTTGAGGGTTTAACTGGGTTGAAAGCATGCAATCTGTGAACCACTAGTGAAAGAGGGATGGGGAGGGGAAGACTTTTCCCACTGTAGAAACAAGGTGCTTTATATTATAGCAACAACATTAGAAATGGTTTTGATATTTGGGATAGCTTAGACTGAAATCATTAATCACATGGATGTGTCATGGCAACAGTCAGGGTTCCTCTTGATGCTTTTCACTTTGGAGGACACTCTTGCTTCTTACCGTCTTCTCTTTTCCACTAACAGGCAAGTTCATTAGAGCAAAAACACCTTTGCCTTATGAACAGAGGAAGACTTTTCTCATTGGGATTTTTGTGCAACTACTTTACAGCAGTAACATTTGAGATAAGCCAGATTCCTTCCTGATGAAAGCAAATATGGTTACATCAGAAGTAAATACAGTTACGCATTGAAGAGATGAATAAAATAAAAGTCCCAGCTTTGCAGGAGACCCAAATAACCTTCTAGGACAGCTTAATTCTCTGCTATTAAAATCAATGAGTAGAGCATAAGAGTCATCATATTTAATTGAAATAAAGCACTATTGCTCTTTTAGATGTTGTTTTGATTTGTGGTCTCTTGGTGGGATGGGCAGTTGGAGAGCTGGGGGGGTTATGTGGGCTCTAGGGGGGATAGTTCTTCTGTTTTATTTTGCTTTTTTCTTTTGTAAATCCACACTGCCTTACCTACTTAATATATCTGGCTGTTTTCCAGTACTTGAAGTCATGAAAAGACTCTACCTAGAAAAAAAGAACAAAATCAGAAAAGAGGGAAATAAAATAAATGCCTGGGGAGTATAGCAGATGAAGTGAAGATAACAAGAACCAACTCCCATAGTAGCTGAGGTATGGTCATCTATCATATGTGTAGGAGATCCATGCAGGTGACTATTAAAGGACAAAGTCATAGAAGCTGCACCATTATSCCTGAGTGGAATATTGCCCACTGAGCCTCTGGCTCACTGACAACTACTTACCCTTCTGTGAAGGGATAGGCTATGCTCTGCCGGTGAAATAACCCCTAACTTTGTTTTTCAGTATTAGATTAACTCTTTGAGATATTCATTTGGAAAAATATTTAGAGCTGAAGCAAAAAAAAAGAGTCTCACCGTCACTTAGGCTGTGGACAGAAGGCCTCTGCCTGCTAATGCAAGCTGCTTATCCCCTCCCTGTGCCAGTGTCACTCCCCCTCACTTTTGCCAGCTGAGCTGTGCGAGTGTGCACTCCTCCCAGTTCAGGCAAAATGAACTGGGCTGGTCCAAGCTGTGAGAAGGGTCTTTGTGTGGTTTAATGGAAAGGATTTGAGGAAGGCAGAAATCCCCAGTGCTGGGTGCTAGTGAGCAGCTGGGGTGGGCTGGCAGAAGGGAGGTGCCAGCTTCCACTGGCACGACTGGTGGTAAAAATGCACATATATCTCCTTTCTGTATATCAGCTCTAAATAGCTTCAGTGGCTTTCTCTTTTCACCAAATGAGGGAATTGTAATAACAACACTGGTTAAAACTTGTCTCCTGTCTCTGAATATTATTCAGAGAATAATTTAGGTCCCTAATTCTAATGCATAAGCATGTAGGTGAAGAGTGAATGGTAGCAGTATTCTAACCTTCAGTGCTACTGTTTTACCAAATGCTCATTTTTAGTCCTGATTCTGCAAATAACTTGACCTCTGATATTTATTAGTTTTGGTCACAGATGATCTGTTTTTGGTGGTGACAAACCACCACATATACAAAGTCTCACTCTCAACTCAGCTGTAACACATCTGTTTGCTTGAAAAGACGACATTTAAATACGTTCCTAATCCACTTCTGTAGATAAGCACAGGGCATACTTGACTTTCTGCCATATCAGGGTTTTTTTGTAAATAGATGGCTGTGTTTTGTTGTACTTTGAGTTTTCTTAAGGACAAAATCACTGAAGTGTTGTGTGGTTTGTTGGGACTTTTTTTCTTTTATTTTTTTTCCTCTTTTGGTTTACCAGCGACGAATACAGGGGAGCATTACACAAGTCTGTTTTCTTATCCCCCATGTCTAACAAGGTAAATAAGTATCCTGCTTTCAGGATTCTGAAGACAGCAAGCTAAAATATGCACCTCCCAAGCTCAATGTTACAAACTACATTTTACATAGGAGCGTGCAACATGTCATAACATGCTCACAGGTGTAATGAACCATACTGTAAACTGGCCTCCAGCATCAGCCAACTCAGAGGTCTCCGTGTTAACTCAGCCATTAACAAATACGCGACACCTCTGGGCATACATAGGGCCGTAGTGTAAACCAATGCCTCCACAAGCTTTTTGGCTCCTTTGGGCTGGCTCCTGCCATGGTGCACATGGTGCATTGGGGATTCTCTTATAAGATAGGCTCTTCTTTCATTTCAATGTAACAGAAATACTTGTTAATGTGTCAGGTCCCGGTATGACCTAATAGCTATTTTGGGTTATAGGTTGTACCAGGTTACTAGTTCACTTCTGTCTTTCCTGTATGACTTGGAGAACAGATCCAGCATACCAAAATAAAGCTTAAAAGAAAAGTTGCAATAATAGTTCCATCATGTGGAATGCAAAATTGCAATAGTATTTTCTTTAAGTCTGCTCTGACTTTTAGTTTGGCATGAAGTGACCTGGGACTGGGTTCAAATCTAGGTCCTGTATCTGTCCTCCACAGAGCAAAAGTCAAGATTTATTGTGCTGTAGAGCATTTTTTTTATTTATAAGGAATTATACATTTAGGAAAGTAGCTGGTAATAATAAGAAAAAAAGCTTCCTAGCAGCACTGTAATATTCTAACAGTGTTTTTTCTGTAGACTCATAAAGATAACCATCTATGTATCAAAACAAATGAGATTGCTCAGCTGAAATTCAAGTTAGGAACAATGCATTCATAAGCCTGAAAAAACAGGAAAGGAGAAAAAAAAAAGGCAATGAAAGAAGGAAGATTTTTGTCTGAGTGGCTGCTGCTATTCAAAGCTGTACAGAGAAATCGGGGGACCCTGTGTATTTGCTTCATCCTCCTTTCTCTTTCTCTGCAGACTCTGCTTGAATATTTGGAGAAGTGGTGTTCAAGAACACATGGAAGGAAAAAGAAAAAGGCAAAGTGAGGGTTGCATACTTTTGCAGCCTTCACCTATGCAAAAGTGATGAGCGTGATATAGCTTTTAACTGCTTTATCTGCTAGCTGATCTCTAAAAATGTGTGGTTACCACAGCAACTGCCACAGAGTTGTGATTTACGGCATGCCGCTTCTTGAACACTCCATGGGGCAGAGTCTCTCTAGTCGCAGTCTCTCGGGTTAACTACTGCCCGTCCTGCACCGCTTCAAGCTCTTCCCACATGACAAATGGACTGTCTCACCTTGCAGAGCAGCAATGGACCATCCTGGTGGGTGGCTGCTTTGGTACCTCACTGAAATTGTGCTTGGTTGAGGTGTTTGTGGATTAGCTGTGTTCTGCCCTTGAGGCGCAAGGCTCCCACAGCCTCTCTTGTGGCTAACATGTCCGATGGAGCCTGGTGCTGCTGGAGTTTTGCCCCTAAATGCAAGAAGAGAGCAATGTGTGCAGAAATCAAAGGAAAACTTAACTACAGTGAACCAGCTGCCTGCAACGAACCTAAAACATCCTATGTTCATTTGTGGATGTCTCACCTTTGACTTTTATTGCAAGGCTATATTGTGCCAGGGCTGATTAAATATATAAATATCAAACTTCCTCTAGTGAGGATGGTGTGGATGTGTGCTCTGATCAGTGCCCCTGTGTATTTATCTGGCTGTTAAAAAGTTACAGTTTTGACAGTGTATTATGCAAGAGGGTAATTTTGTTGGGTAGTAAATCTACAAGATGTACTGAAGACTCCTGCTGTGGTAAATAGCTCCTATCTATAGTTCTTCAAACAGATAAAAATCATGCATGAGAGAGGTCCTGATGCAATTTACTATCTTGCTTTTTATAACAAATTTGAGCCATAGCTTTTAGTTTAGCCTCTTCCATTCTGTTTTGTCCAAAAGCATTTTTATTCCTTGCTAAGGAAGAGAATAATCTACTTGATTGAGTTTTCATAAAGGTGCATTTTAATGAAATCCTGGAAATACCTTGAGGTGGTAGAATTACAGGCTGGCTTCTTGCATGCTGTACCTCAGTAAAGCGTGAATATTTGAAGGGAAAGATCAGGGTGAGCATTCTGCAAGCCAGCAGTAGGCTCTGCCCAGCCTGGTTCTCCCTTGCCCAAAGTAGCACAGTGCATGCTTAAACCACTTTGGCTTGCCTTGGTAAACAACTCGATTAAGCTACCTCTGATTTAACTACAGCAATGAAAGTGATTAAAAATATTTTTTAGGATACATGCATCTTTTCTAAAATAGGCAAAACCTAAGCATAAAAAAATAAGAAAACACTGAGAACAGAATTATAAGCAAGTAGTAAACAACTGCCTTGTGCTGGGTTTAGAAAAATATAAAATCTCTTACAGATCTCTTATGCCAGCTAGTCCCTTCAGAGAGTAAGCATACAGAATGTTAATTATCACAGTTTTCTTTCTGGCTTTCAACTTTAGCTTTTCGCAAGCACAAAGTAGAAGGGATATGTGCATTAGTAAAGCTGCATCAAAGGAAAACAACCTGGCTGGAAAATAAAGGACTTCACAACGCTGTGTAAAGGAGCATAGGAAAGTCAGCTTAAATAGCACGGATAGTCCGACACAGAATTAGCCTTCAGTACTGTAACATCTAGGGAATACTCAAATGCAGCATCAATATGATATTGTTACTACAGCATGCGTCACCCAGGCCTCCTTGTCTCACTGCTACTTTAGATTTCACATACAGTACTAACAATTTGACAAGCAGTGTGGTAACAAGTGATTTCTTACATAGTTCATATCTGTTAAGTCATAAGAATCTGGGGAAAAATGACACTAATTTGGTAGGTTTTAAAGTTAAAGAAATTCTGGCAGCTTTTCCCAAATCTGCTTGGAAAACACTTGAGCTTTAAAGAGTAAAGTTTAGGAAACTGCTGGAGAAAACTCCCACAAAGTTAAAGGGGAAGAAAGCAATTGGCATTTTATACATCTTCCACTCCATAAATACACTTTCACGTACATATACTAAAAGATATTTATATAACACAGTATTATTCGCACCTTATGCAACAGTTATTTTTCATGAACCGAAGACAAAGAATAAAAGGTAAAGCCAACTCTTTAGTACTTTAGGAAGAAAATAAGTAGGATTAGGTCTTTTCTGGTTTAGATCGAACCCATAGCTCCTCTTATTGCATTTGTTTTCCAAGATTGTACATCCATAGACAGTCCTGCTGTATAAAAGGGAGTCACAAGCCCAAACAAGAGGGATAAAAAAAAGAGTTAAATATTAAGAACAAAATTAAGTGAGAGTTTTGCTGCTGACTCTTCCAGTTTGTGCAGCTGAGACATATGATGGTATGCAAATCCCTTCACCTCACGTATTTCACAGGACTGGGGAACTTACATAAATAGGCTGAGTCTTTGACAGCATGAAAAAGACAGTTTAGCTTGGACCTTGTAGCTGGACTTTATAAAACAGAAAAAGAGGGGGAAAGCATTACAAAATCTGAAGTAAATATTGAAATATTTCCTCAGGATTAGAAAAAAACTGTTTTTTAAAATAGCCCTGTGGACTTAGGTGAATCTTTGTAATGTTAACAGCCTATATCCAGTTGGTTTTGTACTTTAACATGGTTAAAAATTAAAATGAGGTGAACTGGTTAGTGTATACTCATGTGGCCCCTTGGAAAAGGACTTAAACACAATAAATTTCATGAAGGAAAATATTTTAACGTAAATTACTTGAGGTAAATGGCTCATAAAGCTTGTAATCATCTACAAAGGGGAAATATGTGAAGATTTCATGTACATTGGGGATGAAAGAGATGAAAGTCTTTTATGGGCCTGCTGTCATGAGGGAGATTGTAAGCATTTCGCAAATACCCACAAAACTTATCTCCATTTTTAAAAAACAATCAGCTTGTTTTTGCTCTTTACAATAAGCATCATTTCCATGGAGACTATGGTTGGGCTTTTCTTCCCATGCAAGAAAAGATTATCTTGACATCATACACTACATCAGTTTAGTGGTTGAGTGGAAATATTTCTCCAAATAGATGCTTTATTTTGAGACAACCTGCAAATGTTTCCTGCTTTGCTTAGTGGCTTAATTTGTCCTTGAAATACTGACCGTATTGCCTAAAAAAGGTGTGCTTTCTAAGCCTTTTAATATAATAATTCCTGCGAACACTAGATGTTCTTTCTGAAGCATTAATGTGTTTCAACATAAGTCTCACCCATTTGGCTTCTGTGAAAACTGTTTGAAACTGTTAATTTTGATTAACACTGCATAACTTCCTATTCAGGTTGTCTGAACTGAATGTAGATATTGTGTCTAACTCTTCTCTCACGCACCTTTGTTCCATGACTAGCAATTTAAAATAGAAGGACACTAGAAGGATGAACCTGGATTAATTTTGGAAGATGCATGCTTCCTTTTAGGAGTCTCTAAATGAAACCGATTCATAACATTATCTTTTAGGTACATACATATGATTGAGCTTGAACTTCTGTCGAACTACTTGTACACTTAGGTGCTTTGACATGCTTAGGTAATGTTGAATTTAGACCTCTACAGCAATAAAAATATCTGCAACATCAGATATGTTTGGAAGAAAAATTTTTTCCATATCCTAAAAGCTAGACATTTTTTGAAACATCTTTAAATCTTTCGATTGGAAATTTGCTCCTGAGGAAACATTTAAGGGTATACTGCACTGGGCCAATCTTTTAATCTCGGAGATATGAATTAGGTTCAGACCTAGATTTTACCGGGACTAAAGCTCGGTTGGTTGCCAGMGTCCAGTACTCTCTGACCAGGTTCTTTTAGATATTCCACACATATGGAGAGTGCAATGTTTAATATAAAAGTTTACTTTGAAGATATTTGATGTTACACAGGATTTTTGATTTAGCAGAGTGATACAGCAATATACTGAAATCACAATTCAAGTGTGTACTTATACAGTTCAATCACAATACCAATGCGATTGCCATTACCGGTCTCTATAAAATGTTCACTGTCATGACGCTGGGCGTCCCCAGTTGCCAGGAAGGAATACATGGGTTGAAGCCAGCTCAAGCCCGTTGCTCCCTTTGAAGTTCCTTTGCTAGTTGTTCAGGTTTTATACCCTATGTTGGACTGAGCTACATATACACTTCCCTCATGCTGGTCTGGCTAATCTCAGGGAGACATTCACATTTGTCTGATCAACTCAGGAAGAAACATTTACATCAGCTGATTCACTCAACAGATACATCTGCTTATGTAACACAAAGGTCATCCTCTGGTGCCCTATGTGTTGAGATAAAATCAGTTCTCTGTGCAACAGCTGTGTTTAACGGTCACATCCTACATGATTCCTGAGCTTCATGGGCACCTCACCCTTGCCCATCTCCTCTGAGCCTTCTTTCATTGTAGGGGTTATTCGTCAGTCACACTGTTTTTTCTCGTTTCTACTGAGCAATTTCACTGTTTTGATCAGATCCTCTGCAGTTACCTGTGGGCATAACTATGCAAAATTTGCAGGAGCTTTGACTTCCTCTCCTTGAGAAGCTGAATTAGTCTGTGCATTGCAGAATATCTGACAGATGTTTGATGCAAAGTCAGTGTGTGGCAAGTCAATTAATCTTTCTGTGCCTCAATTCATCCCTCCATAAAATGTCATGCACATATCCCAGGGTGTTATGAAGCTCAACAGATATTTATTACACACCCTGAGAATCTCTTATGAAAGGCACATAGCTGCATAGCAGGGCACACTTTTGCCTCATAGCTTGGATTATCAGGGTGTTTGGTTTTACTTATGCTCCAAAGCCAAAAGCTATCCAAAGTCATTCATATCTTGAATTTTCAGAGGTTTTTTTCTTTACTACTGTAATTTCTATGAAGTAGACACTTTTATTCAGTTGATGCTGGCTTTGAGACAAAGGTTATAGTTAGGTTTTGCTTTTGTTTATAGAACATTTTAAAAATATGAGCAATTTTAGTGTGGAAAACTGGCATAAAATGAACAACTGCTACAAATACTGAAGTAACTGAATGTTGACCGTGACTGCTGATCAGGAACACAGCCTTGCTCATGCTGAGGATAGCCTTCCTCTGGATGTTACCATATTTTAATCATATGGCTTTTGCGAAAAGGAGAAAGGCACTCAGGTCAGGGTCGCAAGGAGGCAGCTCTGTGCTGCCTGTTTGCTTCTGTGCAACCAGCAGTACAGATTTTATGCACTGAACAGGAGCTTCTAGGAAACTTTACGTTGCTCTGCTTTTCCACAGGGTTACTGCTTTTAACACAACAGCTTGTGCATTATACTTCATACTTGCATTAATTCAGCAGTCTTTTTGCTCAGTTTACAGCTTTTGCCCAGCCATGACTTGCAGATATGTTTCACAACCTGGAATTGTCCTGGCGCCACCTCAGCTATTTGATGTGACATTTCTTATGCACAGACGACCTGAGAAAGCTACACGTAACTTTGAAAGAGAGGAAGCAGGCAAACGATATAATAAGCTGCTTGTTGCAGTATCAGTTGTCCAATGAGTCTGAGATGACTTATCTGACAGCCCTAGATTGATTTTTCTTTTTTATTGTGCATTTAGCTTGGAAGCCAAAAAGAACTGCTGTACAATCTGGGGATTACAAGCAGTTTTGTAACTTAGTTTTGATGCATCATGTACTTTTACCTTCCTTATATTTGACAAATCCATTTTACAGAGGACCCAAGCCATGTTCATGCTCTTTGAAATTGGCAGATTAAATCAGGAGTAAATTAGGCCTATTTCCCCCCTTACTGCCCCCCACCCCTTGCCCCCAGATACTTCCTCTACCTTATTGTATGTCAAGAGGTTGGTTAATTTTCTTCCTCATTTGGGGTGTTTTGCTACAACACTTGTCAGTATCTGGCTATATGCGACCTAAACCCCTATGCCTGCTGCTTGGCAGCAGAAAGTATTGCTTTAGTACACACTTGACTGTCAATTATTCCCTTCCCAGGTGCTAGCAAAACATCTGTCAAGCCACCAAATGTAATGAAAGTACTGAGTGACTGTGTTCCTTACCTTCTGCTGAAGTGCTAATGCACCTGCTGATTTCAGATGTGCAATCAGAGCCTCCAAGTTTGTGAGCACAGTAATTATTAAAGGAGAAAAAAGTCATTTGGGTAGGAACCTACTTTAATAAAAAGCTATTTCCTGTTTCATTGTTTTTAATTAATACTAATATTTTGAACAAATAGCAGGAAGAAATAAATTATATTTTATGTTCAAAAAGCAAAATAATTAACTGGATCTCATGAAGAATCATATATTTTAAGTAAATTTTTCAGGTTTTTTCCTGTATCTGGGTTTAAATATTCATTTTTACCTAGTTAGGAAATTAACCATATTCTCTGTGTGACGTTTCTAAAGAGGAAAATCAGAACAAATTGTTTCATTAAGCAGCAGCATTCTTTATAAACATTCTTTATTAGAAATGTTGAATAAAATTTAAGTGGTAAGAAACCTGCAAAAATGAATTAAAATCACACTTTTCCTCATGAAATCTAAATTTCTTTTAGGGACTAATTTCTATAGGACAATACTCTTCTGATGATATTCTGAACTTTTCCATTCAGTTGATCATTTTATGTTGCATAGTATGAAATATTCCTGTAAGAGTGAGTGTCTACTTTTAGAAATTAACAGCCATGAGGGTATAAGTTCATGGCCCACCTCCAGGTACAGAACTGCGGACTTCATGTGGACTTGTCAGCTGGGAACTCTTCCTGAGCAGCATAACCAGTCCTTTCCTTACAAAACATCACTGAAGAAGACAGAATCATCTTTCTTTTACCAAGTAGCCTGATAGATCAGGACACAATAATAGGACATGAAAACCTCTGGCTCAAATCTTTCTTTTGCCCAAAGAAACTTGTCTTTCTGTCTCCTGCAACTCAATATCTCTTATCCAATGTTTGCCCTTTTTCCATGTGTACTTAAATGCCTTTGAAATGGCAGACAGATCTTTTCAGTGATCCATTGAGATATCAATTCATATTTTTTCTTATCCAATGAATATTGAACATGTTTTATGCAGGAGGAACACTTCCAGTGGAAGAAACTGAGAGACTCTGTAAGCAAATGCTTCATAACTCATTCAAATCACTTTTTTTTTTTTAACTTGGCACTGTCATGACTGCTGTGACCCAGCCTCCCCGTATCTCTTCCTTTGCATTGCAGCACAAAACATCACCATCCTTGTGTTTGCCCAGCCGCTTCCAGGCTCTGCCTTCCCTATGACTGCAACGCCACACATCTCCATCACCTGCGCTCCCCTTTGCAGTGATGCCAGACATCCACTTCATAACCTTTTCTCCCTCACACTTTGGTTGTCTCTCAAATGCTCAGAAAATCACCACTGCCAAGTTCTAGCCCTGCATGCTATGTCACCTACTGTTACTTGTTCAGTACAGAAACATTGTGTGGATTTAGAAACACTTTTTCTTGTGCGCTTCTTACACTGTTGCACGGTAGGACCCAAGGTACATAGGGGAGTCACAGGATATAGCTATACTAGCATACAAGACTGATTCAATTAGAGGGGATCTCTGCAGGTCATCCCGTCCCATTGCAGTGGCATTGTGCAAGTCTACCCACCACTGGTAGTGGTATTCTTCCACAAGGTCAGACGTGCAAACTCACACCTCCTCAAGAAAAGGATGGTTTTTGTGCCTGGGTCTTCAACAGCTTGACTTTAACCACTTGTGTGTTGAGTAGAAAAGGAGGACACCATTTTTTACCCTTCAGCTGCACTTTTTGCAAAGCTTTATTTGGACGTGTTCTCAGGGCATGTAAATACAACTGCCTCCTTTAGTTGTGACAGTAGGAAAAACCTGCTTTATGGATCCTATTGAGGCAAAAGCACAAAGCATTTAACCATATGGTTAGCATGTCAAGATTTGGACAGTTCTGAATAAAATGTTCAGCAGTAAATATAAAGTCCTGTTAGACTGCCAGGTACTCCAGGATTAGGCATTGACTGAGAAGTGTTTCTGAGGATATAAAGGCAAAGTCCTTTGGGGGAATCTATACCATAGAGGGCTACTTTGTGATAAAAGTCAGGAAAGTTCCACCTTTTGGAATATCCTGAGATGAATGGATTTCTTTAAACTGTAACCCCAGCTAAGTTTGAACTTGGGTCTAGTATTATTTGAAATAAATTTAATCCACTTTAAGGCTTTGTTTGGTCTTGACTTTAAGGGGCCATCACTGTTGTGAGGACCAGTGATTAGCACGTGACCTGGAGAGGAGTGGGAAGCAGGTTCCTGGATCTCTGTTAATAAAATAACATGTTGGACCTGCAAGTGAATTCATTTTCCCTACTCTTTCCAACAAACTGTCTTTAATAAGTTTCCTTCTGTCATTCACACTTCTGAGTCACAGCATTGCAGTCAAGATATTTAAAAATTAAAAACAACCACCATTCTGTAGAATGTAATGTGAATCTTTGAAATTTGGTTGGGCATTTCAGTTTCAAGATTAAGCCTAGCAATCAAGCAAAAATGAGAAAAATGGTCATAGGTAAAATGAAATGCACCATCTCTATGCGCTGTTGAAAACTGGGAATGTATTTCTCCAGTGGGAACTTTCATGTGTATGCTGCTGACTTCAGGGAAAACTCTGTGTGTGAGAGAGGAGGGTAGAAATATTTATCTCAGACATCCATCAATGCCTAGTTGATTAAGGTATTCATAAGGATCTTTTAAATAGCACCTTATCTCTTTGTTACATATGTATCCAAGGTTTCTAAAAAGAGAATCTATTTCAGGTGGTACCTACTTTTTAAGTGATGTATTATTTCTTTAAATGAGAGCTGTGTGCAGCTGCTATGCTGAGCTGAGGAAAGGAATCCCTCCTGCAACTGCAAAAATATATATATTTTGCAGAGAAGCATGGAAGATGGTTGGATTTGCATAGGCRCTCACCTCTGCCAGGTGGCCCTGTGGTCCAGTAGGAGCCTTTCCACTTGAGAAATTGGACTAAGCAGGGCTGAGGCAGGCAGAGAAATGTCCTTGCACTTAGAAAAACCTTGCATAATCCTCAGGAAATTTCATGAGGCTTGCTTTAATTGCGGCACTGTGAGAGTTTTGATTTTGCACTGGTCTTCCCGGAGCTGCATGGTAGCCCCAGGGCTATTTAGTTAGTGGCATTTTGTTTCTTGCCTCCAAGTTCTTTGTGGCTTTTTCAACAAAACTATTCAGTTCACTCTAAAGAATTAAGGTCTAAAACTAAGAAATGTGAAGTTTTATGGTGTCTAATGTGGGCTGAGGCCCAGAGCAGAGCGTGGCTAAACTCATGAGCAGAGCAGATGGGATGAGCTAGGCCCTTCAGAAAGGGGTCTGAAGGAGGCAGCAGGCAGAAGAGAAAGGTGTTGGAGGTCAATACACTGCTTTACAATAGTTACAAGTGCATAGAGGAGTGAGGTAGGTCTAAATCGCACCCTGAGAGGCCACATCCCTGCCTGCTTCAGGGCACCTGCCTGGAAACCCCTCCTGAGGGCTTGCAGCTCATCCGTTCTTCACAAACTCCTTCTCTCAAAAAAGTGAGTGAATATAGTCATTTCTCATGCTGTGTGCCCAGGAAACAGCATGGTATTATCAGTCTTCAGGTAAAAATTTAGTAACTGGATTCAATCCTATCATAAATTGCCATGGAGTAAAGTAAGCTGTTCTGGAAATAAAAAGCAGAACCCAGYTGTCTGCAAATGAAGGCTCCAGCCATAGGGCTATACGGTTATACCTATTTCTGCCCTCTCCTTCCTACTCAATTACTAAATTATTTTTTGTACCATGACTAAGGTTTATAGGCTCAGGGTAGCCTGTTGGTGACTGGTTAGGGTTTTAGTGTTTGGGAGGAAGGGAGTAGAATTCAAATCTTTTTCCTAAAGGGGGGAATTGAATCTGGAATTTCTGTTTCTTGAATAAGCATGTGAAATTCTATGCTATTTTAATGTAGTTCTAACTGTCTTCATCATAATCTTTAAAACTTTTTTAAAATGTGCTTGATGGTGAGAAGAACTAATCCTGTTAGTATACCGTAGCAACAGTTTGAGTATGTTTTATTGGATAAAGTTATCAGAGATATGGGCACAGTAATATTGAATGTTAATTAGGTTTTAGGTATGGCAGAGCACTGAGCTGCTTTCAGTATTGTGGTACTCTTTTGCATGTGTGCAGAGGTAAAACTTCCAAGAGTCAAAAGAACTTCACCTCCAAAACCAGCTGAGGAGGTCATTTTAGCACTGCAATGTTGGAGGCAGTGCCTAAAGCCCATTTAGGTTTTTTGGACCAAACCCAGAGTGATTTCTCCAAACTTTTTTTCTCCTCTGTAGACAAAAAAGACTTTCTGTGATCTGCTTAAATTAACTTGCAATGTACAGATGCCCTGTACTTGTAAATATCAGGCGGAATTTGTTTTCCTTTGGGTACTCAGTGTTTTTAAAAAAAAACTAGTTGGAAATAAATGTTTCCTACAGCTGTTTGTAAAATCTTTCAATGTTGTTGCACATGGGTTATTTTAAGATTTACACTGTAATCTCTTCTCTGAGCAGGAAGTCTGAAGAAATCATGATTTTCCTTAAAATGTATTTATAGAGAGATAGGAAAACACACAGATATTCACTAAGTACTTCCTTATTTCACAGTAATGTCAAGCTTGCCATTCCCATAATTTATCTTTGGGGAGCCAAGATACCAAGTGGGTTTGCCTTGATGCCAGCTGTGAGTGGTGCTTCACTTGTTTGGCTCTGTCCTTATCTGTAGAAGAAAATGCTGAAGGAGGACACAGGCTTAACAATAGCAAAATGAAAAAGTGAAGTGAGGGCAGGCAAAAAATAGAAGGGGATAGGAAACTGTTGGCTTGTTTTTGCTGAAGAATTTCTGAAAGTTGACTGTATTTGCTTCATGTCCCCTTCAAATGATACTTAACTCAGGAGCTGGCTTCCTTGTTGGCCCATCTCTGTTCACACCTTTCAATTTGCACGGCTCATCTGCTGCCAAAACAATTTGTCTTCATAGTTGCAGTATCATTTTACATGTGGCTACTCTTCCAAGCTAGGTTACACAGAGGGGAGTTAAATCAGCAGTAAAGATGCAACATACAGGGGTTTGTCTATAATTGTGAACCAGTGACCAGGTTGTTGTCCTTGTGGTTTGGCCTGCTCTTATTTCAAAGAGGTGGTTTGGCTTCTTGAACATGCTTATTGCATCTAGCCTGAGCCAGTCTACCGGGTATGAACTTTAACAACATCTCTCTAGCATAGCATGGTGTTTCCTCAATTCATGTGCTTCAAAACCCAGCTGTTTCAGAGCACTTGCAAGTAAGGAATTGATGTGCATTATGTTTGTAAATCTGTTTTGAAAATTCAGTTAAACTGCTGAAGCATTTCTGACACCTTACAGAGTTCATCAGACTTCAGTGGTGGTGTTACTAGGTTCTCTGTCAAACAAAGTTTTTGATGGCATTAGTCTCTGTCTTTTAAAACTCTTCTTATTCCATAATAAAACCAGGACTCCTGAATGAGCTTTTAGGTAGCACCTGAAAACTGTCAAACTTCCTGAGTGATTCTGAGGGCAGAAAATGTACTAATATCCATAGATGGCATTAGTTCCATTCTGTTCTGACACCAGGCAGTACCTGGTGTCTTATTTAAGTACACTGGGGGAAAATGATTGCTACTCTCATTTGCATCCATCTGCTCATTGTAAGCTCCAAATGGAAGATCCTTTGGTGAACAAAATACATCTCTTCTGCCTGGCATCAGTCAGTGAGGGTTTAGTATAAAGAAATGAATGACACTAGCATATTCTGCAAGGGTCTCAGATTTGCTTTACAGGTCTGTAGCAGACAATCCTTTGCAAAGCCTTGAAATATTCATATTTTTCACATTAAAATGACTTAGAATTGTCCATCTACCTTTAAACAGAGCGCATTGTTTCCTTTCCTGCTCACTTAACTATACATCTTCAGAATAAAAATAAAATTAGAATTGAAATGGTAGGACAGAACAACGGTTTCAGGCATGCTGCCACTGTAAACCATACATCCAAGTAAGACATTTTCTATGGTTAGGTGCAGCTGTTGTGTACTGTCAGATTGGTGGGAAAAGCATTCTTAAATATACATATACTTTTTTCTATTATCACAACAATTTCAGGTTGGGAATTGGTTGTCATGGCTGGCATAATTTTAAGCTGCTGCATAAAATACATTTTTAGCATTTATTAAGGATGCATTAAAAACTTGGTAAGCTTTCTAAGCAGGGAAAACATTTTGAAACAGTATCTCAGGTTGAATCCAATGTCCTTGGTTGGAGAGAGAGGAAAACAGATCTCTCAGATTGTCAGTAAAATATGAGCTTGTCTGTTTTTATGATGAATGAACAGCAAAGCCTGGAAGGAACAACAGAACAACTGAAGGGAATCCTGAGGTTATTAAGACACTGCAGATACAGCATGAGCCCTTCCTGGACTCTGACTTTATTTCCCTGGCTCAGAAGATCATTCAACCCAGTTGCACCTTTTCTAATTGTAGGTTGAGGAAATGGAACTTGTTTTTTTTACCAGCTCTGGATCAAGGCTGCCAGTCAATCTGAGACCTATTATACATGCAGGAGTTATACGTACAGAAATGAGTTGGGCTCAAGTGGAAGGAAGAGCTTGTGCTAAGTTCATGGGTTCCTTGGTCTGTCTCTGCAAAGCACATCTTGCTAACAATCACATCTGTGGTCTTGCTCAAATCCACGCTTATCTTAAAGATTATCACAAAAAACAGGCATAAGGACAAACAGGTATAAGGATAAAAACAGGAAAAACAAGGAAAAACAGGTGTAAGGATATCGGAATATAGTGTATAGGTTAGAAACAACAGGGGAAGGTAATAGGGAAATGCAATGTATCATGTCTCTACAGTTATCAGCTCCCCTGAGGATGGTGTCTATTCATGCACAGGGAGCTCCATGACTTCCCACTACCTGCAATGTAGAGGTGCTCTCTGTACCTGCAGATCAAGTGTGCGCTAGTGTTTTCTGTAATTTAGCTGCAGGGTTTCTTGAGACTGGTTGTATGGTTAAACAGGGCACCTATGGCCATGTCTCAAAACAGACCTGTTAAACCTTTAACAATCAGTTTCTTAAAGTCCAAACAAATGCACAATGCCGTCTCTCTGGTCCCATGTTAACTATACTCATTTTACACTGTGCTGTTTCAACAGCCATTTTAGATGTTTGAACACAACTAAAGTGACCTCCAATCTACTTTAATCCGACCTTTTTTTTTTAAACACCCTCACTGAGCCTTGATACCTGTCATAGTTGGAAAGAGGAATTTGTCTTTAGTAACTGTAACAGGCTCCCAGTTCTAATGACTTATCACAGATTGCACATGTCACTGCAGGGTTGCAAAATGGTTCCACTGCAGCTAAAACTTCTGCTTTTCTGGAAATGGAATTCTACTTATCTGGAACAAGACAGAAAGGGAAAACATGTAGTTTAAAAAGAAAAGTCAGCTGCTTCGGTAGCTGATGTGTTAAAAATAGCCTCAGCAAAGACAGATTAGTGTATAAGGATATAGGAATATAATGATAGGTTAGAAACGATAGGGGAAGATAATAGGGAAATGCGATGTGTTCCATGTCTCTACAGTTTATTAGCTGGTTGTTCTCACTGTATATTGGAGGTGTCCTCATGAAGAGGCTGTGCTTCTAGGAGAGATCATGTCAGAGTGACTGATACAGTAATAAGCCCACTGAGGTATTTTTAAAAGTGTGTGTGAAGGAAAGGGGAGCAGGAGCTTTCCCCTTTAAATGGTGATTTCATAAACAAAATACCAAAATAATAGGGAGAACTGATTGAATTTAGCCAACTGTTATGTCACCATAGCAACCATACATGATGGCTCCACACTGGCAATGTCTGTTCTTTTCTGGGATTAAAATACTGGGAGGGTTTTATTATTTAAAAAAGATCTGATAGGATCTTGCATGTGAAAGAAGAGTTAGTTTTGTTTTATTTTACAGGTTGCGCTGGGGAAAAAAGATGTGGATGCTTTATGCGCTGCATTGGCTTAGTTTCCTATATGGCCATATGTTATCTTCAGCAGGAGAGTAGGGAAAGCAGAACAATTGCACAGTGTCTAACTAGAAAAAAAAAATTGGCTTTTTTTTTTTTTTTTTTTTTTTTTTTTTTTTTTTTTTTACTTTCACACATAGTAGCCACGGACCTGAAACAATGATCACTTAGGCTGGACTCTTTCCATTGACTTCAGTGTCTTGTGTTCTTCAATTAGGTCTAAAAGCTATGGCTAAGCAATTCTTTTTATGATTTGTTACATAAATGGGATAACTTTTGTGGAAATTYAAAATGTGCCTCCTGCTCAAGTGAGTTGCAGAGGTATCAACAGTTAGAAAAAGACCTAATAGACTAATCAACCAGTCTTCTGTAGCTTGGGGTTTTCAGTTGAGAAAACCGCCCAAAAATACGTGTAATAAACTGTTGGCCTGGATCGCTATGAGACAGTTTCACAGGCCTGTTCATTGACTATTCTTGTACAACACACACACTGGTGGCAGCAAATTGTGGCTTCTTATAGTATTTTAACAAAAGTTTGTTTGATCAAGACTYGGAAAAATGATTTTAATACAGAACAAAACTCCCTCTTGTCACTCTTAACCAATTGCATTTCTCTTCCAGAGAGCAAACCCTAAGCAATTATTTTTGGAAGGACGAAGGAATCCTTTATAGCTTTGAGGTATATTTGCTGTACTATATACAGCAGGTATATTTGTGTACTGCAGTCAGAGGACAAGTGCTCCCTTGTCGCTTCTAAGCAGGCTGGCACTAGGCTTTCTGAGCAGAGTTTATGAAGAGCAAAGGGAGAGAATAACTTTTGAAGCGAAGGCAGGGAAAAGGCTGTTCAGAAAATGGGAGTCCAGCTCACTGGGGCACTGCAGGCTCCTCTGGGACCCCCACAACATGCAGAGGTTTGCGCCGCACAAACTCCATGCCGGCGCTGAGTGAGGCAGAGCGGTGCTGGGGGCTGTGAGGAGCGTGCCTCCTGGGGCTGCTGCGATGCAAAACCTCTGCCGACCAGCCTCCCCTCCCAGCAATGCTGAGCCGGTGCTCTCCTCCTGCAGTGAGCTTGGGGGGCTGGCAAGAACCCTGCCGCGGGCTGCATGGCACAGGTGACGCTGCATGGCCTTGGACAGGGCATCAGCCCAATCAGCCCGTCAGCAAAGGCGGCTGCTGGTCGTCTCCTGGGATTGCAGGTCCCCCCTCCTTTTGGGAACCCCATGATAGAGACAGCTGGGGGTCCCAAATCTGGATGTTTCTTAAAACATTGCCTTTTTCCTTCATTAATAAAACAACTATATTCGTAACAGGCTTTAGCAGTGGGTCACAGAGGACAGGCAGTCCCTGAAGCTTTGTATCACTTTTCAAAATGCTCCTCTGGTCTCTGAGTGATGGGTTAGCTGCTGAACAGCTCTGTCAGTGCTACCTAGCAGCAAACAGGTGATAGCACCTTCCCACAACTTATTTATTGTTGCAGTGAGGTTGACCTAGCTAATTAGCATGAAACAGCATTCAAAGCATCAAAAGTATATTAGTTGTCTCTTTATTGTTTCTAATTTACTGATGGCAAAGTCACTGAAAATGCAGTTCTTGGCCAGATAGTTGAGAAAGCACAACTATTCTAGAGTCACGAGTTACAGCAGGGCTGGCTTTTGCCAACCCCTCCTCTTGTAGCCATAACTGAGTGGAAGATGACCTATAGTATCTCCTCTGCAGTAGCATTTTTGCTTCCCTGAAGGTGTTATGTCAARTGTTATTAATAACCAAATTGTCTAACATCTTATAAAAGCCTAAAATGTCTTTGAATTCTCTTCCTTCTCTAAGTTTTCTATGCAGGAGGCTCCAGGATAGCATAGGGGAGGGGGGAAAAATAAGTGAATATAGCCCCTATTTACACACACACACACACACACAAACACAAACACATACATAAAATATATTTATATATACATATATATTTGTGACTTTAACTTTCATTTTTCCTGGAATAGTTTGACAGGCATTTATATTTAAGTTTGAGTACTCTTATGCCTACCCAATACAGTAGAGATGATGGTCCCTGTTGCTTTCTGTACTTGGAGCTTTCCATGAAGAGGAATAGTGCTTCCCATCCTCCATTCAGCACATGCGCACACCCCTGACATAGTACTGATCACTAAGATGTTTCTCTAGTGCAAAATGTGGTTTGGAAGAGGATGTTGTGCTAATTGTTTTACTGATGTTAGTCACTGATGGTAGCATACTGACATCTGTGAAACAAGGTGAGAGACACATCCTGCAAGCAAATGCTCATGTGCAATTTCTCGCTTCATCCGTTTCTGTGGATTTTGCTGTGAATTTCTGGCAATTTGTATCTTCACTTACAAAACAAAAACACAGACAACCTTATCATTTGATAAATGCATTACACAAAATGTGCAAATCACTAGAAAATTTTAGCAAGTGGAGTGAAGCTGCTAAATGGGAAGAGCTGGCTGTTTTGCAGGAGAAGATGGGGAAGAGGGTTGCTTTTTATTGCAACTTTTCTATTACATTCTTAAAGTCTTCCAGCTGCTTTCCAAATTACTGAATGGAAAGTGATCAATACAGTAAACTGCTGCTTATCCATCCCTAATGCTTAACTGGATCAATAGTTTCCCATTTGCTGTCTGTTTTTGCAGTGTACCAAACACTCATGAAGCCAACCTTTAAAGAACTTATTAAATAGAGCAAATTCTGGTGGGAGAAAACCATGTAATGTGTAAAGTATTGCTCTATGACATAGCACTTACTACTTGATTTATGCTTCTACCAGAAATAAAAAACAAACTTTGAAGTCTCTCTGAACTTTCCAGCTGTCCCTCAGACATCTATTATTCACTGCTAATTTACAGTAACAGATTTTGCCCACTGACTCTTCTTCTGCATGTCTATAAAACCCACAAAATTGTTGTTTTCTTGTCTTTGCTCTTCTGCTCTTCAGTGATATCTCTCACTCCAGGTATAAAAATATCAGTGAAGGAATAGAAGACTTACCTTTTTCTATAAGTAGATTCAATAATATCTTAGATCATGTTAATATATTACAGTGTGCTACCATATGAACACTGAATTTTGCAGTACATCTTAATAGTAATTCCAGTGAATCTCGTCTTGAATTTCCAGGAGACTTGAGTCATGCAGAAATAGTTACATTTAAGTAGCACAACTGATACTTTTTGCAGCGACTCTTTCTAATCATCAGCTGGGCAAATCTCCTYCTTTTAAAAAATCAACATTTTTATCTTATGCATAAATGAAACTGGCCTAGAAGGCTCCAAAAGTATTTTTCATCAGTAAAATCATTTTTATATGCCCACACAATTGATTTCATGCTTTCTCCTAATCAAGGATGATATTTTAAGCTGGTATCTGTTTGCTTGTTTGATGTTTGGGTTGGGTTTTATTTTTTCTTTTGTAAGATTCATTATGCAGAATGATAAAGAAGATGCCCAGAAGGCAGGCTTTTGTCTCTTTTTTCCCCCCTTCTCCTTTTGCCTGGACTGATCACTGCATGTATAAGGCTGATTTGCTTGTTTGCAGTCAGGCCTCGAACAATGGAGTTGTCTCAAAACAGTGTTTTCCTTTTAAAATATGATAGCTTTTGCAATAGCAACAGAAAGGCACATCCTGGAGAGTAAACAGTGTTTGGCTCTTTAGCATGCCGATAGTGGCCATAGCAACCTATAATCAGCATGTTTTAGCCCCAGACTTGGATTTTCAAACCAGGATGTTGATCACGTGCTGTTCCCTTGAGATGCAGGCGCGTCCTGCCTGAATGAGAGACGAATTTGGGAGCCTCGGTGTGGCGCAGATCTCGCAGGAAAGGCCTGGCCTCCTAGCTAGTAACATTTCCTCTGCAAACACCTTTTCCTTTGCTGCAGCCGCTCAGTTGCTCAAAAAGAGCAAAATGCAGCAAGTTTGTTTAAGCTCTCTGAGGTAGGTGGCCACAGCCAGAAACAAGTGCTGCGAAAACTGCTGGAGAATTTGAGTTTTGCTACATCAGTTCCCGCAATTAGAGCAATCAGACACGAGAAAGTTTTAACAATCCAGTTGCAGCACAGCACAGTGGCATCGCTTTGAAACGCTCCTGTTCCTGTACAGAAAGAAGTGAGCAACCATGGCAACAGCCCTCGGGAAAGGCAGCTCCCAACGTGGCGTGAGCAGGACCCCATCCCACGCGCRGGGGCCACACGGCTCTGCGGGGCCTCCCCGGCCAGGGCCACGCTCAAAATAACCTCAGGAGCTGGCTGAAGCAAGGCATGCAGTCTGCATAGCCCCTCAGGCAATACCAACAGTACTTAAAAAATAATTACGTGGGACTGCATCTTTGGCTTTCCCGGGAATTAGAGAGGGAGATGAGAGCCACATTTGGGTGGCGACCAGGGAGAAGCACAGCATTTCTGACCTCTTCTAGCTCAGTGTCTGAGAAAAATTAATTTCAAAGTTCTTTTTCTATATGTCTTATGTTTTTTCCACCCACTCTCCCTTGCTTAGAGCAGCTTAGAAACTCTTGGAATGGAAATACATATGAAAAATATTTAATCACGGTGACAGCCCTATGTGGAGTGTTGTGTTTAGTGGAAAGTCTGTATAATCTGGAGATCTTGCCACCAGTTGGAGATATCTCATGGACTGTTATCTCCAGTCAACCGAAGATGCTTTATAACCCTAAAAATAACATTGACAGCCTTCCCTGGACCAACATGGTATAGCCTTAGCCGCTTACATGGCCCCACAGAGTAGTGGGAGAAATATTGCAGTGTCTGAATGCGCCGATCTCGTAGATGTTGGTTTTAATGGCAGTCAGTATGCAGCTGTTTTCACAATTGTTTAAAAATCATATTCAGAGCACTGAAAAAAAATGGAGCAAGAACCAGGGTGATCCAATTTGGAATGCATAGCAGCACTGGTGTACTAATTATAATTTTGCCACAAGCAATTGTCACAGTCATAAAACTGCCAGTCTGTTTGGTGGTGGGCAGCTTTCTATTTCACAGACATCTGGCACAATCAGCAGAGGACGATTAGCTTGCCAGACTGCCGACTGCGTGCAAGAACAAAAAAATTTCAGTGTTGAGGTAGGCTAGAGAAACCAGTCAATTCTGCAGCAGAGATGGTGGGCTTAAGCACTGTAAAATGGAGTATCATTTGGCATTAAACAAACAAATCTGTGAACATATTATGTTGGTTCTTACAAACCTTATTGTTGCTCTGAAACAACTGTATACCCTTCAGAATACAAATAGTTCTGATGTTTATTTTATGCCTAAAAATACCTGATCTGCTTTTGTAGGAGGGAGATAAGTTACCTTTGCCATGAGTTTCATGTGTCAGAAAGCATAGAGGTGCGCCGTGTTAGGACAAGGCAGAGGGTCAGAATATGACTTGGAGATGCTCTCTCCTGCATCTGTTTGTTCAGTGATGTTCAGATGTGCCCTTTAATAGCTATATACTCACCTGAAGTAGCTGGACATCTTCCAGTGATACAGATTGGCACTGAGAAAATGACATTTTGAAATAGGCACAATGTGTGAGCAGTGTGCTTTCACTGCAGAGCTTTCTAGCCCAGTTTCAGTGTTTCATTTAAACTTCACTTCAACTTTATATGAGAACGTGCAAAATGGAAAAATATTTTGAGCCCCTCAAAGGCTTTCAGAATATTTAATTTCACAAAAAAAGAAGATCAAGTTCTACCTTTTTTTCCCCTGAAATGGAACAGAATTCTGTTTCTAAATCTCTACGTTTGCCAGCTTGACATTGCCATCAGGTGCCATATGGACAAGGTGCTCCGTTTCCTGCGCCCAGCTGCTGTCTGAACAGCCGGGGGAAGCCGCTGTGTGCTGCTCTGGCTGTGAGCTCCCCGGAGAGCAGCGCTGCTGATCTAATTACTGCTGAAGCAAACAGAAAGGTTTGGCCTCTCAGAGCTGGAACCAGACCTGGAATACTCCATACCTCTTCTTTTCCCTAGATACATGAGGTTGTTTTCCATGTCATATTAAATTAAGTATTACAAAATTGGTAATAGTTTACATGAAGAATTTAAGTTACCTAACTGATTTTAGCAGAAAAAAGCACTCTGGGGCAAGGACCGTTTTGTTTTACTATGTTTCAACACCTTCTCTTAATGAAGGTTTTGATCTTTTAATTTTGTTGTTTATTGTATGAACATCATTTATTGAAATAAATCCTTTCATATGCAGTTCAATTGCCGAAGGGTGAATGTTGATCAACTCTTTGTATAAAAAGGGCCAAACCTTCACTTACCCTCCCAGCAAAATGGGATTGCATTCAATTTACCTACCTGAACATTGATCCCAGAAAAGGAAGCAACTGAGTTCTTCCCTGGAGATATTTTGAGCGCTGCATTATCCACAGCCCAATACTTAGCTGAGGGAAGCATGAAGGGCAATTAACTAAACGAGAAAGTTATTATAGGGCAGGCTCGAGATATTTCATTTTTAGAGAGAAAATGAACACAATAGCACARGTTTGTAATGTCTTTTTCACCCCATTATACTCAGTTGCATTTTTAAAGTAAGAGGAATAATAACTGTTAAGGGATTATGTAGCTGGAACCTCGTTTGTGTTGGTTACGTGCGCTGGGTGTCAGAGCCCCACGTGCCTGTGTCTGTAGGCCCCCAGCAGAGCTCTGTTTCAAATCCCACACAGCTTACCTCAGTTTTCCTCAAAGGTACTCCCTAGTGCCTATTAGTAAACTAAGACTTTTTGTTATCTGCTTTTTAATTCGCAGTGGTACTCTACAATGGAAATTGAGAATTTTCACCCATGCGCCAAGGCACAAACAGCTCTTGAAAATATGCTGCAGCTATGCGCTAAGAAAGACAGACAGGCTTTTACAGCAAGGTTATTGATGATTGACAATAGGAGAAGGACTTTATCTGTTCATATTTGACATGGAAGTGTGAATTTCTAAATTTCCAGGAATTTAAATGATTCTTATCCGCTTTTATCTGCTAGTATACACAATTCCAGCTTATTATAAAACTATGGCTTTTAATAGAATAGCACACTAAAGAATTTCCAAAAYTAATTGTTGCGTGAAAAAGAAAATATCTTGAAAAATCAAATTTAGACTTTTTTTAACATAAAGGGCAGTCATGAATTATGGGAGATAAGTCTCAGCAATATTTGCTGGGGTTAATAACCCACATTGTTAAAAATGTGTACCTTACCCAAATAGCAACTGGATTCAAATACCAGTTTAAAAGCAATTGTCATGCAAAGATAATTGCTCCAAATAAAAACACTTGTATTTCTTCTATAGTTTTAGAAATTAAATTAGCTTAATCTCTTTTATGTTTCTATGATTTAACATCCTGTAGGTAACCCAGATAATAACATTAAAGCTGTGAACATTGTAAATGCCAAAAGAAACGCTGACGCACTCTACCATCTCTTCTTCCCTTCCACTATATGATCTCTTTTTGTTCTTTCCTGGATGAAATGTAAAGAGGGAACGAGGTTTTCTGTGCTGGCATTGTGAATTGCAGCACAGCTACAAAAAACTCTTGTCCTTTAATTAATTGCTATGAGTACCAAACGGAAGTGGGGTTTGCTTTGAGCTAGGAATAGACRGTAAGAGCAGAAAATAATGACAGAGGGCACAGATATCCTGCTAAAAGCAGCATTCATCTCACCCATATGCCCTGTGACTGTCAACAAATTATTTGGCTTGGAAAACGCTGGATACTCTTTCTGCATCATTTTCTCACTGTAAGAGAGAGAAGATTTAAGACTAACCTGCTGTGGCGGGAAGGGAAGAGAGATCTTTGCAGGGCAGTTTCCAGCACTGTGTCATTAAGGGGGAAAGGGAAACTTCCCGGGAGGAGGAACGTTTTGGTGTAGCAGTGCTAGGGCAGCTGGACAGGTGCATTCAGAGTGCCTGGAGTCTCTTTGTTAGAGACACCTCTTTCTCCTCCAGCCCTGCTCCTCTTGGATATATGTTGGACCCTAGTAGGTTCTTCTCTGTGGTGCAGGATTAGTTGCAAGGTCTTTCCTCCAGCTGTGAAAAGATTCACCTAAAGTATATGATCCCATTGAAGCAGTACACTGAAAAAACAAGCAGGTTTGTAAAGAGAGGCAGTACCTTTGTTAGACTCGCTGATAGAGCTGGGAGAGAAAACAAAAATTTCAGCTCAGAGTAATTTCATCATGCTCTTAAGGACTGGAGGTTGAAAATTTGTCTTTTTCCCAGATACCTCACCTGCCTTTCTCTGCAATCCTTGACTCCCTTTTATCCTTAGGCCATCATGCTAAAACTTTAGTACTACCTATTAAAAAGAGCACTTTTTAGAGTTAAAACATAACTTAAGTCATGTGCACTTTGGAATTTCAATTAATATTGCCTCTCATCTACAAAATGTTGTGTAGCATGGCATGCATACTACAGTCCAACTGGAAGAGAAATGTTACCTTTGAGTGTTATTTAACTAACTCCAGATTAATGTGAACTACCCTTTGTAACTCAAGCATCTTTCCCACTTTCATGTCTTTCATTTTGTGGAGCAAGTTTTAAAAGGAATGTGGTTGTTGCAAAGATCAAAACCGGCTGAGCAGAATGTCAATAGTGCATTAGGTCCTTAGCATGCTCCTGGACCTACTCTTTTATCATATGATCTGATATTTTTAACTAGCCGTGTCTTCCAACGTGTCTTTTAATCACATGTATGAGAAGAATGTATTATTGTATACTTGTTTTAGATGAGTTAATAACATTAATCACTAAAATGCTATGCTAAATCACTTTTGAAAGATTATTTCAAACTAAGATTGCCTCCACAGGTTTTCTACTAAGAGCGGAGAGAGACTTCAATAAAAACAGGATGTCAGAACATCAATCATTTTATAACTTCAGATATTGTCTTTGGAGAAAGAAAGATTATAATGTGCATTTGCCCTTCAGCAGTAGGGAGAAAGAATTCACTGAAGTTTCTTTTTATTTCACAAATACTATTGAAGGAGGACAAATGATAGCATCTCTTAGATGTGGAGTCTTCAGTTGGGGCATTTGCATTAGCAAAGGTGGAAACACTAGCTTGGCTTGATTTATATAAATGGACAGGGAAGCACTAAAATATATGCTAGTTATTATCATGGTGAAATTATTAATATTAACTGACATGAGAAAAGATCACAAGAATTTCCAAAGAGCCCTGTCAAGGCAAGTCACTGAGAAAGCTAGGTAGACTGATGTAGGGAAAGTATGTTTGGAACTACTCAGACACTCACCAAGAGGTTTGATTGTAACCATTCAGGAAAAATAACTAGACACCATCAGAAGAAAACTGAAGATACCACGATGCACAAAACCTGTTAATAAAAGTGTTGAAGCTATTATAGAAAAATATATAAGCCTTTCTTATTTGAAATAAATTTCTATAACTATAACCTTTATAAAGGATGACACCACTGGGCAATCTTGACTTTGACTTAATGACTTCCTGGGAAAATGAGTAGCTTGTCTGTGAAACTTGGAGCCATGAGGTGCTGAGATAAAGAACCTAGCTGGATTCAATCAAGAAGCGAAAGCCTAAAATTTGGCCCTTTATAGACAGCTATCATGACAACTTAAATAACTCAGTTAATGTGTGCTTCACCTAGAAGTTTTTAGTAAGTTTCAGAAAAGGATCATGGAAATAATGAAAAGCTTGGGAAGTTTATACTCTTTCTCCCAATGGCAAAAACTTGTACATGTGCATCAGATAATTTTATACAGAGGGACACTGTGCAAAAAAGCTCCAATCCCATGTTACTAGTCCATTAAGAGCAATAGAGGGGTTCTTTGAGGTTCCAAGTGTTTTGCTGCCCATTTCGGCTGTCTTTGTGAAGGTTACTGCCCCACTCGCTGTATAGATTGAGCTGTTTGTGTCCATTCACGGTTGTCTTGTAGCTGAGATGTTTTCTGCAACTCTGCATTTTCTGGTTTTCAGTGGTTTGAGAATAACTGAGTGAAGACACCACTGAGTAACTTTGGGTTAATAAAATTTTGGGGAAATGTGTAGCTATGGATTCAGTGCCATGAGGTACCAGAACAGAGAGTCTAGTTGGCTTCAATCAATAAATAAATAAAAGTTGGACACTTGTAAAGAGCCTCCAGTAAAGTTCTCAATGAAGGGCAAGATGTCTGCATAGTGCTTACTTTCATCTTTCTACAAATAACATTTTTTTTAGCACAGGTGCTCCAGCTAGCTGCAAAAAATTAAATTAGTTATGTTCATGCTCAGCATAGAATATTCAACTACATAAGCCCTTCCTTGGTGACAGGTTATTATATTGTYCCTTTTCAGGATGCATGTGTCACAGATGTGAATGGACATGGCAAATGATTTGTCTAGTAGTAATTTTTTTCATCATCAAGAGAAAACTCCTAACACTGAAAGGATCTATTTTCAGTAAAATATTCTTGAAACTACTGGAGCTGGTCAGACTAATCCATGAGCAATGGATCCTTGCCCTGCTGTGAAAATTTGTGCTAGTGGTAATGAGAATAGTTTCGTGATATGTTGTTTTTCTTGAGAGTGTGCTTAAAAAGACTGTTATGACTGTGTTGTTGGTAAATATCTTAATCAGTCATTCTTTTGAAGTATTTTGTCATCAAAAGCTAGAAAAATCCAAGAGTACTAGGGAGCCTTTTTCTTAAGTTTTGTAACTCAGTGATTTTTCTGCACAGTTCTTTCTTAATCCCTGCACTTCTTATACTTTTAAAGTGAGCCTGTGAAAAATCCCTTAAAAATAAACATTTTGTAAGTTATGTAGTTTTTGCATTCTTCTTTTTTTTTTTTTTATCATTTCACATGAAGGAAATTTGTATTCAGGAGCACGTAATTGATGCTGATAGTTTTATGGCTGAAACTTAGCCATACACAAGTTGAGGAACGTATTTTGGTGCTCTCTACCACCAAAACAACATTTTAATTCCATCTTCTTTTGAAACTTGAAAACTGGAATAGTTTCAATGTAAATTGTATGTCAGTCTTTAAACACTTCTTAGCTGTGCAATGGATATTTTGTTCTCTTGCCAGCAGTGCCTACCTGAAAAGTCTCTATCCTGATTCTCATGGCTAATTCCCTCTCTTCTCTGGAAAAAGCATGTGTTGTGGAAGGTATTAGATAGATTGCTGGTATCCTTGTGAACTCAGCTCTTTTTAGTTGGCCTGCAAATGTAGGGAGTCAAAGCTTTGTAGTGTCACTTCATAGAACAGGGTAAACTTTTGATACTGTGTAAGTTATTAACAAAAGAGAGCTTTTTCTTGTCTGTAGATAAAATCAAAGTGTTCCTGTTTGTTGGTTTGTTTGTTTTTTTAAATGTGATCAAATTTGTAAACATGTTTAAATACCTTGGAGTGCTTGCCACTGACTCTCACACCGTCTTCAGCTATTAACTTGTTCATAAAATGGGAGTTTTGGATGTTTAAAATATTTGGAGCAGGAGAGAAGCATAGACTTAAGATCACTATCTGAATTCTTATGATAGGAATCTTTACTTGCATTTCTTTTTCTCAAACATTGTTGTGAAAAAAATCAGTAACTCCAAAAAGGATTTTAGAGGGATTTTGAAAGGCTGTAAGTACCATCAAAGAAATCTGCCATCATTGTTTTGAAAGGATGCTACTGCATTAAGAATTGTAAAAACACCTTATTAAATTATACAAATGCACGCTAAGTAATATCTTTATTTTTGCACATGCCCCTCAGCACATTACACAGCTACTATGAATGGAGACTTTTCAAGTATTGCAGAAGAAACAAAGGGTGCTGGTAGTAGCTAAAATGTGCAACTAAGAAAATGCTGCCCAAAACACTGTCTGTAAACATGCATTTATTATGATGTCCAGTCCTACAGCACATGGGATTACCAAGCCTTGCTGAATTTAAAGTACAGTAATCCTCTTTCCTGCAGTAACACATGTAGATTCTTTATAACAGCTTAGATGGTAATTAGCAGGGGATTTCGGATTCATTGACTGGATACAAATATAGCACGGGGAGGGAAAGACCTAGGCAGCAGTTCCCAGACTAGGGGACACTAATGCAATTGGGGTTGTGGCCTTTATGGGGGTGGGGATGAGTCTGAAGAATTTCGGGGAGGGATGGGTGTTACTAGAATTTGGGATTGCATACCTGATAATAATGGAGTCTTAATAAGAAGCAGTTTAAGACTATCTTGGCTAGAAGTCTTTCTGTTTAGATCCGTGTTTTCTCCGACATTTTGCAACCACAGATGAAAGTCCATTGGGGTCGACACTCCGGCTGGTTCTGTCAGCAACAACTATTCTGCTTTCTAATTATTAGGATGTTTGTAGCTGTTGATTCATCTTATTAATTTAATGTCTTTTGATATGCCTTATGAGAATGGGCCTTGGGTGAAATGAAAGAGAGTGAAGTAATTTGGGCTATCTCTACCTGACTTTATTTTACTTGCAGAGAGGTTATTACCGCAGATAACTGGAAGGAAATGAAAGTTTTTTTACTACTTTTAATATTCAGTAGATCAGTGTATTCACTGAACGAATCTTGTTGCAAACGTATTGGCTCTTGCTACATACAAATTTTCCGCATCTTTGCTATTTAGCTGGCAATAATGAAATATTACATCATACTTCTGGTTTCACTGCCAGCTAGCAAAGCTGAACAAATGCAGAAGAATTTGCAGGATTAGGGCTTGCAGGAGTACTGAATTTTTATAAGAACAGGATTCATATCAGTTCCAAATGCAAACTTAGATCCTAGAAAAATGAGCTGAAGTCACACCTTTATGTGACTCAGAGTCTATGAGTTTAGCTATTAGTTTGTGTTGGTTGTTTTATGCATACTTTCCTGACAGAAAAGCAAGGGCCTAGAGTGTACAGCCCTAAATTAGAGCTGTTTTTGGACAGCAGTTTGAATTTTAAAAATAAATATACTTAAAAATTTATGTGAACTGACATTTTTCATTTTTTAAAAAACAAAAAGGGCTTTATTTTGACTCTTAATTTGATCTGTATGGAACAAATAGATTCGTTTACCAAGAATGGGCTTTGGCAACTGATTTATTTTTTAAAACATTTAATAATTATTTATAAAAATTCTCCTTTCCTTCCCTGTCCTTCCCTAAAAGTTACCAATCAAGTAATAAAAATGTCTGTTTTGACTATTTTACAGTCATCCTGTTTTTTCGTCAACACTTTTATTTTTCAAAATATGTCACATATCTCATTTTGTTCAATCCTTGCATTAGGTCATCTGTCCTCTTCCCTCCCTTCCAAAGCCCTGAATAATGAATCCTCCTGCTTGAGGCTACTCCTTGATGAACTCTGCAGAGTCTCAGTTGTTTTATGAAAATATCTTCCCCTGTGCTGGTAGTAGTTTCCTTTGGTTTCAGCAGAACTCCTGAAAAAGTGCACCAAGGAATTTGTCTCAATAAATCTGAGTCTGAAAGCAAAAGGGAGATGGCTAGGTCTAGACAAACACTTTTCTGTTTTGGCTGCCAAGATGAAGAAGTTATATGTGTGGCTAAAAAACATGTATTAAAATTGAGACAAAACTTTATTTCTATGTCAAAACAGTGGCTCAAGTGTTGTCAACAAGGCCTGGCAGCTGTGGGTCTGCGCTGGGCACTTGCTCCAGTGGAAAAGCATGAGGTTTCGACCTCTGCTTTCCAACAGGAGATTTGTTTGTCAGTGCTGCACAGACTGGATTTTGGGTTGGGTCTTTGGTTGCAGGCCACTGCACAGGGCAGCAGCTTCCCATCATGGGTGCCCGCTCCAGTCAGCACCGCGGTGCCTTCAGCTCCCGGCTTTTGGCTGCATCTGGCAGGCGAGCAGTTATTTCTCCTGTCTTCCTAAACAGGATGTAAACACCATGCAAGCTGCCCAAAGAGTGATGCAGAATAGCATATCTCCAGTTGGGCTTTTTATCCTGTTAAAGCTGTCTATCTTGAATGATAAAAATGCAATATTAGTTTATTTTGCAGGGAAAAAGAGAGCCAAAGTCTTTAACACTTGGTCAAAAGACCCATCCAAGAGTGGATCTTTCCAATCCGGTTTTGTCACTCTTGACCTATTTCTACTTATTTATTTTTAACTCTGGTCAGAATTATTCTATTTCAGGCCCCAGTTTCACAGATAGTTTCAAAACATCTGAAATGTCATTTTTAGTTCATGAACTAGTTGCAGAATTTTTAACCTATTTCTATAGATGAGCACAGACAATTTGAAAGGAAAATAAATGTTGTCTTGAATGAATCTTAAGAGTATCTATTTTAGAAGATGTTGTTTCTGTTTACAGTCTATCTGCAAACTTTCTCAAATCTGTATTGTATATTAATAGGAGAGAAGACCAGAACAGAGAGCGAGAGAGTTTCTTTTTCTCAGAACTTCTTGGCAACAGAAGACCTGACTGCAAGGTGCAATTATTGTGCTGATACCTCCTCTATGCTGTTATGTAACCATTCTGCATTTGTGTCTGTGACTTCCTTGGGACTTTAGGATTCATTTCTAGGGACCAGAAGGAACACTAGTCTGTTGTACTGACAACACATACGAGTACTATCTCATCCCTGATGAAATTCATAACACCCTTAGTATTTCTTCTTGATGCCCAGGAAACTTAATAGGTCATCAAAAATGTTCTTTTCCATTATGACTGCCATGTTTCTCCCAGGATCATTTCTTTGCCTGCTTTAACCACATTTAAACATTCTATTTTTTCCTCACTGTCTTGTTTTCTGTTGATTTTTCTTAATTCATGCATACAAAATAGTAAGCAAAAGGGGAACAAAGCAAACAGGGGTTTTCATTTCTTTTGTGCTGTGCTGTTCTGTTGTTTTTAATTCTACACTAACTCTGGTTCATATAATCTTTTTTCTTATTCCGTATGACTCACAGGCTAAACAGAGCTGATGGCGGAGTGATTTCAGACACTGACCTCATTTCTGCACTTATTAGTTTTCAAAAAGAGACAGCAATCAACCTGTGTCTTACAAAAGGAAGAAGAGGTTTTTTTTCCTTTTACTGCATTATAGACATGAATAATTTTGAAAAGAGAAAAGGACAAAGGGAAGGAGTCCAAGCTGCCGACACTGACAGTGAGTTTTGCCTGTCTGTGCTGGATAAGAGTGCTGTCAAATGCATRGATTCAGCTGCCTTGTGATCTCATCTCAAGCAACACTTTAGTTCTGTGTACGTGAAGAAGTATCCCAAAGACTGTTTTATTAGGGAAATAATTTTAAATTTAAATATATTTAAATTTCCTTTATAAGACAGTTTCTACTCATTGTGTGGGAGTGTGATGGTAATCAGGTATTGAACTGGTTTCAGTGTTGAGGCCTTAGCTCCAGAGACTATTACTTCAGACATACGTTAAAGAAATTGCAAATTGCTACCCAAAAGCATCAGAGTTCTCAGAAAAGTCAGTTTCTGCAAGGAGTAGCTGTGTTTTTCTTGTGTTCTTTATTCTGATGGCCAGTCAAAGAGAAGACATAGCTGGATGGCAGCTCCAGGATAAAAATTTCCATAATGCTGGAAATGTCAGGAGATTTGTACAATTTTAATTGGTTGTACGTACTAGACAATACTTGTGTGCATACCCAGAGCAATGACCAATTTTGAAATCGCAGAGTGCATTATAAAGCCATCAGARAAAGATGGGAATAGGCTTTCAGTAGCACTTTGGTTTTGATACTGACCTTTTGCATGGAGACAAACTGTCCTTTGTCTCCAGCCGCAGCTCTGGTGTTTGCATCATTAGGCAGAAAGCACCCTGACCTTACGTTGGTGTTAAGCTGACTGTAGGGAATCTGCTCTTAAATCTCACAATACTTTCATATTTTCTTCAAATCTCCAGCCCAGGGAGTCAAGTGATTACAAAGGAATCTTCCTTTTTGAAAGAGGGATATTACTATACTCGGAGGAAATCTTGGAAGTTTACAGTAAGCACATCCTGAAGATTAAAAAAGAAAGTAAATAAGTGCCTGTCTTTTCAAAATGCTTAAAATATTAATATGCATTTAACTCTTCTGAGTTTTGGAAGAGGTCTGACTTACCATAAATCTACAGTGGCAACATAAACTATAATAGACATTACATAAACAAGCTAATTCTTTTGAACTTATTTAGAAGTTCACTTCTCTCCATACTTAAGGATACAAATATTAGTGAACACTAATTTGCTTAAGGAGAGAGCAGGTAACATGGCAAAACTAGTGGCTTGTTGCTATATAATCACAAATATTTATACATACTTTTTAAAACCATATTGCTTTATTTTGCAGTTAAATATTTCTAGAAGCTATAGAATTATAGAAAGGATGACATCAGTGATGGTGAATCTATGAGGAATAATTATCACAAGGAATAATTACAAGACATTGACAGGAGAGTGAGGAGTTCTGGATTTTTGATGAAATAATTGCCCACTGCAATGATATGTTAATAAATTTTATGTCCTGTGAGTTGATGTTGCCTCTTTTAAGGGTTATATTTGTCAATATGTGGTGCTTTAACATCATATATGATCTCTGTCAAAATTCAATAATAAGGGAGGACTTCTGAGGAGGTGGATTTTCTGAGTGTGGTTAGTTTGTTTTTGAAGAACTGAATTGCTAATTTCAGTGAGAAATTAGCATTCCTTTTGTTTTTCCTTCTACCACTGAAGGTATTTCTCTCCGTCTGATATCTTTGTATTGTTCTGTAAGAAGAATTTGTGGGTGGATTGTAGGACTTAAACCTGACCAAGACAAACAGGAATGCAATTAAGAATAGACAACGTGTGCTCAGATTCTTACAGTGCTGGAGAGAAAGCAAATCTGAACTGAAAATGAGGATGTAATCTAGTTTCTTGCTTCATTTTCTTGTAAATGGTCCTGAATAGCTCAGAGAAMGGGTAACTTGTGACATCTTGTCCTGAGAAGTGCCTGGGACTCTGTTCTGCCCTTCAAACACCACAGGAAAGCCAGTGAACCAGTGCACCAGGTCTCAGGAGAACAATGCCAAGCCCTGTTATAGAGAACTAGCATTGCCAATGGTTTTTTGTTTTGCTTTTTTTGATTTTTTTTTAAAGAAATTATATACTATTCAAGTGGCATTTCAAAACTGGTGAGTTAGGGTAGAGTTGTATACATAGTTCTGCAAGTAACTTCACAAAAATACATAGGGAAAATGGATTTTTTTCATTATTTGAGAACTGTGTGAATGCCTTTAAATGGTTGAGAGAGCTATTTGTTGTTGTGGTGGATGAAAAGGACTTTTACAGGGGGAATAAATTACATCTGTTATGTAAATATTGTGAAATCAAGTTAGAGTAAAGAATATTGAAGAAAGAGGAGGAAAAATATTAAGAACTTCCCTCAAATAGCAGGCAAAATGCTTCATCAAGGATCCCCACCACCCCCAGTGAAACTCACTCTGATTAGTTTAATTAGGCTATGATTAATCTTTGGTAAGGTTCTCTAAATCATAGTAATGATGGTACTATCAGGCTACAGCAGAGTTACTAAGTATTTCACGGGAAGTCCTTTTTAACCCTTTGCTATGAGCTCAGAAAAGCCATGTTCACTGTAATCTTTTTCTTGAAAATTAAATGGAGAGGCTCCAATTGTAGAAGACCACTCACTTTCTAATATATAGGAATGTCTCCCACAGCTGTATTCTGTTTGCTCTTAAAAATACTGGTTTAAAATTTGTATACAAGAAAGACCAGCTTATGATTGCCACAGTGTCAAAAACAGCTATAGCACAAGCACCAGCTACCTAATGCACTTCACAAACATCTTGCCAGACATGAAGGCCGTGTACAAAACTGTATGTACGCTGGCATAGCTATGGGGCAGGGTAGCCAGTCAGGGTTAATGCATGTATAGCATCATGTAATGAGGAGGTTAATAACAATTAAATACAGGAAGGATTTGTTCACCAGTGAAGGTTTGTATATTGAAGCATCTATAATCTTTGAACATGAAGCCCAAGTGTAAACTAGTACAGTACGGAAGATGCCGAGGCTGGCCACTGGGAAATGAGAAATGAAATTCCTGCATCTTGTGCTGGGATAGTGTGAGACCTGACAAGGTTGGGTATTACCAAAAGCTGGTAGATGATCATCAGAACTGCTTTCCTCACCGACCTAGCTGTTAGCTCCTGCAGAAATGCAATCCCATCTCTAACACTTCTCCACTCTYTTCTCTGCATCAGTGTGGTTCTTCATGGCTCTACATACCAAAAGGCTAGTAAGGGCTTACTGATGAATCATTTCTCAGGCAGAGTGTTTCCCCTCATTTTCTGTCTCTCTACATGTAAGAAACACAGTTAAGGGCACTCCGTGCCCACTCGCTAATGGAAGAATCAGTGGAGCTTTTGACTGTTTTCTCCTAGTGGTTCTGATTATGTGAAAACTGTATCTGTACTGATTTATGGGCGGGACAGGTGTCCTGTTGTTGTACGAGAGTGCTTGTTCACATGCATACAGCCATTAAATTATGTCTAAAATATTTGTATTTGCTTGTGACAGTAACTGGAAGTCAAATCCTCCCTTTGGAAAGCTCTGTGGTCTGGGTGTCGGAGTATGAACAGGTAAGAGGTGACCTAGTCTCTAGCTTCTCTGCGCTCTCCTCCTTGGGTCTGTCTTACAGGCTCATTTTCCTGCTTTTGCAAAGCTACTTTCTGATCTATTGGTTAAAGCTGTATAATCATACACACATATATATTGGTAATGGCTGGATACCCCTTAAGGTTAAACATAAAAAATACTCATAAAAAACAAAAGAGAACGTCTTGTGACAAATAAAAATTATATTACATAAAGATCTCATGGAGACTTAGTGGTCTCCAGGGCTTAAAAAAAACCTATGAGAATTGTCTGAAATATCAGTTGTAATCAAGGGAATCATCACTTTTTGTGATTACTAAAATGTTTTCACAACATCCAGCTAAAAGACATGGATTCACAGTGCTATTCATTATGAAAATAGTGTTTTGCATTACAATGTCCGTTCTTTGGGTATAGGGGAATAATGAGCTTTTTGTGAGTAATAAACCTCTTTCATGCAGTAGCATGTGGATTCATAACAGCTTACATTATAATTAGAGAGTCATTTAGATTCATTGACTGTATACAGTTATGGTCTTCCCTTGTCAGATTTTTCTGACCTATGCCTTAGATTGTATCTTACAATGCATCTCCTACATTAAACATCATTATAATTCCCACTGACTGCTGATATAYTTGTTGCAGTATTTGAGAGATTTCTCAAGGGAGTACTACAAATCCTGTAAGTAAAATGTGCCACAGTGCAATAAACAGCCGTTTTTAATGGCATCCATTATTTCCCCAAGATGTAATGTCTCAGGGGCCCTGAGTCCAGCGGAGACTCTGATTAGCTCTACGTCCTTTATAAATCATCCTCCACTTGTTAAGTATCACTCCTCCCTTCTCAAGCATTTGAGACTGTTCCTCAGCTAGTACAGCTGCTCCGTTCAAAACCTCCTTCCGCTTGGTTTTTCCCTGAAGTCCTGGGAGGGTTTCCTGATTTATGGTAGTGTGTTCAGCTGGTGAACATTAGCGCGTTGAATTATTGCTACTAGCATATTAGCTTTCATAAAAGTTTAGTTTAACACTTATCTTTGGCTGAGATAAGATTTTTATTGTAATCACTTCTTCTAAACTTGTGTTATTTCTATCAGATATAAGATTAATGATGATACAATCTGCTTTTGTGTTCTATTATTGGTTGGGTACAGCAAGAGGAGCAAAGAAAAAGAATAATATTTGTGACAAATATTGCTCTAGAAAACTTCCAAGCAGTAGCTAACTCTTGTTAGCCTAGTTAGAGGGAGTGAACACACTGACCGTGTTAAGAATCTTATGAGTCATTTGTAAGAAGTTAGTTTTAAAAGCACTTGAAAGAGCTGGAAATCTTTGAGGTAATAAAGATAGAAAATCCAGCTCCAGTTTTTGGTATCCCAAAGTACATCATAGTTACATTATAACTGTGTTATATGTTACAAACATATTGGTGGATGCCCTATAACAGGAGAGGAACTCTAGTCACAGCAAGAGAGAAAAACAGAACTGAGGATGTTAATACATCATTCAGTGCTATTCTATGACTCATTTTCCACCCCATGATACTTAATCAGAATGAAATGCCATAAAGATACACTGAAAAAAGTGGGATGATAGCTGACTTTCAGCAAATTTTCAGGTAGCTTTTACTGGAAGCAAAACTTAAGTATTGCATAAAAATAAAAAAAAATGAGAGTTTCTTTAGAGAGACAGTTAAAACCCTACATAAAATTGAGCAACGCATTTAGACTTCAAAGATTCAGTCTCCTGTGAAATACTGTTGCACATCTGACAAACTTCTTGAGTGTTAAGTACAAACTCTTTCTGGTTTTTGCATTCCTTCTCAAAATGTCGTTGTGGGGGATCTATGGTGGAGGGAATGGTGAAGAGAAATGGTGCGAAAGTTTGCTCTCCCCATGATCATCAATCAGTATACAGTCAAAATTATTCACAAAAGGCAGAAGGCCAAATTGTATGGGTACAATTCCCATAGACCAAAAGAGAGTGCAAGAGGAAAATGGTGATTAGAGTGGGGAAGGGATGAGAGGAGGAGAACTCTTCTTCCTTTCCTTAGAGGAAAAAACAATGTGCTTGTGATGGAACTTTCTCTGCACACAAGGCACAGAGTTCTGCATTTACATGGGCCAGGAGAGAATCTGTGTGTTTTATCATCACTTGCATAACCAGTACAAGAAATGGTCATGGAACTCACCCAGAGCCCTTACTTCATTTTAGGAGTAGTTGCTAATGGATTGGCTAGCAAATATATCAATAGTGCTTTTTAAGTTATTTGGAGGAGTGGGGAAGTAGAGGGAATTTCCCTTCTAATTCCTTGAGAAATAATGGTATAGTAAAGGTGTTGGGGCAGGGGGGCAACAATTGAGAGCTGTATTATTCCAACGATATTTCTATACTTTAAATAATTTTGATCTTGCTGACTGTCACTACACTTACAGGAATCTGTTTTTCACATCTTTAAGGTGGATGGATAACTTGGCAAATAACAAGAGACAGATTAAATTAAAATCCTGACAGGTGCATTTATATTAAATAAAGTACTTAATAGATAATATTGGTGCCAGAGGATAAACTGGAAACTGATAGTAAAGAATTAAGGTAGAAATCTTGCAAATGTTTAAGGTTATGCTTGTTTCCACACATGAGCAATGTAACTGTTGTTATTGGGAACACTTTCAGCAACTAAGGCAGCATGTGTCTGCAGAGCTAGGACCTAAACTACTGTCCATGGTCTCAGGAAGGTAGGGAAAAAATTTCTCTTCAGCAATTTTGAAAAGGAAGTATATAGCGAGATGACATTTGAAACCAGATTCATCTAGCTGGTCATTTTTAGTAGAATTATTGACTGTTAGAAACCACCATTTTGCTTATAAAACACTTAGTGTATTGACTGCTTTGAAAAATAAAGCAAGGTAAATGAGTAAGTGTACAGAACTCCAAACTTTGAATTATTTACTATAAGCAGATAGAAAAATCCCCAGGAGGGACTGTAACAGTTGCTGTCTAAAGGTTCAGTTCACTCAGTTAATAAGACCTTCTGGAGATTTGGTAGATATTTGGAGGAAAATAAATCTGGCAACAAGCCTGAAGACATTTTTCTACCTTTGGGCTGCAAGAAATGTGGTATGTCTATTTATGAAGGAAGGAGGGAAAGGGAGACTGTTTAAAGAAAAAATAAGTAGATAAACCAATGCTCCATTTTCAGCATCTCTCAGCTTGAAATAGAGTGAAGTACATAATGTCCCTGTAGGTACAGCAGGCTCCCTCATAAATACTTGTGACATACTGAATCTTTTAGAAAAGGAATAGAAGTCATTAGACTTCTCATTAATGGCATAGCTAATGGGTAAGAGTCCTAATATTGCTGGGGCRTGAAAAGACACCCTGGCTACTGCTTATCTTCCAAAAGATTTCTTCCTCCCCTGCTATTTCCATTGGATCTTTTCTTTATAAACAGAGAGGAACTTGAAATGTAAGGTGTGAACCATAATGGGAAAGATGAAAGACCTAAGTACTTACCTTAAGCAAAAATCTCAAGAAAACTGGAGCTTCTTTGCTGGTATCTTTCATTTCTCATTAAAAAACATGGTGCTTTTTGTCTTAATTTATGTGCATGCCTACAGAAACTGTAAAATACGAAAAACAATGCTTTAAAAATTGTTTTCATGGTCTTTGATTTAAGTCAGTGTTTCTGATGTCTGTGACAGATGGTAAAAACTGAGATAACATCACAACTGTGTGAGGCAGAAGTAAATGTAGATCTAAAATGACTGAAAGTGCTTGCAAAGATTAATTACAGTAGAGGGATATGGATGCCATAGCTGGCACAGTCTCTCTATATTGTACGTAAGTATATTTAATTATATAAGTTCAAAAATAGCTTTTGTGTGGTGACTCAGATGCCTTTTTATTTTTGATATGCATTAATTTTCATAAATTCCTTTGATGTAAACCAAACTCTGCTTTCTCTGCATCATCAGTATGACTTATTTGGATATTTTGTTGTAAAATATAAGAAAGAGAACATGTTGCTCCAGCTGCACTTTGACAAACTGGATCATTCTTTATGTGCTTGCTTACAAACAACATYCATACCACAGCAGCATGAAAAGCTAGTACCTTTTCAAGAGAAACAGGGACACCATTCTCCCACCTTCTGCATCAGAAAAGCAGGTACGTTGCCTAGGAGAAGTCTGCAGGTACAAAATATTTTAAGTTAATGAAGGGTATGAATTTGTAATAAATCAGATGTTCCAAGATTACTACTTAGTCATGTTCTCCCTCCTAAATGTAATGCAAGTTATTCATTAGGAAGGAGGGACTGATGGATAAATTTGCATTTATGATAGGGTAACAGCATGGACATTGGAAGTAACTTTAGAATAGTCTCTGAGAAAGCAAAGGAAATACCATTGGTTACCCAGTAATAGCTTCCCATTTGGAAGGAAAACATCTGTTTTGAAGGTACCAGCTATGGAAACACAAAGAACAGTGTGAAGCAGTAAAAGGGCATAAAACCTCTGGGCACTAATCAGTTAAAGGGGATGTTTATTTTGAAAAGCAAATCCTTCACTATCAGTTTCTGTATTTTCTTTTGCACCTGCATGGTGATGACTTGTTTCCCTCGCTTCTAGGAAATGGGCCATGGGGTGGCTTTATCTAAATGACAGTGAAAGCACCTTGTAGAGATGAAAATGGGTGAGTGCATCTACTTAGCCTGGGCTCCTTTGCCTTGCCAACAGCACTGGCCAATATTTATTGGTGAGAGGGTGTCTGGCATTTCTGGGTCTCTGCTCCTGGGTGGGAAAGGGGCAAAGGAGGTTGTCCTACTCTACCAGGCTTAGTGCATGAGAGAAAATGGGTCTAGTCTCAAAGATCTGGCCCACCAATACAGCTTTTGAGATGTGTGAACATCAGCTGTTGCCCCAGACTCTGCTCAGACACCATTCTTTTGGCTGTTACTTCGAACATAAGGTCTGTCCTTACAGGGGAAAGCCAGAACTCAAGTAAGTTGCACCTCTTTTTTTTTTTTTTTTCCTGCCATCATTGCTAAAATGCAAAATTCACAATCAGTGATAGAAGTATATCTGGAGTGAGTTGAGGAAGAAAAATGTCGAGGAAAAATAACAATAAAATTATAGAGGTTGTAGCAAGACCACTTTTCAGTTAGTTTTTGGTATAGTACCCTGCATGTGAAATTTCTACTGTTCTTCCCATAGGTTTGATACTTCTCATGTTACTTTCTTTCCTAAGAGAGAGAATTTATTGGTAGCTTGATGAGTCAGAACTCAGCACGCTTTTTTTCTTCCATTTGGAGAATTAATCCTCATTTTTGACACACACATGATTAACGTTGCTAATAAAGTTATTGCATTAAAATGGTCTGCTGTTTCATACACAATTCCATCATATGTTTCACTGTTAATAGCTTTTATTTACATTAAAGTTGAAGGACGCACCCTCTCTTGCACATTCTTCTTCTTCTTTGCTTTGCTTACTAATATAGTGCACAGAGAATCAAATGTTTCCTCCTTCTGTGGGCTGAAGATTAATGATCCTCAGCTTGGATATTTAGGCACACAGTCATTATAGTGCAAACATGGGTGCCAAATAAGGATACAGGAAGCACATTAACTATAAGGCTATTCCATGATTAAAGCAAAACTCTTGTTGGCTTGGAGAAAAGGAGTCCTTTTAGCTAACAGGCTCTATCATATACATCCTAGAAATGGTCTGTCAGCTGGTGCAAGCAGGTTGACTCCTACCAGAATCACAGAATAGCTGAGGTTGGAAAGCACCTTTAGAGATCACCTAGTCCAACCCCCCTGCTCTAAGCTGGGTCAGCTAAAGCAGGTTGCTCAGGACTGTGTCCTGTTGGGTTTTGAGTATCTCCAAGGACGGGGACTCCACAACCTCTCTGAGCAACACTCTGTTAAGGTGTTCAGCCACCCTTACAGYAAAAAAACAATAACAACAAAACAAAACAAAAAAACACTTGTTTAAATGGAATTTCCTGTATTTCAGTTTGTGCCTATTTCTTCTTGTCCCRTCACTGGGCACCACCGATAAGAGTCYGGCTCCATCTTCTTTAGTAACCCAATTGGATATTTATATGCATTAATAAGATCTCCCCCTGAGCCTTCTGTCCTCCAGGCTGAATAATCCTAGCTCTCTCAGCGTCTCCACATATCTGAAGCACCATGCCCTTAATCATCTTCATGGCACTTTGGTGGACTCAATCCAGTATGTCCGTGTCTTTTTTCTACTGGGTAGTCCAGAACTAAGCCTTAAGTTGACCATCTGTCACTGTACCATATAGATTACTTCCTAGATTTTGCATTTCTTTAAAACAGTCAGACAAGCCTTCTCCTCATCTATGAGAATGAGCTTTTCTGCAGAGCAGCCAGCTCTTTTCTTTCTCAGTGGGATCTTATACTGATATTGTTGACGGGACTCTGAATCAGAATGCAACAGATAGCCGAAGCAAAATACTGCCCTTGAGAAGTGCTAACACTGGGAGATCTGATACTGAAAGACTGGCTTGAAAAACAGTGGGGGTAAATTTGGAATTTTGCCCTGAATCATTGCTCATCAGTAGTCAAACTGTTAAGGAAAATAATTAAATAGAAAGGGGAGTACTAGACAGAACAGATAATTTTGATATCTTGGAGTCATTTTACAACAGTCATGATGGAAATGAGTCATTTTGCTCACTGTGATTCAAAGATGTTTCATATAAAATCAAGGTCTGTAATCTCTCTGCCTAGTGTAAATTATATTTGAATGGCAATAGAAAGACAAATGCTGTTTATAAAGATGAGTGAAATCAGTTAGTATGCTGATTGGATAGTTAAAAAAAATCAAAGATGGAGAGTAATCTCTGCAAATTACATAGCTTAGAAGAAATGCCTTTCTGTTTAATGTTGTGGAATACCATGTACCAGTAGTATGAGCTATAGATACCATAGGTCCATTTACCTAAGTCCTTGTACCTTCAAGAGAAATTCATATGTCTGGAAGATGGGTGCTAACCTACCCCTACCACTAAATTGGGAAGCTGGTACTCATTTTCCATAGAGTTAAACAGTTCAGCTAAACTCCTCAAGGATGGATGTGCCTGTTGAAAATTCCTGCAACATAAATCAAGCAGACATAAAGGTCAAGCGATAGAATTGTCTTTACCAAGGAAAGCACAAGAAATATTGCATAGGTCCACAGTACAGTTGTTATTTCCTGTTCCTGATGTGCTGGTGGTAACGGGTGCCATTACTCYGAGGTTACTTCTAGGACTGTAATTAGATTCTTGCACCTTGATTTGGACATTGCCTTTAGACCTTTCCCATATGAGTTTAAAGGAATTCTGCCTGGTGCAGCATCTCATGTGCTCATTACTGTCCCTGCTGCTTTTTCCCAAGGAAAAGGGTGAGAAAGAAAGATGTATTTCATTATGACTTGAGGGAACACAGTGCACAGAGAGGACTCTAAGCCTTCAGCTGCATTTTCAGTAGTACTCTTTTACACTGCTGTGTGTGTTTTTGGAGGGTTGTGGTGGTGGTGGTGGTGGGTTTTTTCGTTTTTTTGGTTTTTTGTGTTTTCTTTTTGCTATCCTAAACTTCCCATCTTGGCAAACTCTTACAGAGGAGAAACTTTTTTCCACTTCCTTGCTCTGTTCCCTGCCTTCCTGCCACTTTTTTTGGAAAGATCTTTTTTTTCAGAGAACAGGAACTCAGTGCTGAGAGACAAAATGTGGCAAGCTAGCCCTAAACTCTGCTTCTTTACAGTAATGAATGGGAGAAAAACCTCCAGGAAGAAAACATTGTGGAATTTTCTTTCTCATATTTTTCCCCACACAGGGGTGTCCCATGGGAGAGTATGATTGTATTCAAAGCACCTTTTACACATGGGCTTATACACAGCTCCATTGCTGTCCATCAGTTTGTGATATGGTCCTGGGCAGGAGAATTGGCACTACTGTTCAGATGAAGTATATCAAATTTGTAAGTTCACAACTTTTGGAGGTTCACAACTGTTAAGCTAGTTATACAAGCATCAAAATTTGTTCTTGAACTTCTGCTTAGGAAGTTATGAAAAAATACAAGGGAAATCCAGTTGTGTTTATCACTTCTTCCTTCCCTCTTTGTCATAAGAGCAGCATCACCAGGTCCTGTCAAAGATCTTGCCTCTAGCAGTGAACAATTAGGGGTCAGAGTAAAGAAATTGTGTTACTTCCAGCAAATGCTCTTTGTCTCCAATTATGTTTCAGGAAATTTCTTCCCCTCCTCTCTTGTAACTATTCATATTTACCTACATAAACGCTGAAAAAATATTTTTGTTCTTTTCTTATACTTCATTGAAGAATGAAAGGAACTGGGTATGATTCAATCTCTTAGGATAAGCAGCCTAACTAACCATATATCTATTATTCTGGAGTCAGAACCTTTCCACTATATAAGCAATATGATCGCTGAAGCCAGAAAAAAATGTGGTGTAAGAGTTAAACCTCAAAAATACCAACTCTTTTAATCCAGTTTTATCTAGTTTTTGTTGTTGCCATTCGTTCATGCTATCTCTTGCTTTTGAAGGTGCTGGAAGATTTTCTTTCCCTTTTTTTAATTTTTCAGCAAAGATTTGATAGAGATGCTGTAAAAGCATGGTCTTAAAACATTCTGGGTCTTGACATTCATCATAAAGAGGATTCTATAATCCCAATATAGTCTTTCAGAAAGGACGGCTTGTGGATGAATTCTACTGCTCTTTGGCTTAAATGGGCCTAACACTAGAATAAAAGTGGTAAATTTTGCCTGCAAAGATTTATGCAAATGTTATTTAATTTAGAAAGATTAAGGAAACATCTTTGTACTCTGGCAGTAACTATTCCATTTCAGTGAAATATTTCAAATAAAAGTCACTAGGTCTTGTGTTTTAAGCAGATCTGAGTTATTAAATCATGTGTATGCTATATCAATTTTCTAAAAATCACATGATAGTCATTCCTCATTTTGATGTAGAGAAATGCTTAGTGAAAATGGCAAAGGCCAATTAGGTTTGTTCATTAAAGCACTTATGGTTTTATTTAAAAGTCTACATTTTTCTGGAGACTGAATATCATAGAGTATACAGTCATCTTTCACATAGAGAACATTGGTTTTCCTGTAATATCTTGAGTAAATTGCTATGTTAGCCTCTGTACTGGAAAAGCAAACTGTGCTTAATATATAAAATATTTTACCAGTAGAATCACCATACACAGTAAAAAGGTTTATTCTGCCAAGATGACATCATTAAACTTCTGTTCAAACTCCTGGAAGATCTCATAGGACTCTAGGAAGCTTGCAAGGACACCTAGTATTGGTAGGACCAGTACACAACCATAAACTGCTGCAGCAGTGAAGTGAGAGTGAAATGTCTTACCAGCAGAGATGCCAGTTTTATACTCAGTTTGACAGCATAACTGGTTCAACTATTGTTGTTTCAAGCACTTTCTGTCTATGCGACCACTTCATTTCCCAGTTCTGATCAGCAAGGATTAAATTACTGCTATTTGGCTACTSTTTGGAGTCTGTGGCATGAGTTAATAGAAAAGTGAATTAGATTGATGAGCAAGTGCTCCTAATCAAACTGTGACTAATATGTTTTTTTTCCTTAGCAGAGAGAGGTAGGAGTGGAAGCCAGGTCTGTAGCATCAGCATGCTACCAAGCCATGTCCGTGTTAGGGCAGTTTGAGTCCCTYCGCCACCCCTTGCTCACATTAAGGACAGCACTCCAGGACCCCAACTACCCAGTGAGATGTGCAGGACCTGTCAGAACAGGTTCATTGGCCTGCACCAGGCTGAGGTGAGTTGATCAGGCATGGGGCTGCTCAAAGTGGACCCAGAACAGCCCTGATCACATGCTTTGCTTTGCCCGATATTCTCTTTCTCTCTATCCCACATAAACAATCCAACCCTATCTTTACTTTTTCTCCACTGGCCCTTGGTTTGCTGATTCTACACCCTTATTTAGTAATTTTGGCTTTGTGAGGATCCCTGATAAGCCAGCACCCACCCTTTCACTATCTTTTGAAATTATTCACCCAAAGGGAGTTTATGGTACTCTTCGTTTGCTTTGACAGTTTCTCCCATTTGTTGTCTTATTAGTTTTAGACCACYTCAGGACTGACCAACTACTTTTCTTCTTCAGTTGTATGCAATGTTCAGTGATCTCCCACATTGTTTCCTCACTAGTTTGACCTTGGGCTAGGGCTAGCCATCTGCCTGTACACCTGAACAGTGTGATCTCATTTTAATTACAGATAATTACTCATGTACAATCCCATGTCTGAGTTTCAACTTATTAAAAACTATCCACCTTCTTACTAGGCTTATATATTGTACATCTATTGGTGATAAYGTGATAATAATTGCAGAGTGGCAGCCTGGACATTTGAAGAAAATATTGATCCCAGAATTAAAGAATGGTTCATTCAGCTGTCCTGTTACTAGAARTTGTTAGGTAGTTCTTCTTTGGCCTGATCTGGAAAGGGGCAGATACTCCCAGCATATGGCCCATGGCTGTGTTCCTTGCTGTCTTCTCCCTCCACAGAGAGAGAGAGAGAAAGAGAGAGCTGTTAAAGATTATTTAATTTTAAATCAGAGGAATTAGAAGGCCTGGGGAATTCATCACTATTGCAATGGTGGAGGGGACTGTCACATTTCAAGAGTTTTATAAACCTCAGAAAGTGTGAGCTTTTCTCACAGGCCTTTGCACATCATGTAGGATTACTGGAATTACACTAGTGAATCCAGCCTTAGATCCACTCAGTTCATTGCTTTGCTTATCTGACAGTTTCAAATAACTTGCTTTAAAGAAATGTGCTGAGTGAGAGAAACATGCTGAGTGGCTTAAGACCTTTTGAAGTCTTTTACCCAAAGATCTGCTCTAAGGCTATACATTATCATTTCTGCGCACTCCTACCTGCTAGAACCATTTCTGCTACTTCACATTCCTCAGGGATGGTGAACACTAGAGCTGAAAACAGTATCCTCCAAGGAGGTGGCCTATGCATTACCACGTATGGAAGCGAGACCATATTCTTCCTTTTTCTTGACATGCAGCTAAGAACAGCACTAGGTGGTTTGGTATTTCAGTTGGTCTTTCTATGGTGCATGTGCCAGACCTTTAACTAAGGTTTCTTCCAATGCCTGTTTTTGAACTTTGTCATATTCTTAATTTCTGTCTTTGAACTTGTAGTTCATCAGTGACTTGTTTTTGGTTTTTTTACATCAGTTTTATCCTGAACTTGTTTTAACTGAACTATCCGCAGTGACAGCTTTTCCACTCTACTAGCAAGAAAAGCTAGGAGAAAAATTTAAACCTGACTGAAAAAGCTGAACCATTATTGTTTGGATGTCTTTGAGAAGCTGTGAAAGGATTGCAGTGAAATCAAAAAATTTGCCCCTGCTGTGGCCTGTCCTATTTCTAGCCATTATTCTTCAATGCTTTGAGCACTGATCATTGCTACTTGGCCTCTACAAGAATGGATGTGTTTGAGAGAGGCATGGTGAGAATATCTTAAGAGTATACAGGCAGAGCGTTTTGCTACAGTCTGTTAGGGCAGAAATGAGTGTAGGGGCACAGTTTAACCCAATGTTTCGGGTCTGAACTGAGACGGGTGGACATGCACGCTAAGTGGAGCCATGCTTTTCACTCTTCCCAGTTCATCAGAAACAGGTCCTTTGGAGGGGGAGGAGGAGTTTTCGCCAGAAGTGTTACATTCCCTAGTGCTACAGTGACAGGTAGAGGCTTTTTTTTCCTAATGACTCGGTTCATAACAAAAAAAATATGCAACTTTCTTAGAGTTTCAAGGAAAAAATAATTCTGGCAAAATCCTGTCTCATTAGCACAATGCTACATTGTTTGTACAAATATTTGATCTTGGTTTAACATTGACAAAGAAGATTAAAAAGTAAACCAARAGTTCTCAGCAGGTATTTCCAGAAGTGACAGGCAAAGAAGACACCTTTATTAGCAGAGCAGTAAGCACCCCCAAAGGACACAGTGCGTGAAGAGGCAAACTGGACTCATCTTGAAAAAATTTTCTGGAGGAAACAGTTCTTCTATTCAAATAAATTTCCATGTCACTAGAAAGCTTGTAGACTGTTTCCTTAATGTAAAGAAGGTGATACTCCTTGATTTGACCAGTTTTAGAGATTCTGGCCAGATGTGGAATTTTATGTTGGGATAGCCACAAACAGCCTGATGCTAACACAACTTTTGCTTATAAGAAAAAATAAAATGCATGGAGTGAGAGCTAATTAATTTTGAGAGAGAACTATTAATTTCAGTATTAATTAGAAATTAACCTGCTCTAAGACCTACTAAGAAATTTATTGTAAACTATGATCCAGCTTCATGTGGGCTTGGCTACCTTTGCACACTAACTTGATACAAAGAAGTTTCATATTTAAGTAGGTGGGAGTCTTCCCTCTGGGTTGGTATTGAATTCATGTTCCATCAGACTTGGCTACTTCATATCCTAAATCTGTAAGTAAAGAAGTTTTTCTGCACCTAAGTGCCACTAATGTAAGTGAGTATTCAAGTACTCCCAGTTTTCATATATTTACCCCCGTCCTGTGCATCATCAAAACTATCTGTCTCATTAATATTTCATATATAGGGTGAGACAGACCATATGGAGAAAAGACAGGGCTGTCCCCCACATCACACATGTATAACCTAACTATTGAGCTGCTGTGAAATAGAGTGTCTTTCTGTGTCCGTGTTTGTAGTTAAAACTAACAAAAATGACCTTTGTAATGTTTTGATTCTGTTCTGACAGGAGAGAGATTTTTAAAATCTATTTCTTTTTTTAATCTTTCAGATTTCTGGGAAGATTTCTGCTCCTCTGCCTGGAGCCTCCTGCATTTTCTTGCATACTGTTTATCAGGAGCACAAACCTGGCTCTTTTCTAAAGAAAAAGGCTGATGAGAACATTGAAATCTTAAGGATCTGCAGAGATTTCTACATATCTCAAGGAATTTGGTTTAAAAATAGAAGTCCCCGGTAGTCTCTCACCTTGAAGTTTAAAGCCACACAAATGCAACAAATTATTACCCAGACAATCCTGTGCTCTTCAATAACAGCTAGCACTGGGTTGCTGCCTTTTTTCCTTAGCAAACAGTAAATTCACAAGTACATGCAGTTCCAAAGAGACAGTGTGAGCAAACACCTTCAGCTGAAAAAAAGCAGAAAACGAAGTGCTAGAAAATGTTAAAATGTTTAAGTATCTGAAAGCTTGCAATATTTTGGACATTTTTAAATGAAGTAGTTCCTCTTCTCATATTGAAATGGCCTTTTCTTTTGAAATAATGAGCTAAAGAAGAGTGGGAGTTAAGAAAAAAGATTAAGTAACCTTGACACAAAATCAAGCACTTTTTGTCTTCAAAGTCTAAACTTCAGTTTGACCTGAATTATTATTTCTTCTTTGTGTGGTTTTCATTTTCACTGAAAACCCTCTTTCTTCTCTTCTCTCCCTCAATCCCCAATTCAACCAACCAAAAAAGTCTCCCAACAACCAAGCAGATCTTTTAATTTATAGTTTAGTTTGGTTTAAAATCAAGAAATCAGATGAATAACTCCACAAGCATTTTCAAAGTTCAGTCAATCTTGAGTTTTGTTCATGGGGGAAACTAAAGATTTTGAGCATGTAGGATTGGAACAGAAGAATATTTTGTTCTAGTTTTAGACACCCTAAGACAGAAGCACTACTTTCAGGAAAGAAATTTCACCCTCAGTTTTTCCTAATACTACTTTTCCCTCTCCTTTCCTTTTCCTGATCTCACTGTGAGGTTCTGGGTCACACCAAGCCCTGAAGGGAAAATAGGGAAGGTATTGCTTCCTGTTGCTCCTTAGGGTGTCCTCCGCCTGTCTCTGAAGTAGCACTAATGGGTTCTGCAAACATTATTCTAGTTGAATGCCCCGGTACTAATTTTAAATTATGTTAAATTGGACCCAAAATACTCTTCCGATTCTTTCTTTTTTTCTCTTCCCTTCTCATTGGCTTCGGCATTACACCACACTTTACTTGGAAGAACTCACAAATGCTCCTGTTTCTTCTGTAGATTGAATGTTGGGTTGTGTCTGAGACTTAGCAAATGCACTACAAAGAAGGTCTTTCAAAGTGTTTCAGAGTTGGAAGCTGTATCATTGGCTTCCAAACCTTTTCCTTCATATTTTCCTTAAATATAATGTTCTTGAAAAAGTGAATGTTAAGTGAATGATAAGTAAAATAGTACAGGCGTACCTTGGAGATATTGCAGGTTCAGTTCCAGACCACTGCAACAAAGCAAATGTTGCAATAAAGTGAGTCACAYRAAWTTTTTGGTTTCCCAGTGCATATARAAGTTATRTTTACAMTRTACTGTAGTCTATTAAGTGTGCAATAKCATTAMRTCTAAAAAACCAATGTACATACCTTAATTAAAAAATACTTTATTGCTAAAAAGTGCTAACCAGCATCTGAGCCTTCAGCGAGTCCTAATCTTTTTGCTGATGGAGGGTCTTGCCTYRATGTTGATGGCTGCTGACTGATCAGGGTGGTGGTTGCTGAAGGTTGGGATGGCTGTGGCAATTTCTTATAATAAGACAGCAATGAAGTTTGCCGCATCGATTGACTCTTCCTTTCACAAAGGATTTCTCTGTAGCATGCGATGCTGTTTGATAGCATTTTACCCACAACAGAACTTCTGTCAAAACTGGAGTCAATCCTCTCAAACCCTGCCGCTGCTTGATCAACTGAGTTTATGTAAGATTCTAAATCCTGTGTTGTCATTTCAACAATGTTCACAGCATCTTCACCAGGAGTACCTTCCATCTCCAGAAACCACTTTCTTTGCTCATCCATAAGAAGCAACTCCTCATCCGTTAAAGTTTTATCATGAGATTGCAGCAATTCAGTCACATCTTCAGGCTCCGCTTCTAATTCTAGTTCTCTTGCCGTCAGCCTGTCCTTTGAAGCTTTGAAGCCAGGCATTGACTTCTCCTCTCTAGCTAGCAAAGTCCTAGATGGCATCTGCTTCCAAAAGAAAGCTGTTTTGTCTACACTGAAAATCTGTTGTTGAGTGTAGCCACCTTCACCAATTCTCTTAGTTAGATCTTCTGGCTAACTTGCTGCAGCTTCTGCATCAGCACTTGCTGCTTCACCTTGCACTTTTATGTTATGGAGACAGCTTCTCTCCTTAAACCTCTTGAACCAACCTCTGCTGGCTTCAAACTTTTCTCCTGAAGCTTCCTCACCTCCCTCAGCCTTCATAGAATTGAAAAGAGTTCGGGCCTTGCTCTGGATGAGGCTTTGGCTTAAGGGAATGCTGTGGCTGGTTTGATCTTCTATCCAGACCACTAAAACTTTCTCCATATCAGCAAGAAGGCTGTTTCGCTTTCTTAGCATTGGTGTGTTCACTGGAGTAGCACTTTGAATTTCCTTCAAGACCTTTTCCTTTGCGTTCACAACTTGGCTAACTGCTTGGCACAAGAGGCCGAGCTTTTGGCCTGTCTTGGCTTTCAACATGCATTCCTCACTAAGCTTCATCATTTCTAGCTTTTGATTTAAAGTGAGAGACGTGCAACTCTTCCTTTCACTTGAACACTTAGAGGCCATTGTAGGGTTATTAATTGCCCTAATTTCAATGTTGTTGTGTCTCAGGGAATAGGGAGGCCTGAGGAGAGGGACAGAGACAGGAGAACGGCCGGTCGGTGGAGCAGMCAGAACACACACAACATTTGTCGATTAAGTTCGCCATCTCATATGGGCGCGGTTTGTGGCACCCCAAAACAATTACAATAGTAACATCCAAGATCACTGATCACAGATCACCATAACAGACATAATAACAATGAAAAAGTTTGAAACACTGCGAGAATTCACCAAAATGTGACACAGAGACAYGAAGTGAGCACATGCTGTTGGAAAAATGGTGCCGATAGACTTGCTTGACGCAGGGTTGCCACAAACTTTCGATTTGTAAAAAATGCAATATCTGTGAAGTACAATAAAGAGAAGTGCAATAAAATCAGGTATGCCTGTAAATGGTACTAAAGTACTATTATGTTACGTTTAATATCTATGTAATGAGTGATTTATATAATGGGTGATTGTGGTTATTTAAATATTGTATCATATTTCAAAACTAGTTTGCTCCTTGTATTCATATACCTTGTTTTTATTTATGCATTTGAGTTATATATTAAATTTACTATTTTTATTATCATTGCATATATATATATATACTGATATATATGATTATATATCTACTAAAGTGAACTGAATTCACGCCCTAAGCCTTTGCATATTGATGCAGTTAGTAAATTAAAATATAGCGAGTATACAGCTAATCCAAGCTAACCAACARGTCTGATTGATAGACAATTAGTACAAAGAACAAATTGAATTCAGTCTTTTTGATTAAAAGAACAAAATACTGCCACAAAGTAATTTATTACATAGCGACGCATAAAGAAGGAATTACTGGAAAAAACACTCTATTGCCGATAGAATAAACAGAAAGCAGCTGAACTGTATTGATTCTTTCGTCATCACTGCTGGTATTTTATTAAGGGACAAATGACTGTGATGTTTGGATACATATATAGCATCAATGAAGTTACTGAAGCATTGGCATGAATATCTATTGTATCTTGAAGTTTAGTCTAGCTAAAATAGCTAGATAATACTAACAGAGAAAATGTAGTAGCAAAGTCTTTAGCTCTAACTAGAAGCCTGAAAAGGCACCTGGAGTTTCTGGCAGGCTTATGTTACTCGCATGAGAGTCCAGCTGACCTGTGTTCACGGGAGGCTAGATTAAGGATAATTTAGGTATGACTGTGTTGCATATGCTGTGACTGCATTGCAAAAATGCGGAAGATTAGTAGATTATTTAGCAGAAAAATTTGGCAACAATAATAAAAAACAGTTTAAAAGTACATGTCTATCTTACAAATGTATTCCATGAAGATTTAATATCAGATTTTAAAACCATTGTGACCTGTCTGCAAGGACAACTTTCAAGGTGAGATCCTCAAAAAGCCAAAGGAGGAGGAACTCAGTCTAGAGCATAATAAAAATATGGTTTACAGGGTAATACAGTAAGATAGCCATTTTCACATGAGTTGGGCCTGATGAACCTTTATCTTAGAAGACCTACAGAACATCCTAGAGCAATTTCAGAACCATTAAGTTGAAGGACAGGCAAGGTACAAAGGACTAAATGCATATGTATACACAGAAGAAGCTTTGCTTTATTTTTAAGAGGATCCTAGTGAGTTATAGATCAGGCATATAAACTTCAAACCCAGAAAAAAAAACTAGAATGAATAATGGTGCCAAATATTTTTGATAATCTAGAAATTAAAACTATAGTAGATGTTTGTGTTTCTTGGTTTCAGTTCTCTGCTTTTTGTAAAAGCAGTCCTATATTGCAACCTGCAAGAGAATAAAGATGGTGAGAGTTTATCTAATCTTTAGATATGCTCAGTGTTGACAGAGACAATGGGGTTCATTCTCATCAGGATTAAAATTAGTCTCCTACAAGACAAAATAGCCAACAAATAAAGATCATTGAATCAAATCTTTTAGTAAAATATTAACCAACCATCCTTACAAGCTCTGAGCTTCAACTAATCAGATTTGAGACCAAAGCCCAGCTGTTCATATACTGTTGTACTCTAACTTACTCTCATTTTCTTTTAACTATCTTTCTGCTCCATTTATTTATTTTTGTAACTGTATTGTGAATTTCACAAAACTGATAATATCTGGATAAAGTTTTCAGACTAAACAAGAAAATCTTAACTCTGTGTTCTTAAGGTGCAGCATATAGTAATAACTGTCTCAAGTACTTAATTAGAAGCCAGAGGGTAATTACTTTACTTTATCTTATTAAAATAAGGTTGTGCATTGTATAATAAATGTCGTCTCTTTTAGTGTTTATGTAGCATTGAAGACAATGTCCTACAGATTGCAGTCAAGAGTCCTGGAGGTTTTTTTTTTTTGCCTTATATGTCACAAGAAAAAGGATTAAAGAATGGGAGGGGGGAAGAGCGAGAACTATTGCATCTTAGAGGTAGTCATAAAAAATCTAAACCAGTAATTTCAAGTAGCAGGTACAATTTTGCTTTTCTATTATAGCATAAACTGTTCTAGCTATACAAAAGAAGCTTTCAGGTGTTCTTGTGCAATGACAAATAATTATTGCTATTGGATCACAAGGCAAAGCCGATATCCACAGATTCTGAGGGTTCTTGAATTTGCAGCTACCAGTGCTATCTGACTCATGGGGAATAGTTAAAGGGACATAAATAAATACTCAGGGCACTTTGACAGGCAGGTGTTTCTTCTACAAGCCTCTCTGTGCTCCCTGCATTTTCTTCAGCCCCTGTGACTGCCACTTGGCTCCCTTTCTCCCAAATCCCTGGCTAATCTCCTCTATATAGGTTCTTTTGCCACCCTTATCACCGTAAAATCCAAGAGGCTGCCAGTAGCACATTAAGCAACACACTGAGATGTCACGTGTGCTTCATGTTCTCTTTCATCCCCTTCCCAGAGGAAAAAGAACCTTGTGTAAACAACAGTGTTGTAGTAGGAGATTTTTTCTTTCCTTTTAATATGTACCCTAATGTGTTTGAGAAACATTGGTGGAAAAAGCATGCTGTGCATTTGAGGTCGAAGCATCAATGTCCGCAGTGTTTTGGAGCTTGAGTTTATGTTCGTCCTACAGGTGGTAATAGCCCCTTGCAGGGTTTTGTCTCTTGCATGGACGAGGTTCAACCTTAGGCTTGAGAGAACTATTGTACTATCAGGGAACAGTTGCTAATGGTAGTCCTTATCTTGGCAGTTGTCATCTAAGTAATCTTTTATATATTTTGAGTTTTAAGTTTTGAATATGTGAGAAAACAAAGAGCAAAAATCTTCTGAGAGAAACTGGTTTAAAGGTAAGAAGGGTCACGTGCTGATGAACTGCCGCAGCTAGTTTCCTAAATGTTGACAGCCTCAGTCCAGCCTGGAAGTGGCAAAGGTGTGTATAACTAAGGCCGAAATGTTGTCCACCAAGATGAAACAGAATGTCTTCCTAGACAAGGATGACAGAGGCCCTCCTTTCTGGCTTTGTGAGCCAGAGTAAGCMCATTAGCCTTTCTACACTATTAAAATCAACTGACCAAACGAGTTCGCTCTGCACCCTTCCAGAATTCCAGTCCAGTTCTGTGGTATGAACTGACCAGATCCAGGTTTTCAGAAATGAAAAGTTAAATTCCCAAATATGAAACTTAAGTGTTTTTAAACTTGTTTTTAGGGTGTGTTTTTTAAAGCCATCCAAATACACTGTAGTCATGTATCTGTGCTGTTTTTCACAATTGCAGTGGTAAGAAAACTGCTTCCTAAAAAACAGAAGCTGAGATTTTCACATAACCATTGAATTTAAGGAATTTGAATTTAATTGTTGTGAGAGCAGCTACTATTCCATAAAAACATTACATTCTAAATATGTACCAGCATATTTCTCTGTAAGTAAATCACTGGGTGTTTAGGAGCTGTGGAATGGAGCAAAGCAGTGTTCCTACTTCAGACTTTGGTTTCAGAACATATCCTGTATTTCACACCTGTCTGCCGCATTTGGATATTTCCTACCTGTGTGAAAGAGCCCTCCCAGAGCTCTCTTCATTCTTCTTTGTCTGTGACTACCTTCAGGAATGATGGCATTTAACTTCTGGAAGAGGCTGTTTAATCACTGATATTATGCTTTTAATTATTGTATTACACTTATTCCTATTCCAGTTATGGAATTAATTCTGCTGTCTCCCCTTTGGTGCAGACAGCTTCATTATCAATGGAATAAGAACATTTTCACTATATAAGGGGCCAGGATTTAGAAAAACTGTGTGTGACYACAGGACAAGTGAAGGATGGGTAAACCTACAGAGCTGTGGATATATCAAACACCACACTTAAGGACAGACAGCACAAGAGGCTTATAGCAGTCTTAGGGCTGAAAGAGTTGCTTACTTCTGATTAATACTCTGAAAAGGTTCCACAGCAATCACTAGCTGACAGCCTGCTACTTGAAAGAAAAAAATCAATTAAAAAATGCACTTTTATTATCTCTGTGGATTAGCACCTGTCATAATTAAGTTTATAGTCTAACACCTTAGTGGATACTGAAATTGCTTTCATTACATTTAGTTCAGTCTTCCATGGTGAGTCAAACTTACATTTTACCTAGAACAACTTTCCTTCATAGCTTATTTGAAGTTTTAGACAYAGGGAAATCAGCCCTATGAAGAACATCCACATCATGTTTAAAAGGCAAGAGCTACCATTTGCATGACTCTTTATAGCTGATAAAGCTACACAGTCACTCAGTCACTGGTCTATTTTTATTTAATTTTTTAATTGGACAATGATACTCCTGAAGTACAGATAAAACTGTAACAATATTCAGTGGCTTTAGCAGACTGCTAACAAACGTAATTGCACACTTTTCTTTTTCCATATGCCATTCATTCCATTTAAGCAAATGGGGAAGAGGAGTCTTTCCAACCATAATTCTGTTAGGGATCTACTTTACTTATAAAGATTTCTGGAGGAAACCATTTCTTGAGTGAAAAATAATTATGCATCATTAACTTATTCCAATTCACTTTCAAATAGTTTTACACTCATCTTGAGGATTACTGTTAACATCTAGATTGGAAGTAGGGAACAGTAAACTGTGAATTTGACTGAGAGGCAGTGCAAAGTTTCTGTCTCTAGAAAAAGCTGAGTCGAACATGAACTGTTCCTTTATCCATTTAATAGTTTGTGTAAACACATACAGTCTTTAATAAAAGATGCTCTCAAGATACAGAAGCCAACATAGATTTGAGTTTGCCCTTATCTAAGGGGCTGAATAAAGCTGTCACRTTTAATTCATAATTCCTGATAAAGATGATTGAAATATAGTTCACATGCAATAAAATTGTTTTCCATCTGTTTCAGTTTCTCAGGTTAATATGATCAAGTGTGTTGAAGATCTCCTTTTCTTGTAAYAGAAAGTTTAAAGCATCCTGATAAAAACAGAGTATTATGAAGGATTTGGGTCATGCCAACATAGAGAGGTCATGGGGCTGACTTCTCCGAAAGATCAAATACATTATTTTGGTGTCTAAGACTAAAAGTAACCATAAAAAAGAGGATTAAAGATACCTGGAGATAAAATTAAGTAATACTGGTTCAAAAACTGACTGGAACAGCAATAAGGTTACTCTGCAGAATTTCTAACCTCAATAAGCTGGCAAGTATGCAGAAAAGAAATTAATTTAAAAGAGAAGCATGGGCGAAAAAGTAATAATAATATTGTAATTTTCTATCAAGTAGTATTTCTTCATGTCCAGAAATAACACATTTGTAATACCTTTTTCTAAAAGGATTGATGTTACAACCATTTAAACATCAGCCTAAGTGAAGGCACTTTTATGTCTGGCACTGCAGAGCTCAGATTGATCTTACGGAGTGATAAAACACTTTTTACTGACATTTTGTACTTTTGTTTAGGTTTTATGTCATATTACATTAATTCTTGATCAATGTCAAAATTTAATGTCAGATATTTTCTAATTTGTCACATGCACATTTATGTCATTGTGTTAATCAGGCTTTTTTAATTTGCCAAATAATTGAATTCTCCATACTGGCGTTCCGTAATTCTTTCAGTGCAGGTTTGCACCATAAAATTAGAGGACTCATTTAGGCCTTATCTTACAGTTCAGTTTGTTAGTGTTGTTGAGCACAATCATTCTACCRTGGTCACTCACATAGAATTGAAAAAATATTGTATCATAATGGTCCTGGGTAGTTCTATTTTTATATGTGGGATATCTTAGGGATTTTTAAATTTTAAATAGCAGTGCTATTTCTGGGTTTATCTATGGTAGRTAACACATTTACATAGTGATTTTTACACTTAAAGGGCATAAATACTGTTCCACAATTCAATGTAGCTTGTTAAAGTTCAATATACAGCAACATTAGCTTATAAAGGAGTTATTCTACAAAAAGCTAAAGGAATACTTTCAAAAGAGAAATAGTTTTACAGAAGTAGCAATGTTGTGGGTTTTGAGTTTTTTAAAGAATCTCATTTTCAGCTTCCCTTTCACTATCTTAGTTAGAATGACTCAGAAAGAAATCTGCTGAAATGAACTAATTAAGCACGTTAACACCTTTGCTTCCAWGCATCAAAATGAAGGTCTTCTTGCCCTTGCCTTTGCTATTCAGGGGGTTATTTAATGTACTTTGCAACTATATTGTTACTATTTTTATTTCTTCAAGTTCTGTAGATATTGCTGTCAAGTACCTACATATATTTAACAAAGTATAAACTGATTTTCATGTCTTTTATTTTTCAACTCAAATTCTCTTTGTTGGGCGTGCCTTGTTAATCAGCAGATCAGTAGTTTCTATGGGCCAAGACTTTTTCTTTTCTTCTGCACTCCCCCCTCACCTGTTATTGGCGTTTTTTCAGGCTTTCAGGGATATGAAAGAGACTTGATCGGTTGCTTTTGTTTTTCTTATTCACTAATCTGCACCTTCTCTTTGTGTTCAGCTAGATGTTACCAGAACCCATCTGCACATAAACCAATTTTTAAGCCTTCTCCAGGTTATCCAGTAAGTCAGATGTCAGTCTCTTCCAACTATTTATGGGATATAAAAGAAGGGCATGTGAAGTACTCTGGTGATGTGGTTTCTGAAGTCAAAGTGTAAGACAAACACTTTCATCACAGAGGTTTTAACCCACGGTGTCTCACTGACTATTGCATAGCTTCCTCTTACAAGAATTGCTGAGTAGAAAAGATGATGTTTGAGAGAATAACTATTTTCAAGCCTTTACTTTCTCTATTCATCCTTTTTTTTAGTCCAGTCTCCTGCTGGTTATTAACCTTCACTTCTGTCTCCATTCCTGCTTTTGTTGTCTCCTGAGCTATTCCTGTCAACCTATATTGCATGCTTTAATCTACCTATCCTTCTCTAAACCTATTCCTGTTATCCACCTACTGACCCAGGACCTCGAGTTCCAAGATATTACTGACAGTTGTTGTTCATCCTCCACTCTGGATACCTGTAGCTTTTGTACAGTTCCTTCACATCAGTGAAATTCCTTTCTTTGAACATTAGAAGAATGCTTAAGTCTTCGGTTCTGTCATGGCCTTTGACCTGTCTCTCATCTTGACACTGTTGCTCACATAAATGAGTGTTGTCATGAAACTCCGTTCTTTTCTGGTTTTTCCAGCTTCTGCTAATATGGGGATTCTGTTCTGAAGTTCTTATTTTAATAAAGCGACCAAAAAATGCATTCTGTCCTCTTTAAGTAAAACTTAGCCACCRGCTGCACTTATCCAGGCCAGCTACATTGGTTGAAGATTGTGGAGATGGATGGGTTATAACACACTCTACATAGCTTGTAGCTCACAAAAGTTTTCCAGAGTTATCACCTAGCTGAGGCTTTCCTAATTTAGGATGAAACAGAGGGGGGCTTTTCGTACATGAAATGTTTTGCTTGAGAAGCAGTAAATAAACAAAAGTCTGAGTGAAAATTAATGGAAGCTATAGAGCTTCAAGTGGTAAAATTTTTCTTTGCTCTGACTTCCCAGCTTTTTTCTGTTTAAAAAATACACTGTAGGACTCACTAGAATTGTTAATGGCTACAGAATTTACCCTCTAGGGATGATACTCATGCTCTTTTATGATGCCCTGACTTGGACTCCACGCAGAGGACATTTTTGTTGTATTCAATATCTAAAAATTTTGAAATTTTAAAAATGTATTTTAAAAAGTATTTTGAAGCTGACCATAATATCACATCCTTTAATATGTCTCATTATTTCGAATTTTGATATTTTACCAATAATTTAAAATCTGCTAACAAAATTTTCTTTTCTTAACTGGCTAATAAAGCTTAGTACAGTGAATTTACTATATTTTACTTTATCCTTCTTAAAACATAGCTCTCAAGACAATATGTTCACAGATTTCCATCTTTAATATCTGTTTTGCCTTTTTTCCCCATTTAATACCTCACTTTACTCAGAAGGTACCTGTAATTTAAGGGCCTGCAGTTCTCAAGCACTGGTTCTAAAATTCATTTCCCAAACAATACAATATGACCTAACTTTGTATAGTGAGAGTCTTCATTAATCTGCTTAGCCACTCAGAGAATCTAATTATGGCATAAAATGTCTTCTGCAATATCACATTTAAGAAGAAGAGAAAGAATCATTTGGCTTGTAAATGACAAGTATTACTAAGAATAAGGAAGAGGAAAAGATCACTGCAGAGATTAAGGGATGTCCGGTCCAGATATCAAAGCTATTTCACAGGTAAACTCTAATTCTTTCCCTGACCTTAGCATTTCTCAGAAGTGTCTCAGATAATATGAAAAAATTGAAGATGAATTTGAGCACATTTCCTTAGCTGGAAAACAGAAAGAACCTGCATTGCTAGGTATATCTTTCATCTCTAACAGAAGGCCAATATAGTACTCTGCTTTTCTGTAGACTTTTTGCTTCAGAAATTTCAATAATGTCTTTAATTTCACCCTTGAGCAAAGACCCATATTATAGCTAATTTTCCCATTAGAAAAGTGTTCAAACTAGAAAGGAAAAGTAGCCCAAGAAATATGCTTGCTGTTTACAGTGCTAAGAAGATGCACACTAACAGTTACAGCAATTTGGACTAGAGCACTTAAATGGAATTTGAGTCAGCTGCATGGTTTAATATTTAAGTCATACCTGGCAGCATTATTATACAAAAGAGAAGAAAATACCTTCTATTCATGTAACCTGAAGGAATTTGTAGTTGATCTCTGGTCAGCGTGCAAAGCTAAGATTATCCTCCAACAGCAATAAGGGAACCTGTGCAATTCCTATTCACTTTGGGTTTATCGGCACTGTTGTAACAAGGTTCTGTACCCCACAGAAGAAATCCCAGATGTGATTCTAGATTTATGAATATTCTATTCCCTTAAAAAATCAAACCACTAAAAAGCTGAAACTTCCCTTTCACCCCCCTTCATTCCAATCTCTTACTGTGGAAGACATTCAAAATTTCTTTATTGTTAATTTTACTGTATTTTAGTACCATATGATTATAAAGATTGTTCAGCTTCCTTTTAAAAAATAGTGGAGCAGTCTGGGATAAATCCTAGCAGCTTGGACTTGGATCAGCTAAATTAGTCTGGCATGAATGGACAAGCTTCCAAGGTGTTTGACAAATTAGCTTAAAATTGTAACGGGCAGAACCAAAATCTTGGCTGCAAGACGCCTAACCTTAAGTATTAGAAATCCAAACTGTACTCTGTACTAAGCTTTATTATATGTAAAACTAGAAATAGCAATAGAAACTCTTCACTGAATTTGAAAGACAATTGGCAGTGCTATTCTCTGTGATGCCCAAAGGAAGTCAATGGAAACTACTACTCATTGCTACAGTTCACTCTCTCCATTCCTGAAGTAACAGATTTAAGTCAGTTACATGTATTAAGCCATTTTAAGAAATGGACTGGGCAGTATCCTTTCCACAGAAAGTGAATATTAGCTGGAAGATAGCTTTTAACCACATTTATGTGGGTTCTCGTCAGAACACTTTTCAAAGAAATGTTTATCTGCAAAATATATTCATTTGACTTGTTTTAAATTAGTTCCTCTAACTTTTCACTATGTTCCCTGTTGCCAGCTTTTCAGAAATAGTTTTATAATTTTTCCGATGAAAGACATCTGTGAACAATTCAGGCATACAAGGCAAAAGTATATCTTCCCCACACTAATGATAAAAATCAACTATTGAAGTGCAGATACACATTTAAGCTAAGCAGCTTTGCCCCTGTTGCTGCAGCTGCTTCTACTGATGCCCTCACCAGAGCCAGGAGCAGCAGGCAGCACCAGCGGGCATCAGAAGAGGCAGGAGTATAGTGAAAGGGGATCCGAAATTCTGAGAAAGGGATAGCCAAAGTGGGTACATTACTGTTTCTGCAGAGGGACACCAAACTTGGGTACACCCCCTGGCTACCGGCCAGCGCTGTGTGTGAACAGGATTCTTATACTGCTTTTAGAGGAGCAAGAGCAGTTAGAACTATGTGGTATTTTAAAAGAGAAACCAGTGAGTAATTAAGTACATACTTAGCTTTGAACACACAAATAGCTTTGATTAGATTACTCACTTTTTGAAATTAATCACATGTGTTTGCAGTACCATGATGTTTTAAAATAGAAAGGGATTATGTATTACTGTCACTCTGGAACATTGTTTAATATTTAGAGTTGCCTTTTAAAATATAAACTCTCCAAGATTTAACAGGTGTTAATAGATAAAATATATGATTAAACTTAAAGTGATGTATGGAGCAAAACCATCAAGCAGGAAAAGAGGCTTTAAAACAAAGGGTGAATTTACTTCTAATTTTACCAGTTCATAGTCAAAATGAATAATGGTGAAACTGGAGTGAGCAAGATTTGTACTTCTCACTAAGGACTTAGCTTTCAACCATGAGTTAAAAAAAAAAAAGGAAAATGAGCTTTCTGAACCACCTCTGATTTTACTTCTCTAAACAAATTTTTGAACTATACCATTTAATGTTTCTATTAATGACATGAAATAAAACATAAAGTGATTACTGAAGGAGAGTGAAATCATGATAAAGGCAGATCACTAATACAAAGCAATATGGATAACTTGATTCATAGATACAGTAAACCAGCATGTGCTTCAACAGTGGCCAGATGCAAGATACCTGGTTTTATTCTTAAAACAATGCAGATATCAATTCATACATGATATGAGACTCTACCTAGAAACCAGTGACTCCAAAAAAAAAAAAAAAGTTAAGCTTATGGTGATAGTTAGCTGAATATAATGCCAATGACAAAACTGGCTAATGGAGCTAATGTCATACTTCAGGATGTACTTATTACTATACTGATATGATCACTACTGAAATACTTATTGCAATTTTGGTTTCTATATTCCTAGAAGAATGTTGAGAAACTAAACCAGGTTTGGAAAAGAGCCCTGGGCATCATTAAAGAATTGGGAACTATACTTTACAGCTAGAGATTCAAGGTTCTCAATCAATTTAGCTTATCAAAGAGAAGATTAAGGAGTAATTTGATCTCTCTGTAAGTGCCTCAAATCAGATGAAGGATACTTCTGTCTAGAAAACAAAGTGTAATAAGACCAAATACTTGAAAGTGAACACAGAAATTTGTGCCTTAATGCAGACATAGAAATAACATGCCAATTTGAATAGGATAAATGCTATTTACTGTGATTTGTTACCGAGGCCTGTGACAGATACTGTATAAACGGTAGTTCTAAAATGAAGATGAGAACATTTTCTAAAAGATGTGCTTTACTTAAGCTATGAGTATTGGAATTCAAGCAATAATTAATCAACGCAAACCATGGAAATTCTGTGAATCATGAATTTGAAGATGAAGAGCTAAATTCTCTCACTTGGCCTTAAAATAAGTGAAAATTATCATCTTCATTGCTAGTGAGTAGAATCAGCCAGACAAAATAATGAAAGAGAAGGAGAGATAATAAAAAGGTAAAATGTGAATTGAAAGAATGCCTGTTTAAAAGGAAATTCAATTTCCCTTCCAATAAACATAGCATGCCAATTGAATTCTGATTCTTCAGAGGAATGATTCATCAGTGTTTTACAGTTTCTGTGKTTTTTTTAACAAAAATTTTATCAAGAATTGTTTCATGTCTTTTCAGATAGAATTGTTCTTATTTTTAGTGAAAAGAGATTACTGAAAGTGAAATAAAATTACAAAATAACTGTATATGTTAAAAAAAAAAATTTCTGACCTAKCTATAAATCAATGAAGAGAGAAATTCAGAGTTAGACTAGCCTCTTTTACTGTTGTTTTGTGAAAGCCTCTTGTTATAGATTATTTCTTTAATTTGCAGTCAAGCTGCCTTCTTCAAAGTAGCGTATTTTAGACAGAAGTACTTTTTTTATACACATATAAACTGGTAGGCCAAAAACTATTTTAGGCATAAGGACTTCTCAATTTCTTCTTATCTAATTCAATTATTCCTTCTCAGTTTATAAAATTCCTTTACCATTTATAAAATGGTAAGAGAAGTAACAGCAAAGGAATTGATCTTTAAACTATGTAATGATTAATTTAATGTCTGTGTGCATTCCTGTGTTGTTTGATTTTGTTTCAGCCAATTGTAAACAAGTAAAAATACTGGTTGGAAAAAAAAAACTTTTTAATACTAATTATTATAAGTCCCAAGTCAAACAGTTTTCTCCTCTAATTAATTCTGGCAAAGGAAAAAGCAGTTCCATGTTGAGAAGTGTTGGAAATTTAAAAATTACAGTAGGTATTATTGAGCTCAGAAATGTCCTGGGGCTTCATTTTGCATGCTTGCAATGAACTTCTTCCTAGGAAAGAACTGTCAGAAGAAATAAAAGCTTTCACAGAGGAACCGTGAGATTTTAAGAACTGCATGTGTAACTTAATCTTGTGGAAATCTCTTGTCCGCAAAGATTATTTGGGAGGACATCATACACTGATTCTTCAGCCTTCCACCTCCCCCAGAAAATTATAACAAGATATTTCTAATTTCTAATTTCATCTCTCTCAGAAGAGCAGACAAATGGTCTGACTGGCCTAATTGGCTTATAATGTAAAGGTCAGCTCCTGGAAAATCCCATGGAACCAAAGTACAATTAATGTTTTGATAGCAATAAAATAGAAGTATACTGAAAAATTTCAAATACTGTTCATGAATGGATGGTTATGAATAAATAATTTCTTAAAAAATCAATTTGTAGCTAGATATTGGCCAAAAAAAATTGCTAATCAGATAGAAATGATGTATTTTGCTATTAGTCTATGGTAGGACAAGTCTTAACTTCTACTGATGGAAAAAGAAAGTGACCAACCTGAGTTGTGAACTTGCCTTAGAGGCTTACAGCTCACTCACCCATAATAAACCTTGCATGAAATACTTCATATGGCACAGCAACAAAGAAATGTATTATCTCTGATCAAAACAAATGAAATAGAAAAGAAATAGCTTTCAGCAAATAATGTAAAATTAATATCCATGAGATTGATGTTGGGTAAGGACAGATTTCTCCACTTTACTTTTCTTCCCTTGATGAACTGCTGCATTTTGCTGTTGGTCATAATAACATTCACTACACAATATATCATCAAATATTATTGCTTTTTTGATTTCTAGTCAAAGACAGCTTTAATTCTGTATCTGAATATCAAGATCTAGAAACTCAGTAGGATGCTATATATATTCATTAGTGACGTAACCAGTGTAAGGATATCTCTAAAGCTTGCATGGCACTTAAGTGCTTAACTTGGATTTGACCCAAGTATTTTGATTCAATTAGCTCCTATATGAAGACCTGGAAAGCAGATTTAGCCTATGAATGTTCACAGCAGAAGGTGAAAGCAATTCATTTTTTTTGCTGCCACCTTAGGACTTTAGAGCTTGACATATTATAGTTATTCCACCTATGAGCTTACTGGCATGTTTTCTCTACCATAAAAGTCCACATTTTTACTGCCTCCAATATGTTCTTTAGCATGGAGGCAGAAGAGGTCAGAGCAGATATATCTAGGAAGAATCGTTTTTCTCTCTCTATCTTTGTTCTCTCCACAACACAGTGGTTGTGTACACTTCTTCAGGAATAAGGCTAGCTCAGTATGAAAATACCCTTCTAACATTTACATTATGAAATGATTGGGATATTGATTTAAATTTGAACAAACTGAATAAAGAAATATTACTAATATTATTAYTGCAAAGACCCCTAACCCAGGAAACTTTTGATTTTTTGGTTTGCACTCATATTACTTAGTTTTGAGTGTTAATAGATATTAAAGTCAGCAAATGGTGCAATGGTTCTCTCCTTCAAATTTTCTTACTATCTGGAAAAAATAAAGAATAAAAATTCACCAATTTTTGACCCAGGTGAAGTACAGGCAATGCTGTAGGAATAGGAAAGGRGATACGTTTTAAGAAATTAGCTGTAGTTGGATATTCAACATTTCTATTATAAGTACAGCTGTTCCAAATAATAACTTGTTTGAAAGCGTATTTTAAATAATTTCAACTTGCCAGAAAACTCCGTATTTTTATTCCTTGCCATGAAGTACATCTGTTCCCATCTTTTTCAGAGCAGACTTCAGTGTTCTTTACCTAGAACCAGAACAGTTCTTCAGTGTTCTGACTATCTGAAAAACTTAATGTGGTTCACTAGGCAGCCCTCCAGCTCCCAGGTTGGTTGATAGATTTATTGGACTTACAGGGAGAGGATGTTATTAAAAACTGATTTCTTTTCAGAATAATTTATCCTGCATTTTTGGTCATCATCTTTGTCCGTAATTCACATCTCATCTAGACTCACACTTGGTGCTATGGTTAATAATAAGAAAGCTGAAATTACTTAAGTCCAAAGGCAGGCTACTGGGAGAATCTGCACTTCTCATCTCTCAGTGGCAAATATCCATTATTAGTTCAACCTCGCATGTAAGTAGACAGGTGGTACACAGAATGCTGTAGGTTATGTATGTCTGAGAAATAAGGTGTTGGAAGTGTCCACCCTGAAAACCAGGCATAGCATGAAAAGAGAGGTCGATCTTGTTCTCTCTGGGTGCAAATAGCATTCTTAATTATGAGCAGATGAAGTGAGGGTATGTGCATGTGCATGCATTTAAATAACTTCAGGGTGCCAGAAAACTCTATCTTTTTATTTCTGGCCATGAAGTATGTCTGCAGGTGCACTACAGCATTTGATAGAGAAGGAATATGTTCCTAGAAAAAGTTTAATTCTAAATTTCTCATATTTATTTTTCATTTGATATAATAGCATATGTAGCTATAGTACTTTCTTCAGTGTTTTAGCACTATGAGACACGCATCCAATTATGCATTGGAATAAATTAGATATATTAATAAGACATTTTAGTCTAGTAAGTTTACAAGTTAATAAATGTTCAGTATAATAGTTTCTACTGTTTTGTGTATTTATTTTCTATTCTAGTTTTTAGAATCATGCAAATTTAATTTTTAACTTCACAATTATCAACCTTCTTGGGTTATGAGCACTTTGGAAGACATACATCTGTACTATTAATTCATACTTTTTCCTGTGTAAAAAAGCACTTTTAAAATTTGTGTGCGTGTGTAGATGCGCCAACAAATAGCAGTTGAGGTATCCTGGATATCTATATTATGAAAGATGAATTCTGTAGCTTCTCCATGCTCTTTCATTGCTAACTATCTTTATTTCTGTTTTGTAATATGCTTTTTGTAAATAGTGTGCAGTTAAATTTTTATTTTCTTTCATTGCGTAGTACATTTTTCCCATCTAGTCACTGCTGAATATTCCAGTGATAAAACAGAGAATGGTAACTAACTTTGCATTTGATTGTAGTGGAAATGTTGTGCACAATGGAAATTGTACTTTCCAGTTTTCCCCTGCAGACAAGCAAGGTTCTAATTTATTCTGGTGTTTTGTTCAACTTTAGCATGAATGCTAATGACACTTTGCATTGGCATCTTTATATTTTAACACTAAAGTTAGAATCTTTCCTATGGAATACCATTTAGCTGAAACACTTCTGCAAAGTCATAAAATGTATTTCCTGTGTCTGATTTTTATAAAAAATTGAGGTTGGGTTTTACCTGTTGGCTCCCTGTACATTTGTGAATACGCATTACCCACCTGTCTTGAATAATGAGACACCAATAAAGTACATAAACGAACTTTGATGATTCTTCTAAATCATCACTGATTGCCCTTGCTTCTATTTGCATTCATCTTTTATATTTGCTTTAAAATGCAAACAGCGTACTAGGGTACATACTGTTGGCTGAATGGCAAAACTGCTACAGGGAAAATGTGTTTCTGAGGATAGCAGTGTGAAATTCTCAAAATGCAAGATGATCAAAAGGCTACATCTTTGACTATATGAACACAAAGACACCTTAACATACTCTTTCTGTGTGTTTATCRAATACCACTTAAATGAACTATTGAATAATTCTTGCCTGTTTATTTTTACAAGTTGCAAAGACCACTATCGCAATTTGGCACTCCTTGTTCAACAAAACAAAGAATTGCCAAAGCAGCACTCAAGATGATTTGTTAAATAACTTTATAACAGGACTCTGACTTTTACTCTTCATACTCTTGTTTATCAATAGCAAATTTTTGTGCAAGGTCACTGGTGTTAGGAATCATCTCTTTCACAGGGTGAAGAAATAAATCTGTCTATGAGGAACCATATACATGATACTGTTTCTCTCTTTCTCCTTATCTTAATATCTATTGTACCTTACATACATGTTCTGAATATAATCTTTTTGGCTTACATAACTGGAGCATTATTATCTGTATCCTGATCCTGATTATCTGTATAGTTATTCTCCATCTTTGCTGCCCCCTTATATGCAATGGAATGACCCAGCGTTTGAACGAGATTGAGATTTGTGTGAGAGCTAGTTGGTAGAACTAAAAATGAAAAAGATTAGAGGCTGGAGATCACTGGAAAAATTGCTGCAAGCTATAATGTTACCTTTTCTGAGGACACAAATTCTTTATCTATAAAATAGCTAAATAAATTAGGAGTCTTAAATTTAATCTCAAAGTGCTGTGTTTCACAGGAAGGTATGGGCTGTGGTCAGGGCCTTCATGTGTCTGTACAGTTTGACCTTTTTTTTTTCTTTTTCTCCTCCCTCTCTTTCCATGATTAAGCTGTTCATTCACTCTGCTCACACATTAATCTATCCCCCAAATTCTTTACTAGTAAGCAACAAGTACTGCAATTCCTTATGTACTAATAATTCCTGTTGAAAGTAGATATAGAACTAAATCCTTAGAGGAGAGAAAAGCCTGAATCAAGAAAAAAGATTTCTGCTTCTTGAAAGTAAAGATATATGAATTCATCACAGTATGAATTTTTTGAGACAAAGAGTTTGTTCATAATTGAATAGTTAAGCTCCTAAGTATGATGATGAAGGAAAACAATACAAGACTATCTTTCTTGTAACAAGCAGAATGAGAGAGTGATACAAAAGCATGCATATCTGCAATTGCATCACCTAAATTCCTTTTGACAGTTGATGTGAGTTCCATACAATGAAGTAATTTCTTTACAAGCAAGTGGAATTGGTATCACTAGAAAATTCAAGTTTATATTTCAGACTCTAGCACTATGGGTTTAGAAAGCCATCTACAGTCTAAGTGAATGGATTATGAGATATTTTGGATAATTCTAAAGCAGAAGTCATAATCTCCTATTTCAGTACTAGTTTATTGCTAGAAAGGCCAGTTTAAGGCTTTTCTTGGTCCTGGTGGTGTTCTTATGTGTATCAAGGAGTAGGCTCGCAGTTTTGACATAGCAGTGGGTGAGGTTACTGCCAATAGAAAAAAACAAGAATTCTTTCATTCCCTTTGGCCAATTCAGCACCTCCTGACAGTTTCCTGGAGCAAGCTGTCTCATTTAGGGTCAAATTGGCACCTTGCTACTGTGGAGGTAGCACCTTTAATCACCTTCTGAGTTCCTCTGGAGTAAGATGCTCTGCATTGCAGCAGGATCCAGCCCTGGCTATAGAAATAGGACATTGCAGTGCTTCAAAGGTATGTATGAAGCCATTTATGAGTAAGTTKTTTGGGTTGGGAAGAGGAATTAAATTTAATATTAAGTTAGCTAAGCATCTAGAAACCCTGGTTATGAGCTAGAAGCCTGGAGCATTAGGTATTGTATAAACATGCGGTGAAAAGATTGTCTTACTCATTTTATAAATATCAAGTATGTGCTTGCATCTGAAATGATTTATGAAATAAGTATTTATGCTTTTATGCTATTTTTCTGTTTTCATGTTACCTATTTGTTCACCACATGAAATTGTCAAAAATGCCCAGAGAAATTTTAATAGTGTTAAAAGTTTAAGGTTTAGTACTTAAAAGGTCATTTATTCCCTCCTTTACACAATATGCATTTCTATGCATTCTTGCATTTATACACATTCTTGTCAAAGTGAAAATATAGCTAACAAAGTATTAATAACACAAAGTAGAGGGAGAGGAGAAGGAGAGTTGATGAACTGTGTTTTGAACAGTGATACAAGGAACTTCTCAGAGGGCAAGTTTAAAACTGAAAGTATTAAGTTGAAAGAGAATGCTCCAGGACAGAGGCCAAGAAACTAATTCTATAAATGTTGACGCATGTGTTCCACCCCATCCTTAAGAGTAACTTCATCGGTTTCCACTGAATTGAGAGCCTAAACCTATAACAATACGAAATGCTCAGAACTTCAAACTGTTACAGAAATGAAAGTGAGTTAATGGGACCTCTGAGATTTTATTACATTTACACCAACATAGTAGTGAGATTTGTTTATACATCAGGGTAGAAAGAAACTGGTTTTTTATCACACACAAATGTTTTTACCATTTTACTAAGGGTACGAAGAAAGTACCTTGAGTTCGGTGAATAAGTTTACTTTAAAAATCTTAATTAACCTTCCTCCCTGTCCTACTACCTCCTGCCTAGTAATCCTGCTCTTGAGTACAGTCCTCACCTACATCATCACACATATTGTAGTTTTCACAAAATGCTTTCCCAGTCTGGGGTGAGATGCTAGTATAATCAAATCATATGGCAATAAGAACTAAGGTTTTAAAAAAAAATCAAACCCCACAAGATTCCTGATAGGTTGAAATGGAGAGCAATATTTGTTCACACAATCAGATACTTTAGTATTAATACCAATATTAAGTTTTGTTTTCTTTTGCTGGGGTGGGTGAAGGGAGGAGAAGTGGACTGACTCAGGCATGGGCAGAGTTAGAATAGAGTTTTGCTTGAAATGTACCCTATTTGAAGATGTGGAAAGTTCCTTTCCACAATATGTGAGCCCCTGTCTGTATCCACAGAAGGATAAATTTGGTCATATACATTTTTCTCTGTTTACTTTACAGTTGATTAATGTGATGTCTGTAAGAATATATGCAAACATTAATTCTGATCAACTTTTGTTGCACTGCTAGCACATCCTTAACTTTTAAAACTAATTGGCCTTGTTCTTAGATTTGTTTTATAAAGAGTAGCTGCCTCTGACTCTCAGTGCAACCTTTTCAGAAACATGGATGATGKAAAACTTTCAGAGAAATCAGCTAGTTGAACCTTTACCCAGTACTTACCCAGATCAACCCCTTGTTAATTCTGACGTCCAAAAGTTTTTGATACCTTTCCGTAGAATGAATTTTGTAAATGCATTTTCTAAGTGAACTTTAGATGTTTTCACATATATTTAGAAGCTGGAACAGGTGCCCTGAAGCCAGTTAACAAATTCTGAGCAATAATATTAGCAACATGTCTAATATCAAAAGACTCTTCTATTAGCTGAATTAATAACTTGGCCTTAAGGCTGCAATTTCTCCTCTTTGGTCTGTAGCTAGGTGCAGGGCTGGGCTTCTGTTACCTTGGCTAGCTTCAACCTAATTCTTCCCTTGCACTCTYCCATCTATCTGTATGCAGTTTTTGTCTCTAGTTTTTTTCTCACTTTACTAGCTCTCTAGAAGATCCTCTTTTGTTCTGTATTTGCAGCATACTTGGCATGGGAGAGTCGATCATCCTGAACATGGTTCCTAGGCATTACAGCAACATAAATACTAAAAAATCTCTTTTCTCAAAAGCCAACTACTATATTGGGGTCTATTCTTTGCATAGTTACTCAAAAACAGAGTTATATGATTGCAGGGGAYGCAGAGGGATAAATTGCGATAAATAGCCCATATTATGTTCACAAAAATGCTAGAAAATAAGCAGGCACAACATCACAAGTAATTGAGAATGTATTTTTCAAGATTTATGATATTTTCAAGTGGATCTGGTTATTTTCTCTTATGGTGTGTAATTCTAGGCTAAGATGTCCAGGAGTACGAGAATGTATGTCTTTCTACTCTCTGTTGACAGCAGGAGATAATTCATCATCCAGTAAAGCTCTTTCCATCCTAGGTCTTGGCTTAAATCCGGATTGTCCTAGGTCCAGAATATACTGGCTTTAGCTAGATCAGCTTGTAATTGGCCTTTGGCTAACTCCTCTATGAGCCCATTTTGATACTGGGCTGTAAGTATTCAAAGCTGTTTTACTTGATGGTGGTTAATTAGTTTGTTCTCAAGGAAAAGGAGAAGAGTCATTCATTTTCTAAACACATTTCAGGCTATACTGATAACAAAAAAAAGTACAGCAAGTTATTAGACCTTGTATAGAAAAAAAAAAAGGATGATAAATAGGAGACCAGCTGATGCAATAGCCCTTTTGACCTTAAACTCTATGAATTCCAACCCTGAATGAAGCACTACTTCAAATAGGCACCATTTGTTTCTAACAGTGAAGGTCAGAAGCTGGTTGCTGGTCTTGGGTTCAAAGTCTTCTTGGGGATTTAGAATAGCTCCTCTGCAATGAACAGTTTGATCCCAGAGATAAAGAAGGCCTGTTGTTTGTTCCTGTAGTCTGCTACTTCCCATTAAAGAATATTAAATGATTGTCAGACAGTAAGGAGAAAACAAAGTGCTAAATGATCAGGAAGGAGTAACACCGTGTCCATTGCCACAGAGATATTGATAATAGCATTTATTCTTTAATTTAAGGCTATGAATTTATACATTTAAATATGCTTGAAAATCAATGTAAACAAATCTTTATATTTGACTAGGCCTATTTAGCTACTTTGACACAACAAGTGCTTTCTTCCAAAACAGTGTTTAATGATGAAGAAATGGAGCTTTCACAGTTTCCCTCAGGAGTCTATGCCAGGGACTAAAAGAAAACAGGTACAGATGAAGTAATAGGTCAAAACTGGTAACTGTAAGGTAACTGTAAGGAGAATTTAAGGCATTTCATCACCTCTTCACATGTAAAATTTCTTGCCTTGCTTTGCCTTGCCTTGCCTTGCCTTGCCTTCCCTGTTTTCCATAGGATTTATGGTTAAAAAAAAAAAAAGACACTTTCTTACATAAACATTCTTTATTCAAAACTATAGTTCTTATTCTTTTTAAAGAAAAAAGTATATACTAGTACTTCTTGCTAATGCTGCAGAAGCAATGTATCGATGCAAGATATAACAGTTTTATATCTGGCTCAAAGAAAAGCAACATTATTAAGCACTAAGCTAAGGCACGCTCCTGAATCCTTCTAACCTACAGTGATGCAGAAAGAATAGCACTTCATTTTCAACCCCAGCCTATGTTCAAGGATGGCAGTTTGAAAAGCTCTTTAAGTAAATAAAGGTATTGAGAAGAAATTAGCATAGGACCCTATAATGCTATTCTTGGTAAATTTGACAGCTTACCTATACTTAAAATATTCTGTCCCCTTTGTTGCTCTCTGGTCATTCTGATGGCTACCACATCCTCTTGATCACAGCCACACCAACCCCACACATGATGCAATTTCTTTATGAACAAGTTCAAAATTGTGTTTTTTTTCTTGCCCTCAGCTTCTGTACATGGCAGTCAATTATACCAGCTTTATGGCCTGTGTCACTGAAGCAGCAGCACAGAGGAGTTATAGGGCAGAAGTTCTTCCCTAAGGTAAAACTAATCACCTTGCTGACTATGTTATGCTGTGGCATTTTTCATAGATAAGGGAGTTTTATCTCTTCTCATTGGCCAAACTATTTTTCCTTACACCATGGTGCTGGAATTGTACAATATGCTAGTTTTCTTCTTGCCAAGGACTTCTGCTCCAGAGAAGCTGCATCATATATACGTGGTGATTTATTCACATTAGTTTGCTGTCCTTTACTGAATGCCATTTTAACATTAAAATAAAATTTAACATGTATTAAAAAAGGAGCTAAGTGGGTTTTTTATTTTTATTTACAAGCTTCTAGGAATGAAATATTACCAGGCCAGATCAAAGCTTTTGGTGTTGGAACTCTGTTGTGCAGGAATGATTTATATATGAATACTGTTGGATATGCTTTATAGCTGCCTTCAAACAACTGTATAAAACATGCTGAGCTGTATAGCACTTTACAGGTATCTGCAGACTTCCAAGACTGTACTAGCTCGATTAAAGACTGACTGATTCCAGATTAGTTTGCTGGTTATTAGAAAATAAAAATTTCTGCATAGTTGGTTTCTAGGAGGTTGGAAAGGAAGAAGCTCATAAAGATTTCTTCTTACAGGAGTTACAAACTGTGTGTCTTTCTCATGTATTGCAAGTCTGGGTTTTTGTGAGTTCCACAGTCTGCTTCAGCCGTTTGGAGGTAAGCAAGCAATAGCAGAAGTAGACTGGATAAAACTAGCTTTGGATGGTTGCTACTAACAGAAAAGGAAGCTGTCAGAATCCGAATATTGTTTCAGAATGAGAACATAGGTGGTGCCATTAACAACAGCTGCTGGCTTTCTGGTAATTAGCCAAGTGTGCTCAATAAACTGTCCTTTCTGCTTTTGGGGGTTTAAAAAAAAAATGGCAGAAACTGCCATCGAGGATGTAGAAAAAAGTCATTTGTTGTTAATACACACTTTTCCCATGCTTTTTGTTGGTAGCCGTATGGGGTACATATGATTTAATAGCCTCAAAAGAAAAAAAATGTTGGCAATGTCAGTCTGCATAGTCCATTAACAGAGAACTTTTGAAAGAGGGGCGCATGATTTTTCATAACTCCTGCTAACAATAGCAACATCTTCTTTATATGCATGATTTAAGACGAAAGGACTTCTCTGAAAAAGTGCAGGTAGAATTTAATTGATGAAATGCAGAAGTCTGGGGACTTCATGAGATCTGAGAAGCCCTCACTTCTTAAATTCCTAATTTTAAACTAAAACTTTTAGCATAACCTTTCATACTAGGACCCTGTTTTGTGAACAACTGTGGAATCATACCACTACCTGAAAACTTTCTTCYACCCAGAGACAAAAATGTGTTGGAATATGTTCTCATACTTTTCTTTAATATCTTAAGTAACTTCTTCCTGGGTTGTCTTTGGTTTGTCTTTACAACAGAACCTTCATGAAAGACTACTTCATTATAATTAGACTGTATATTGTTATAAGCTTGTCAGTTTTGGGTGCTTTACAGATCAGTGATGGAAAACAGGAAATAATATTCCTGATATCTGATTGGATATTTTATTATCGTGCCCTACTGCAACCTTCATCGCAAAACTCCTGTTGACTTCCATGGAAGGAGAAGTAAGCCTGAAATATCCATATATACCACTTCCACTGATGTTATCAGCTCTTTATTGTGCCTTAAAATAATTCCTTTCCCATACTTGACTGACACGATTATTGATGTAAGTCTTAATTATCAGTCTTTCTGGAGTATAACTCTGTTAGAAGTTCCTGTTAAAAGCTCTCCTCAGAACTATGCTAATTGTGAGATATCAACATATCTTCCAGACACAAAGTGGAAAGCAATTGAGTATGTTATAAAAATGTGTTTTAAATCTTGAATATGGGGCCTTTTGACAGTTTTGTAGTGCTTGCTGCTTGATTTATCAAGAGTTACATGAAAGAATGGTGAAGAATAGTGAACAAACCAAATTGTTGTCACCTTTTCCTACAATGTAAAAAGAAAAAAAAAATCAGAAGAATGAACAATCTCATCTCTAAAGCTCTGGATGTCTTTCCTTCTACTCTAATGCACAGTTAATGCTTAATTACATTCTCAGTCTGGGATAGGCTTAACAAGAAGGCAGACAACTTCTATCTCCATAATCACTTTTCTGTGTAAATGACAAGATTATTGCTCAACAGTACATCTAGAAAAGTCATTGCATCTATCACACTTTTATATCCAGTCACTTCAGGAGAGGGAGGGACTTGGTTATCACATCGCAAAGCCCCGCTGAATGTACTTTCTCTCCAGGACAGTGTCCCTTCAGTAAGGTTGTGGTGTGAAATCCTTCATTTTAAGAATCATTTGGTGATTCAAATGGATTAAGCTAGATGAAAATGACAACCTTACTACTAAAATCCAGAAAACGATAGAGTCCAGTTCTTCATTCTACTTCTCTTGGTACTCAAATGTCCACCTGCAAAATGGAAATTCTAAGTTTTCTTTCTCCCATCCATGCTCTACACTGTTTATGAAAATAACTGCTTTTTCAAATATGTTTGAATTGAGAGCATCTCCAAAATAATGAAGCCCTGGTCTCAGTTTGGATCTCTGTTAACTGCTGTTGGCTGTGTGATGCGTAGCTGCTCTGAGCAGAGAAAAAGTATCTCTCACYGTTATCTGTTAAAGGGAAACTGTAATCGTACTCACCTGGTATAGAATGGTGTTTTTGTACAAACTAGTCATGGTAGCTTTCAGCTAGCTCAAATTGCTTTGTGCTATTTGCACTGCCTGTTCAGGAATTAATGCAGATATATCATTTTATCTAAAAATACATATAAAATATCATTTTACCTAAAAATACCTCACTTAAGATCCCAGGTAAGAAGCAATTTTCTACATGATTACTAGTCTTCTCATTCATATAAAGTTCTTATGAAGCTTTCTCTGTTTCTCCACTTTTCTGTCAAAAGGAGCAAAAATACTCCTATTGTTGTATTGCATTCCTCTTTAGAATTGCACTTTCATACTTTAAAAACATGGTATTATAAATTACTATAGCCTTCCTTAATGATGGGAAATTRGATGCACCTCCTTGATGCAGATGTTTGCAAACTGATCTGCATTTTACCATTCTCTCAAAGATTTACTAATTTCAGTATCTGTAAAAGCATTCTCATTCTCCTACGGGAATTTCATGGGTTTATTGGTTTGAACTGATTTTTCCTCCTCTTTCTTTATGCTTATTCAAAATAATGTTGCTGCTGATATCACTGAAACATGTATTGATGGTTGAAAGTCACAGAAACTTTCTTCTTTCTAATCCTGAACAAAGATTTTTTGGAGGAGAAAAATTGTCATTCTCAAATCTTCTCATTCTCTCCATTTTCCCAAATAGAGACCCTATTGCAAAGTCTCAAAAGACACCTTCTGCCTCATTTCTTGATACAGATTAAAAGTCATAGGTTTGGTGAAATTACATGTTTCTTCGATAGCCTCTTAATATAGCATTTCTTTCACTTCTTAATCATAAAAGTACATGTATATCGTCAATAGTAAGGCAATGCTAAGCTTGAAGCTTTTTTTTCTTTGTATTAAGTAGCTATGCTCAGCTGGCACTGTATTTGGATTATTCTTTGCTACTCTTTTTTAAATTTTTTGGATGAGTGACCAGTGGCTCACCAGGCCTTCTTATCATTCATTTTTAACTGTAACCACTTGGTAATCAGTGTGGTCCTACAAGATGAGCTGGTCACCTTTTCCTTGGAGGGCACCTGCCATTTTTAAGTTACTCTTTGGGAACAGCTGTTCTACTCCATGCCATATTAATTCTTTCATGTTATCCATTAAGGGGGAGGAACTATTGCAATGTTTTTTCTATCAAATAATTAGGTAACATGAAATGAGGCAACCTGCACAATTCTTCTACCTACGACATTACTGCCTTTAGYGTAACCCAATGAGATACAACAAAGAACCCTGCTATGGGTGTGGTAGATGCTAACCCTCTCCAGTAAAAGACTTTTGTAGTATTAGGGAAGTGAAAACATGTTAAATAAAATTTTCGAGGTAGATGTCTGCTTCAGGGTGCTCACAGGGGAAGAATAGTAGTTTCAGGTTACATGGTTCTGCCATTAATAAGATTAATGGTAGAAGCCATTAAAGCTATTCTTTTTGCCCATGTTGAAGATACTCTTACAGCCACCTCTGGGATGCCTTCTCAGCAATATCTGATACTGGAAGAAAATGAGAAGAGCAGGCATGTGATTTTCTTCAATCTGTAAATGGCTAAGTTAAAAACAAACATGGCTAAGTTAAAAGTAAACAGAAAAAAATGCTACAATCTACTATATATAAGACATATTTTGAGACTGATAGTGAATCTTTCTTTATTGTACACATTGAGCATGCTTTATCCTTCCCAACTCTTATTGCACCTTGGCTATGTGTATGCCTTCCCAGCAGGAAAACTTAAGTGTGTTCCAACAGAAATCACTCTTGACATGCATGAATTGTTGTGACAGTAGGTGGAGGAAATGAGACACAGGGGAACAGGGAGACTATCACTGCTGTGCTCTCCATGTTCTAGTTGCTAATGCCTAGGCAGTGAGGAAAATGAAAATAAAACATGACAAAAATGTGGTACTGGGGCAGTAGAGATATAGACAGTGAAAGGTAAGTATAGAGGCATGATGGGTAGGAGCAGGAACAGGGATGGAGGGAAATCTTTTTGTAATGCAATAGAGCATGAACTGAAGGTTTGAGATATGGATGTGGAAGGTGATGAGGTTATCTATAAAGTTACAGACGAATACTAACAAAGTAGTATTGCTGGAGATTTTCAGTCTCTGTGATGAATTTAGATGCCTCTTGCCCAGAAGTTAATGGAAGACATGTATCTGAAAATCTCAACTATACTTTAGTCATCACTCTGTGAGAACAAACTGTAGACAGCAAACTATATAATCAATTATCTGAACTCACATGGAAAAAGAAAAAGAAATCTTATGGATCTGGCCACCCASAACTTCACACTTGTAAACCTGGGTCATAGCCAGGTAAGTCACCAACAGAAGAGAAACACTACTAGCTGTAGTTGTTCTAAGACTTAGTAAGACCTAATCGAGTGGTTCTGATCTTCTCTCCAGTAGAGGGCAGTGATGCACAAAAACTAACTATTTTCAAACTGTTACAATTTTGTAACACGGTAAATATCAGCATATGGAAGAAGATCATGTAAGTATGCATATAGTTTAATTATATAGTAATGACAGTCTACATGAAGACTTTTTCCACCATCAGTCAAAGCAATGAAAGCTTCCTCCAGGAAGAAAGAGATCAGAGCCTCAGTATAATACATAATACAGACATTTACATTTGGAGTTAATTAAACTACAGATGGTTGAAGATATTAATACTGAACTATCTCACCTATCCGGGCCGTTTAAGATGCCTGTTTCTTTTCCAGTTCCCACTTTTTTTGATCTGAAAACTGTTTCTTATCTTTCTTCTAGATTTTGCTTTCTCCATTTGTTTCTCGTTCACCTATATTTGTTTACTGTCTGTACCTAAACTCTTTGCTTTGCAGCCTATGCTGTCTTGTTTCTGTGTGTCATCTTTCATAGTGCCTATGAAGAATCTTTACTGTTATCTCGTAAATATTCTCCTCAAGCTGCATGTCTTGCAAGATATCTGTGAGAACTAGGACTACCAGTACACACAAGTACTATTTATTGTTAAAATTACAAGAATAAGCAGTCCACCCAGACCAGCTACATCATTATGTAATGAGCATTTGAATTTCATATTCCTCCAAGACGTAGATTCCTCTAGACCACTTCAGGAGCAAATGTATACCAGGACATCCTTCCCCTTGTCCCAGACATACAAACAAGGAGCTAGAAAATTCAATATATGGCTTAGATTCACAAGTGGAAGTAAAGTAAAAAGGAAGAAAAATTCCATGCTGGCTCTCATTTTGAGGTCTGATAAAAAAATATAAGGAAAGATCCTCATGCAAAAACATCTACTCTTTCCTTCTCACTCTTTAATCTTCAAAAAAATAGGATCTAGTTTCTTTGCTGGAAGTTTGTATGAAGCCCCAACATATGTTAGATGTTTTCATTACTATCTAGTTCTACTGAATGCCTCAAATATAACGAACCCTTTTGGTATAAATATTTTTGTAGGACTATCACACATAACATGACTAAAACTGCTTTATAATTTCATAGGTCTATTGAGAGCAGGCTAAATTATGTACATAATTACATAAGAAAGATTACATAAATTCTACTATGAGGTCTTCACAGATCTTCGTCATATTTTAAACAACATATTATGCCAGATTTGAAGCTAGCATGAAAATACAGTTCATGATGACAGGTCAAATAATTCTTGCTAAGACACAAACTAATCTGTTGCATATGATACGGCTGTATGTACAAACACGGAATAAAACAATGAATCCTGTACTATTTTAACTTACCTGAGTTAGTTCAGATTCAGCATCTGTGCTGTTGAAGAACTAAAAGGGTATGTGTAACTTTACTTTATGTAAAACCCCCAAAGATATAGCTTTGGGGTGTGCTTTATTTTTTTTAACAATTTCATACTCATTTGATTTATACAACTTAAGTAACAATAAATTTGGTCTTTTTGATTTTATTGCAGGACTTCTGGGAGGCTTCAAAATATTTTAGTGTGAACAGCTAAAACTTAACAGCTTAACAGCTAAACAAAAAGGAGTGAAAACACCATATGTGATATACCTGCCCAAAACTTTTTTTCATCCCTGTCATTTAAGTCTTAAATAACCCTTTTTCTACTACTAAAACGAACTTTAGTCCATACATACTACCTGTTTTGTACATAGACTATAAAATCAAGGCCATTGCATTTCTCACAGACTTTTTCTGGTTTGGGGCTTGAAGAATTCATTGATTGAAACTCACTGGCATGACCGAGTAGTAAACTTATACAGAAGACTGTAAAAATAATTTGCTCATTCTATGAATCATATGTCAAATGATCAATTATATGTATATATGATATACATATCCAAAAGACWGATACAGTATTTACTATTTAGCAAATATTTGATTTGAACATATTATCATTGTTCAAATACTTTTTAGTAGTTCGTATACAATAGTTTCAATCTGAGTTTACCTGACTGGACACACAAGTAGCTGGGTGCCTGCACAGTGACCTGGATTAGCACAGTCCTTCACCACATTTCCAGTTTCAATACTGGCAAACACAAATTCAGGGGGATGTTTTTGTGCGTGAATGTGTTTTGCAGTTCTCACTTTCAGTTAGCCGTGAACATAAAACGGAGAAGAATACAGCCGAAGGCAACTCAGGAAGGAGTTCTTACAAATATTCAGCCCAAATAAGAGAAGAGGGTTTCCCCCCCCCCCCCCATTATCGCTACCCACGCGCTTTTGAGGGTCCAACTGCAACGGCCCTCCAGCTTGGCTCCCTCGCGCCCGCCGCCTCACACCCCCAGCCGTTAAGAGGGCTGTTACGGCGCCACGGGGCCCCTCCCCCCAGGGGCGAGGTAACGGCTGTCTCTGGCCGTTATGGCGCGGCCCGCCTCGGCCGGGCCCCCGCCTAGGGCCTCCTCCCTCGGAGGCGCCGCGGGCCGAGGCCGCCCCCCGGGTGGCGGGTTTTTTTTTTGGGGGGGGGGGAACATTTTTTTCAGCTATTTCCACCTCCCCTCGCTCCCGCAGCCCCGGTGCAGCGGAGTCCCCGGGGACAAAGGCCTCGAGGGGGTCTCTTCTGAATAGGCGTCCTTGGGGCCGGGAGGCGAAGGGCTGCGTGGGGCGGGGGCTGCCTCCCGGCGGCCGCGCCGTGGGGCCGCACGGGCCGTGGGGCCGCCTGTCCCGGCGGCCGCGGGGCAGCACGCCGGCGGTTCGTGGTGCCCCGCCGCCGTAGTAGCGAGCTGCTGCTCCGGTGGTTGGGTTGGGGAGCGCTGGGCTCCTCCTCCTCTTCCCCACAGCATTAACGTGCACACCCGGGTGTGTGACTGACTCGTCTCCCCCCGTCTCTGCTTTTTTTTTTTTTCTTCCTTTTTTTCTTCTCTCCATGGGTACACACACCGAGATACGCACATGACAGCATTTCGGTGCGAGAGCCGGTGCATCGCCAGGAGGGGTGTGCTTCCACTCCGGGCACGCACACGCCACACACACACACGCATGCTGCTGCTGYTGCTGCTGCTGGAAATCTTTCTGCACAGGGATTAGCAGCCGCCTCTTTCTCTCTGTCTCTTTCTTCTCCTTTTCTTTCTCCTTCTCTCCCTCAAATGCTTGACTGACGGACGGCGGGCATAAAAAGGTAAATGCTTGTGTGCTGTTTGCTGACAATAGCGATGGGTAATCGCGTTTTGGCAGCGTGCTCTGCGGTACGCCCTCCGCTTGCCAGGCAGGCAGCCTGCCCTCCTGCCGTGCCGGCGGCTGCTGCTGCTCCCGCTCCCCGCGGCTCCCCGGGACTTTCTTCCTCGGGGATCGGGTTTGCTGCGAGAGGTTTCACTTCCCGGCTCTTCCCCAGCCCCCCCCCCCCCTCGGGTGGCGAGGCAAAGGTTCCCGCTATTGTGTTACTTGCAATTGCCGCCTCAGACGCGAGTGTGTGGGAGTGCTTAGGGAAGGTTTCGCGGGCTGAAGGTTGCTATTAATTGCTGTGTGCGCACGCGGGAGAGAGGTCTTTTCGCTTCGGCAGGGAACCTGTGCATTATTAATCGGGGCTGGAGAGTGGCAACAGAAGGAACAGCCTCCCCCCCGATTGCTGCATCATTCAACTGAGTAATTTCTAGCTGCCCATGCGGTGCGGGGCTCTTTATTCCCCCCCTCCCCATGGTAATCCTGGAAGCCGCCCGGGGTTGCGCCGAGGAGGGCGATGCTCCTTCGCCCTGCCCCGGGGGCGCCCTTGCCTGCCCCGGGAGGGAGCAAGGCGGGAGCCGCCGCCGCCGCCGCCGCTCCGTCCCTCGGCTCTCCCCCGTGCCTTCGCTTGCTCTCCAGCGGCTTTCCAGACCCCATCCCTTTGGGCTGGCTCCTGGTGCCTGTCCCCGCCGGGCAGGGCCGTAGCAGTAAGCATCGCTGCCCCCGCCTCGGCGAGCCCCCCGGCAAGGTCCGCGGCGCGCTGCGTGAGCTTTGACAACTAGTTGTCGCCTGTTGTTCTGGCCGAGTTTGTTCCATGTCCTTCCTCGGCAGGAAAAGAGCAGCACGGTGAATTTTGTCTTTTTTCTCTTTCCTCCCTTAGCAAAGCCCTTATTGCTTGGGGATCCCGTGAAACTGAGAGGAGATGCTGTATTGGGCAGCGCAGGCGAGCAAATTGAATAGAGCAGGGCTAGCCTGAAATCACACAATGACCTCCCAGCAGGGCCRTGGGGATAACAAATTAGACTTTCATTTACTGGAAGTGCAGCTGCTGGGGGAAGCTTTTCAGGCAGCGAGGGGAAGAGATGAAGACGGCATTGAGGAKCCTGCGCTGCCGTGTTATTTCGGAAGCGGAGCTTTGCTCCCTCCCTCCCTCGCTGCCCGCCTGCGGAGGATGGCGGAGGGTAGGCCGGGTTCACTGCGGCCCTTCCCCGCCGGCCGCGCCTGCTGCCGCTGCCTCCGCTGGTGCTAACGAGGTGCTGGGGGACGCGAAGGGTATTTTTAGTCAACCGGTAGCAAAACGGGCTTAGTCCGAGGCGCTCGCGCGCGCACGGGAGTTCAGGGCTTTCGTGCGAGTTGCAGATCGGTCTTCCTGGTCCTTCCCGTGTGCGAGGACTAATTCGGAGGCGGCTTTGCAGCATTCGCTGGTCCTGGGGCACTTCTTGTCCAGCAGTCGAAGCCAGTAGCCTTCCCAGCGCGGCGGCGGTACCGCAGCGGTGCCGCGCTTGTGTGAGGAGGCAGCCGGCGGAGAGCCAGGGCGCCCCGCTCCTGAGGTGACGAGGGCGGGTGCGCGGCCAGGCGGGCCGGGGCGGCGGGCGGGGGCGGGGGGGCTCAGCGCCCCGGGAGCGGCGTGCCGCCCCCCGGCCATTCCGAACGCTGCTGGGAGCGTGAGCAGCGCCGCGCCCCCGCGCGCCAGCCGGGCCCGCGCTGCCTGGCTGCTGCGGCCAGACTGACATATGCGACCGTCCCCTCTCCGCGTGCAAAACGTAGCCTGTTTAGCGAGCTCCGTTATATAATTATGTCTTGTTTGTTATTGTTAAACACAGCTCAAGATGCCAGTAAGGGAACTATTATACCGTGCCCGTTTAACAAGGTTGATGGGGGTGGGTTTTTTGGGGGGAGGGTTTTTTTTGGATCTTAGTGAAAATTCACTGAGTAATTAATATTTAACAGGAAGTACTTTGATTTCACATATGGTTAGCCCTGTTTCTTCATTCATGTTGTTTTCTACACTTACCAAAGTGTATGGTGTATATTACCAATGTATATGTAAATATGCTGTTAAAGATGGGAAGAAAAAGGAAAAATAGTAATAGAAGCAAAAATGGTGAGGAACATAGCTGCCACCATATGAAGTTCGTTTAAAATAATTAACAGTAGTTGTTTAACCTTATAACCTACTTATAAATGAATTTTAAAAGTAGTGCTTATAGGAATGGTGCGTGCTCGTGGTGTTATGTTGGATTGCATTTCAGTGTTCATACACCTTTAAAAAGGCAACACTAACTTGCACAGGTATGTGGGTCCAGTGTAGACACTTAAAATATTTCCCCTCACTTAAAAGATGTTGTGAGCTTAATTAGTGTTCACTCTGTTAGATCCAAAAGATGTTCTGAGGTAAATTTAGAGTTGATAACGTGAATAATTAAAGGAATATTAGGAAATTTTAATGGCAGCAACACAATTCCTTATTCTGCATAGTTTACTTGTCTGTGTGATACTGTGTATTTCAGAACTATTAGAAATTAGATATTGGAAATTAATGAACACATAGCAGCAAAACGTGCTGTTTATAAGAGAGGTAATTTGGCAATTTCAAAATAAAGGGTACAATAGTGTTTCATTTTTATATTCTCCTGAATTAAAGTTTTCTTTCTTTTTCTCACCAGAACTATATATATTAAATTTTTAATACAGGACTCATTCTGGTCTATTTTTTCATGAAACAAACACTTATAAGTATATAGTCTGTTTTGGTTAAATTTTTGTAATGTTGTCCTTGCTGAAAAGGTGGTGCATCTCAATGCAGCCTTAGCTAGTAATGTTGCCACCTGGAAATACAAAAAGAATGGCATGGACATTTGATAAAATAATATATTAAAATCAATCCTGTAGCAAACAGCATTAGTAAGTATCCTCCAGGCAATTTTGCATTGTAATTTTCACACAGGTCTCATACTATACAGTAACTCAAGTTTTTTACCCAAATTGTAATAGACAGGTGCAATACTCCCAGRATGGCATTGCCATTTTAAGAAGATAGAGCTCAAGGCACTGGAACATGAGATAGTTTATTCAGCACTTAATGTCTGTAACCAAACTTAATTTTTACAGCCTCTGTTGTATTATCTCTCAAGATTTAAGAAGGCTATTTTTGTCAGGGGCACATAATTAATACTTGTTCTCCTGTTAATTCCAAATTTTGCACTCATGCACAAAGCTCATCCAAAGAAACCTTAAAAGGGGATCTCCATGGTAACGAGAAAGAGAGAATTTTCTCCCTTACCATAGGTCAAGACTATACGCCTACTCATTCCTTAACTTGTAACAGCGTTCATTGGCACCTTCCTCTTTGTGGTTATTTTGTTTACTGGTGTGTGCTTTGTTGTTCTCTCACTGTTCTTAAGAATGATATTACCCTGAATGATCATGGTCTCTTGTGTTTCTACCTGCTCTCTTTCCCCTCTCCGTTTGCATTGTATTTCAGGGTTTGCACACCTGTATGATTTGACTACAGAATTTGAGGAAATAACACGCTTTCTCAGTCAGGCTTTTGACTTGAAGACCTGTCACATATTGCCTCTAACCGTGTGGAAGACCTGACAGAATGTTACTTTTTAGCCCCTTTCAGAAATACGGGTGGTCATTTCCTTTCTGTCTCCTTCTCTTTTACTTTTCTGAACTCTTTTTGGACAGTTTCCTGTGGTGTCCCAGAGGTTTTGTAGCAGTAAGAGAGTCTACCTCTTCTTACTGGGAAGCAGGGATTAAGTTTATTTTTTGAGTTGATATGCAATACCAGGATTACTGTTTTGAGACATTCACAATAAAAAGACTTTCTTTTGCCTTGACTCTGTCAGGGCCTTGCTTTACAGGGGTGGTGGTGGTGGTTGTTGTTGTTGTTTTTAATGCTGTTCTTCCCTTGGAGAAGGACTGTCTTCAAACTAAGTTAAGAACAAGTGAGTGCTTTCTATTCTAGATGATCCCTTGGTCAGATAGCTAGAACTTTCACTGAGAAATGTAACAAACAAATTTACTGTTTCCCTGTTCCTTTCTGTATGCAGTTTATGCAGCTAAGGCCCTGTGAAAGAATACCAAATGACTTTTTAAAATGATTCCTTTAGGGTACTGGTGCACCAGGTCTCTCTGGGCATATTTCCAATTCTTCTGCCTTTCCCTAGCTTGGGATAAGCTTGGGATAATTAGAAAACATCTACTAGAGCAACCGTCCGTAACACAGACAGCAGAAATCATTTGTCATTGAGTGATATGTCATTTCTGACTTTGTAGTTGGAAGACAGATGCTAATGCTGACTTTAGCCTTCTTAACTCCTTGTGCTGTCAAATTGTCTTTAAAAACGCTTGATAGTGCTTTGAAATCATGCGGTATATTTCTGCCATTCTTTATCTCTGTATGTTTCAGAAGGAATTGCCTGGGCCATTCGAGTATCGACCTAAGAAACCATGATGATGAAAACCAATATGTTTGTAATCTGGCTTGCCAAGTAAGCCTGACTTTATGCATCTTTTCAGTTTCTTCTGGTAGATGAAAGCCATTTTCAAAGAGTGGTCTGTAGAGTTTTTCATTTAACCTTTGTACACGAGAAACTTTAATTCTCTTTCCACATGGTGTGCTGTCCCTCTGTCGATAGCATTTCAGTGGGTACCTTACATCCCAGTCTGCTCCCTCCCCTTGAAAATCTTATCACCACCTTTGACTAAGCTAAAAGCTTCTTCGTCTTCTGATTCCCCACACAAAAGAAATGAGGGTTTTGAGAAATGGACTTCTAACTAGATGAAGGAAATGTACACTTCTAGATGTCTAGATCCAGGTTTCAAATGCGGTGGTTGTGTTGTAGATGACAAAAGCATGTGACATATTCATAACCAAAGATCTCAGCAGCTATGGGTGATGTCTTGGATCAAGAACATGTTTTTTTAGAGCTTTGTGTGCTAATATTGAATGTAGGATGCATGAGCTTGAGTTGATTTGTCACAACTTGCGATTTCAGCCTCTTGCTATCCTGGTGTGTAAGAATGCAGAGGTAGACCTTGTGCTGGATCCAATCAAGCATTCCTTGAGGTTTTTTTTCTTTGGGGTGAGGGAAAGAGAATGCAGCTTCTGTTTCTGAGGTACTGGAACTGCATTGGTGGAAATGTTTCACAAGGATACCAAGGAGATTCTATGTTCTCTCCACTTTGCATCTGCTGGCTATCTATTCAGCCAGCATAATGCTCAAGTGTAGTTTGGTCCATTATTTAAAGTTGTCAGCAGCTCTACAGCTGGTATGCCTCCATGATTCTGTGTTTTCTTTTTTGTGACCATGCTTTAGAACATCAGTAAATTCCATTATAGGAGCCCATGTTGTAAGAACATGCCATAGCAGAAATGCCATCCACCTAGTTGTTCCTTCTAACAGATCTCTTCTTTGCAGAGAAACATTTACTGTGAAATGTGTGTGCACACTTTTGTAAATATTTTTGATGAATATCCAAATGCAGGTTTTGGTGGCAAGGGCACAGCAAAATAAATAGGAAAAATTCACCCTAACAAATAAGAAAAGAGGTAGAGTTAGTAGGACATATTTGAAGTAACTGTTGTTTATACAAGTATAGTATTACAACAATTGTGAAGTCAAAACAACTGAATTCAGTCTAGATCTGAAAAAGCAGGTAAATTCTATAGTTCTGTTGGGGAAGAACTTTGCATGCATAAAACATAATATTTAGTGAGTGAGATCATTTGAACAATTTTCTGAGGAAAATCTTCCCAAATACCTAGATATATTGGTTTATAGAATTCATAATAACTATATTCATGATATATGTCATTTAACACAGACAATGAAATAGTACTAACAGTTTCTAGATCAGTTGTACTGGAAAAAGTATTGGATGTATACCAATGTGTGAAATGCAAGGCTTTAGAGAAAGAGATGCAATGTTTATTTGGGAAGCACTGTCACTTTAGTGAAAAAGATGTTTCTTTAAAAACAAACAAAAAAAGTAATTGCATGTTGCAATAGGTGTTCGTGGCACAGGACATTTACTTCATAAAAATAAACTCAAGAGTAATTACAAACTGAAGAAGAAACCTTTTACTTAAGCATTTGGATCTCACTGCTTCTTGGAAAAAAGGCCAGTACAAGAGTCATTTTAACAGAGATACTGATATTAAAATCAGAGGGGCCACTAAATGGTGAACAAACCAGCTCACTGTCCTTTTATCTCAGAAAGCAATATTTATGTTTTTAATTCCTTAGATATTACAAACTTATGTGAAAACAATGGTTACCTCATCCACTTTTTGTTTTTCTTTTTTTTTATTAACACACATAAAATCACTTCAAAGATTATGATATTTTTTGTAGATCTTTTACAATAGCTGTGTAAAGTCAATTACAGTCTTGAAAGTGTCATGGTAGTTGAAGAACAGTTTATTTCACCTCGAGCAGAAGTGTAAGTTGTTTTTTTTTTGGTAAAAATTACCAATTTTCTGTTTCTTGAAACCTGCAAATCTGTGTGGTGTTTCTTACTGTATGTTGATGGTGTGTGATTTGACTTGCAGAGTACTTGTATGATGTTTTACATCTCTATAGCTAATGTTTGATATGGATTTACCCAGGGTGAATTGTCGTGCTGTATTTTGCAAAGGGAGTTGGATGGCAAAATTATATATGAACAAAGGTATTTATGCATGAAAAGGATCATTTGTTTGCTGTGTCATATGCTAATAGTCAAGGAACAAAACTGGTATCATGAAGCCTATGGGACCACTTGTATATCACAAATATTATAACAAGCTCAGTACACTGGACACATTAATCCATGCATATGGCTGAGTTGTTGCATTTTGTTTGTCTTCAAATAAAAGGTCTTTTCAGTAAAAGAAATATTTTTAGAAATCAGGACCATGGGAGACAGAGAAAAGGAATAATAATTTGTGCATTTCTAAAAATAAATATTAATAATTATTAGAGTGGTAGACTTAGACAAAAGATGTAAATGGAGAAATATCATTCCCATTCTCAAAGTTTCACGTGGAAAAAAAAAAAACTTGCACTGTTAACGAAATCATAAATACAATAAATGGAAAGCAAAACAGAAATAAGCTTTTCGGTATTCAAGTAGTTTTGATCAATTATAAAACAGRCATTGTATAAGGTGCTTTTAAAATCAGCGCAACATGCTGCAAAATAATTCATCTCCTATGTTATAATTACATTCCAGAGGAAATTTCTGACAGAACCAAGTCAAAAATGAGAGTATACTAAAGTGCTTGACCTGATCATTTGCTCTTTTCACAAACTGTCATTTTGAACATGAACTGCAGGAGCAGGCTCTGAGTTTTTAATGTTGAGTAGCAATTGGTCAGGGCTGAGTTAGAGATTTTTCATAAAAAGAAATGCTGAAACATGGTAGCAAAACTTTTGTGTGTCATGCTTGTAGATCTCTTCTGAAGACAAAAGTGCTTGCTAAGGGATTAAACAAGATCGTAGTGTTTCTCCAGGATCTAGGAGAAACAGGTTACATCATTCTTCTTTATTCTAAATTTCTAGTGCCTCCAACAAAACATGTACCAGAGCATGGTGAGAGAAAGATGAGAGTTCCATGTGGCGTCCATTTTGGTTTCTTTTGGAGCTAAAAGGAAAAGTTTTACAAAAAGAAAATTGGGACTTCAGTTCTGTGAGTCCTTACTCAGTTTTCTGGCTGACTTTGCACAGCTATAGACACTATAACTTGAGTTTTGCTCTTCAGCTTATCTGAAGTTTGATATCTGAACTGCTTTAGGACCAAAATAATTAGACCATTTGTCCAAGGAAATATAGTCTCTTTAAAAAACAAAGGTACACCAAACTAATATGTAGGAAAGCATACATATGTAAATCATATTTGAAAAATGCTTCAGTTTATTATTGTGTAATGTTATCATATTAAAGTTCATTTTGGTGTTTAATACAGTATGTTATTTAGAACAAATTCTACAAATGTTCTGTGTGCAGCTTCTAAAGACTTCCAGGTGAGATAAGTTCCTGAAGCAGAAAACAGTGCTTGAAACTGAGGCTATCTCAGAAAAGCCTAGTATTTTATTTTATCTGTTATAATGTAAGGGATACAAATTAATAAAATGGATGTGGATTTTGACTTGGTCCAACTGTGCTTCTGTTTGTTTGTTTGTTTTTATAGAGAATGAGTATCATTAGTTATTTAATGAGTCAGCGAGATCTAATCTTTCTGGCTTCCCTTACCTTACAAGACTTGAATATGCAGAGGCTTGCAGTTGGTTGAGACATTGGTTTGAACACATGCTAAAGGAAATGGTGCATCCTGTTTGTATGTATGTGTGTGTGCATCTGTGTGCATTTGGGKTTTTTTTCCTGCTTTGCATTCAGAACTGAATGTAATGTTTGTTCCAGTATTGTATGTACACACTTGCCATGTGTTATTGTAGAATATAAATTATTTCAAATATATCTGTTGATGTTGCCTCAATATTTATTCTAACTGTAAGCTGCTGCCATGCTCATTTGTCCTTCAATGTTCAGTGGCTATTGGCCATGGTTTAGCAATATGCTTAATAAAGGTGGGGTACCTCTTAAGGCTTCCATATGCTTTTAATTTATGCTCAAGTCAGGATTGATTTTGTGATGGGGATTTTATTCCACAACCAAGGGAAGAATAGGAGCGAGAGACTGAGTTCCCTTTAAACTCCTTTTCTTTTGATGTTGGTCTCTCCCTACTCTTCAGGAACTCCTCATGTTGTGGAAAGGGCTGAAGAGAAGCTGAGATGAGCTGCTCAGGCACGTGGAACACTTAAAGAGTTTCTTTTCTTTCCTGTGGAAGCATAAAGGAATGTAGAAGAGGAACAGTGAATTCCTTTGGGGAATTCCTTTCTGGAAGTTCTTAAAGGCAGTGACTGCACACCTCATTCATATCTAAAGGCTAAAACTCCAACTTGTAATTATTTCCATCAGGTGATCTGAAGAACATGAAATATAGACCTGCTAGCTCAAATAAGTAGTTCCCCAAACCGTATATCAGCTCTACAGTGCACACTCAGCTTAGTTACATGCGTGTGGTAGTCTTGCATAGTCGCAAGTCTACTTTTCAAGAATCTGACTCAGGGAATGTGTTATACAGAGTTTCTCTGCATAGTCGCAGTGACTGTTCAGTATTTGTGGGTACTAGTAGCTCAGTTAACTACATTCATATTACAATTCTAGTAATAAGTACAGCAGTTTAGCTATAATAAAGGAAATAATATTTTTAAACAGTTTAATCTAGGCAGACGTGCCCTCTACATATTGTAAATACCAATATGTCATTTAGTATACTGTGATATATGACTGAATAAATAAAAGTTGACTAATACAGCTGTACCGTAAAGTCTAATATAATAAAGCTTTTTCCACCACTAACAGAGCCCAGTAATTTATTACTACAATTTTGTATCATAGATATGATTCATTCTATTTTAGTGGATACAAATTGGTTTACATTTGTGTAGTAGGTTATTACTCAAAGCTGAATGCATGCTTTACATGGTACTAGGATCCTTGAAATTTTACAGACTAGAATGCATTTTTTTAATATATATTTGGGGGGAAAAAGTACATCTTTTAGAGCACATACTATTTAAATGATCAGCAGCCAAAGTTTAGTTTAGCAGTCAAGAGAACAGTTCTCGATCCAATTCAATTTCAATGGCAAAACATCCATTCTCATTCTCTGGAGCCAAACTGGGCCCTTCCTACTTTAGGTGCTGAAATTTAAACTGTGTGTAACCCAAATGCTTAGTCACTTTCTACTTTGTTCATCCTTAATATGAATTGTTGTCAGGTAAGCTGCCTGCTGTGTGTTTTGTAGCTACAGTATTACAAGCAAAATATTTAAATGAATTAATTATGTGGACTGCACATCTTATCTGTTTAAAATAGATAAATAAAAAAATTCATTTTACTTCACTCTTTGAATTTGCGGCTTAGTCATGGATTGTTGCCCACAATTTTATGSAACCTAATCAAGTAGTCCTTTCTTAAGAGAGTCCATTATTATCTTTACAATACACTAGCTAGAGTGAGTAAATTCAATAGAGCCTCATTAGAGCTAAGTTTGTGTACGTGCTGGAAAATGAAGTGTGGCAAATGTAGCATTAAGGGTTATTTTGTTAAGTATTTTTTTTTACAGATTATATGGAGATATTTTAAGCAGTAGGATTAAGTTTGTTGTATTTATTGCTGGGTCAAATACTTTTTGAAAGTAGGATGAAATTAGTCATGCTTTATCCAGCAACTACTTTTAAATAACTCGTGTCTAATAAATAAATGTGAAATTAAACCAAAGATATACTGAAGAAAGTACTCTGTAAAAAAGCATGCAAAACCTTAAATTTATCAAAATAGACCAAATCTTGTTCCCTTCTGCTCACAGAATGGGTAGCATGCATGTGTTTTGCAGTACCTCTTCAATGATACAAGGAAGCACAAATGTATATACACTAGAGTGTATCTAGGCAGATACAAAATCCAGAAAATTGGTTTTGTGACCGGTGTGTTTACAGGGAGGTAGGGGGTATGAAAGCAGGAATGAATTTGACTTAATGCTAGATTCAAGTAGATATAAATGTAAATGCATAAAGCCAAATGAAAACCTCTTTTTGTTATATAATTACTTTTTCTTTTTTAATCTTCTAGTGTCTAGAGATGAATAGAGATTAATTTTTGTTTCACCCAGTGCCTTTTTAAGGAAAAGCGGGGGGAAGTTTATTATTTGTCTAGTGGAGAATATAACAACTAAAAAAAAAAAGGACTAAACTCACCACTTTTGTAAGCTTTGACAGCCAATTAAGGAATGAATTTGGATTTTAGTACTTTAATATCCAGTACATATGACACTGTGCTTCACAGTAGACCGTGGGTAAAACAAGAGTGGAAAGTGTGAAAGAATGTTTTCTATGTAATGAATATCACAATCAGCAAATCATCTGCCTAGTGCTATCCACAGTAATAAATAAAATGCATTTATTGTTTCCTCAGTGACTAGTACAATATTTCCATCCCTCTTGTTGATACAAAATGGTCACTATTTATTTGGTAGCACGTTATTGTCAAGGTAATGTATTTGAAATAAATCTATGTTTAGCAAAAGGAAAACAGCTCATATACAAATTATTATTTTGAATAACAGAAAACCACATCAAACTGAAGCAATAGGAATAATTTCTGAGATTTCTTTGCTAATTTAATTATAAATGAACACTTAGTTCAATGACTTTTTTTAAATAAAATGATGAAGATGTATAATCAGGGACAAAGATGAAACAATATATATTGATGCTTTTAGAATTTTAAATATTTAGACTTTTATTTATGATATCAATTCCAAATGAATTTGCTCTTTCAGAGGTGATAAATAGTCCTTTCCCACAATTTCAGAGAGTGTTTGTTAATATAAATGAAAATAGCATAGTAATTTGAAAAGGTAACATATAAACAAATTACAGCACTAAACAAACATATGAAGTCAAGAGTGATTAAAATATGCTCACATTTCTAAATTATAATTAATTCTCCATTATATTTTGTCAGCAGTCTAAATTTCAATTTATATATATTAACTTTACCAAGTATCTTGTAAGGTTAAACAGTATTATAAGTTTTAAAATGCTAGGGTGGTATCTTTTGCATTGGGTAAAATCATGACCCCCTTTGAAATAAATAACAGAACTCATTGTGACTTAAATTAGTTCAGGATTTTATCCACTGATTTTTTCAGTGAGGTGGTAGTATAGCCTGGTGGAGCCTATAACCTGTATGTGTATAACTTTTATTGCTAGAAGAAGGTCTTGTTTGGCATAGGTAGGATAATCCATAGGAACCTGATCCAGTACTCATTGAAATCAGTGGCTCACACTGTGAATATCATGTAAGGCTATCACTGCCTTCAGCAGGCACTGGATTTTGTCAGGTACAAAGATCAGCACCTCTTTTTTTGATGAGACCTGCTGGTTTATTGGCACTTCAGAATATTACCTCCTAAATGTTCATAATGCTTTCTTCTTCACAGATATTGTTTGAAAGGCAGACTTTGTCCTACTACCTCTTCTCCTTTGTATTTAGTTAATATTTATGAGTTCCTTGACCTTTTATCCAGTATGTGCACAAAATGACACTTTTGAAGGAGGAAGAAAAGTTATGCAGGTTAAAAAATGTGTATGTACACAGATAATTAGAATCCCACTTCAGGCTTGACTTTGTAAAATTATAGACAGATATTTCTTCCCCCCCCCCCCYCCTCTTAAAGGAAAATGAATTGCCATCCAGTGAACCTTCACAGGACCTATGTATTATCTTTGGCCCATGTTAGATATATGTTTAGGACTTAACTGGGATTGAAGTAGTGCATGGGACCAACCAAGTTGACTTGAATTTTATCCACAGAGAATGAAAACTGGTTGTTAGGCTAAATGCTGGAAGATTAAGACACTGTATATTTCTGCCACTAAGGAGTTATGGTAGTTAAGACTGTCAGATTCATTTCTGTGTCAATTACAGTTCCAGAGGTGAAAAGTAAGACTGCTTTTCAAGACAAGATTTTCTAATTAGAGCAATGAATATTTCATTAATATTCCATTAGTAATGTATGATAATTGTACACTGATGGGCTGTCACTTTCAACCACATACAGAGTAAGATCACAGATACATTTTTATGTTGTTATGCCTTTGTCAGCTTTGGTTTCCATCAACAGTCAGCCTTATGCAGATGCATGCTGTAATATTCCAAAAATATATTTTGTACTCAAGTCTATTGTACTCAAGTATGTTGCTACACTTCTACTTGGTGGGTCAGTGCATATCACTTCTTTGTTTAACATTTCATTAGAATTCTATGCTTTGACGTTCACTAGCTTGTACCTACAGGGAGTATTTTTTACTATTCAGGAAAAACGATGCAAGGGATTGCACTGGTGTACTAATGGTGAATAATACAAAGCAGGAAATACAGTAACTATAGAAATATGTGGTAAAGGTACATCTCTCAGCTTCTGGAGGTTAAAAAAGTTTCCTTAGAATAATAGGAGTTTTAGAGATATGTGCAACTAATACTTAGAATCCTTGAGTTAATTTAGTATGGCTCCCTGAGGATGATTATTGCATTTAACCACTGTGACTCGAGAACTGAAAGTGTSTTCCTGTGAATCTCATGTCTTAACYTTCTAAAGCAGTTCCAGAGCTTCCTGTTGACAGTGAACAACCTGATACATGAGGTATAATAAGAGGGGAAAAAAATTGTAAGGATTGCATGGTACAAATTACGTAGAAGAATACTGGAATAGCAGACAGGGACTGCCTGGATGTACATTTGACCAAGCTCCTCTTGCCTTTCATTTTTCCTATTCACACTAGCTCAGAAGACCATTTTCTTTGTGCTTCAGCCCATATATATGGTTGAAACTATGTTTCACAGAACAAGAATGGAGTTTTCTTTCACAGTTGAAGAAAGGGAATCTAATTTATGTTGGCATACGTGTTTGTGGGCTGCGTGTTAATTGCCCATGGCTGCAAAGGAAAATAGGTGAGTGCCAGTCRTGTGTGTGCATGCTGTGGTATGTATAGGATCGGTTCCAGTATTTGTGTTTAATTCATTCTGCATTGATTTTTCTTTTCAACTTTTTTAATCTTTCAACATTATTACAGTATTAAGTATTATGTTTTTAAAGAAAACAAACAGTTCCTTCTCTGCTTAATAGTATCATATAGGTACCCAAACAAGTTAAGAACTATAGTACAAGGGTGTCTACCTCTTGCAGTAGCAAAAGGGCAGGTAGCTGTACTGGGCTGTTACCTTTTCAGTGATCCAGCCACAGAACTGAGACAAGAACTTTGCAATTAGCTTTTGTAAATACTAGCTGACAGCAGAGGAGGGTTTGGAGACTTCAGTTTTCTGGGCTCCACTCCAAGTTCTGGAATGAAATATACTTCAGTGACTGCATATCTTCCTGCCCCGTCTCATCTCTCTCTCCTTGCCTGACTACTTTGTCTCCTAATCTTGACTCATGTTCCTTCTCTATGTATTACACTCCTCTTTCTCCCCTTTTTTTTTTGCATTACGGTCTGCAGGGCTCTGCTTTCTCTTCCAGGCTTTTGGTAAAGCATGAACAGAGAATAGAGAGTACTAGAAAGAGAATATCCTTTTAATCTCTTTTTTAATCTCTTTTGTGGCCTTTTTTCAGCAATAAGCAATAGCAGAAAGGCTCTTGCTCACCTTCAGACTGAGGCATGTTCACAGGCTGATGTTGGGGTGAAGTATGTTCTGTGGGACTGGTGTATGAGGAGAATTTTTCTTACTGCTTCTAACAGACTCCTATTGAGTGGGATGAAAATGGCAATTTTCAAAGGCTGCCTTTTGATTTTCATAGCTTTCAAGTCAGAACAATCCTGCTGCCATGTTTTAAGAATGGGAGTGATAACTTTTCAGAGATATTTTTAAAAATTTAGTTTAAGGAAAACATTTTTTTTAGCTCTTATTCTCAGAAGTATCTCAGTTGCTTTTCTCAAAACTAGTAAGAGCTTTGAAAAACTCAGGCATTTTTCACGGTTTCTCTGTAACCCTGATCATTTCACATTTCTGATTTAAATAAAGTTAGATGAATGATTAAATCAGAAGAGCTTCAATCTAGGTACTCTGTGGTGGTAGCTGGGAATGAAGCGGCATAGGTGGTTGCTCTTTAGGGTGGATTGGCTGTTGACAGAACAGGTGGAGTTGTCAGGAACTCCGTGGTAGGGTACTGTGCATGATGACATGGCTCAGTGCTGTGCAGAAGAGTGTCTGCTGCTGATGTGGAGCTACTCCCAAGGATAATCTAAAGAAGTTGCTCGCTTTTGAGAGGAAACTGGAATCAAGAGCTACTGATGAAAAGGTCCTTTGAGAGATATGGCAGAAGGAAGAACTTGGCCAGAAGGAGCAAAGCTTTTTTTAGTTACTGTTAGCAGGAGTTATTAAGGTTTTGGACACAAGAATTTCTTATGTCAGTGAGCCAAGAGACTAGATTTCAACACAAAAGCAATAAAGATAGTTTTTGGGAAAAGATCACATAGATGTTTTGAAACAGGCTTTGCAGAAGGACTAAGATGACCTGACAAATGGACTGATGTGCTGAATTGCATATTCCAGTAAATATTCCCAATAACAGAAGAGATGTTACTTAAAACACAGTATATAGAACATTTACTCCATGAGCCATCAGGAGGAAACCACACTAGACTGTAATTCAGGAAAGAGTGGAGTGGATAGATTTCCTCTTTTAAGAGGGAGGATAAATGTTACTAAATACCTAGTTTCTTAGTGGAATTGGACTGGAAAGACTGTGACACTGCCTAAATTGGTAAAGAAGCAACTAAACTACTTACAGGTTCTGTGGTTTCGCTAGACTTATATATGGCAATAGTTAAATTCATCACTGGGTGATAATGTAGCTTCCAGTTTTTAGTTTTTGATACAGAAGGTTAATCTTTTTTTAATTTCTACTAAAAGTTGTAGTACTATTAAAATAATGCTATTTTAAGGCTGTAGCAGTAGCTTCATTCCCTAATATATTCCCTCGTTTCCTGCAGTTTAAACCTCCTTTTATGATATGTAATTGATTTTCGGGATTTTTGTCCTGATAAATATGTAATTGTCATCTACCTGAAATGGTTTTAAAGAAAGAATTTAAAGTAACCATCCTTCTTAGCTGGACAGCAGCATTCACTCACAGAATCACAGAATGGTTGAGGTTGGAAGGGACCTCTGGAGATCGTCTAAGTCCAACCCCCCTGCTCAAGCAGGGTCACCTAGAGCACGTTGCACAGGATCACATCCAGGCGGGTTTTGAATATCTCCAGAGAAGGAGACTCCACAACCTCTCTGGGCAACCTGTGCCAGTGCTCTGTCACCCTCACAGTGAAGAAGTTTTTCCTCATGTTCAGGTGGAACTTCCTGTGTTTCAGTTTGTGCCCGTTGCCTTGCGTCCTGTCGCTGGGCACCACTGAAAAGAGTCTAGTCCCATCCTCTTGACACCCTCCCTTCACATACTTGTACACATTGATAAGATCTCCTCTCAGCCTTCTCTTCTCCAGGCTAAACAGGCCMASCTCTCTCAGCCTTTCCTCATAAGAGAGATGYTCCAGTCCCYTAAWCATCTTTGTGGCCCTTTGCTGGACTTGCTCCAGTAGTGCCACATCCCTCTTGTACTGGGGAGCCCAGAACTGGACGCAGTACTCCAGATGGGGCTTCACCAGGGCTGAGTAGAG
>NW_020449553.1:980984-988313 GCF_003343035.1 Apteryx rowi | reverse complement strand
GGCAAAGGCCCACATTTTCCCTAGTCTTCTTTTTGCTCCTGATGTATTTGAAGAAGCCCTTCTTGTTGTCCTTGACATCCCTTGCCAGATTCAATTCCAAACGGGCCTTAGCCTTCCTCGTCGCATCCCTGCATACTCTGACAACGTTCCTATATTCCTCCCAAGTGGCCTGTCCCCCTTTCCACTTTCTGTATACTTCCTTCTTCTGGTTGAGCTTTGCCAGGAGCTCCTTGCTCATCCACGCAGGTCTTCTGCCTCCTTTGCTTGACTTCCTACTCATAGGGATGCTCCGATCTTGAACTTGGAGGAAGTGATGCTTGAATATTAACCAGCTCTCTTGAACGCCCCTTCCTTCTAGGGCCCTAACCAATGGGATTCCTCCAATTAGGTCCCTGAAGAGGCCAAAGTTTGCTCTCCTGAAGTCCAGGGTTGCGATCCTACTTATTGCCCTGCTTCCTCCTTGCAGGATCCTGAACTCCACCATCTCATGGTCACTGCAGCCAAGGCTGCCCCTGACCTTCACATCTTCCACCAGTCCTTCTTTGTTTGTTAGTACGAGGTCCAGCAGCACCCCTCTCCTCATTGGCTCCTCCACCACCTGTGTCAAAAAGCTATCATCAATGCTCTGCAGGAACCTCCGGGACTGTTTGTGCCTAGCTGTGTTGTCTTTCCAGCAGATATCRGGGTGGTTGAAGTCCCCCATGAGAACCAGGGCCTGTGATAAACTTACTTCATTTGATCAGATCTCTGCTCCTTAATGTAATGAAATCAGACATAAATAACATCAGGTTCTGTATATAGGATGAGCAATGRTATGCAGAGATTGTTTTCATCAAAAGAGAATGTATTTTTTTATTGTTCTATCTTCTATTTTCCTTTCAGAGTTCTTTGTACAAAAATGATACGTTGCTCAGGTTTTAGAGGCCTCTTGACAGAGAACACAGTTTGTTCTGTTGCTAATAATAAACTCTTTTCCTTCCCATTTACACTATAAAAATGATATTAATCTTCAATATCACTGTATTTCTTAAATCATGTTCGCAGTTAAAATGCTACCATAATGGCGACACCAAACAGTCATTGTATTTTAGCGTTTGAGATAATATTAGTACTCTCTGTAAGACAGTATTTCCCACTTTCCCAGTTGAGTGTAACTATGGAACCTTGTATGTTGTGTGGTGGAAATTATTTGTGCATATGTACATTTTAAATGCTTATCTCTTTATTCTGTTTAGTACTGTGTCTTAGATTAAATGGCTTCAGAAAGAACATTCCTACTGGACTGATATTCCAGGAGGTATTGCTATCCCTCAGAGAGAAGATTCAATTCGGTCTTTTTGTTTAGATTTTGTATTAGAGTTCCTAATTTCTGTAGTGCAGGAGAGGATATGGGTATTTTGCTTTTGTGGCAGAGAACCTGTTTAATGCAACTGAATACAACTGAAATAGATGTTCCAAAAAAGGACCAGTTCCTGTCCAGTTAATTACAGCCTTTTACTGCTTCTTTTATTTAAGTGTCTCACTGCAGCTTTTTTTTTTCTACAGAGCTCAGAGGTTGCCTCTTAATTTGTCTATTTTTATTAACTGTGGGTGTGGTGATAGCTCATCTTTGCAACACAGACAAATTAGATATATTTATTTTCCTTGATGTTAAAAATGTTGCCTTAATAAGCTCAAATTTTAACAGCATTATTTGGTTATGAACTGATTTTTAGAGGATTAAACTACACTCTTGCTGAGAATAAATGGATTTTATGCTTCAGCAATTAATACAAAATTAATTTAATTTGACAGAARCTAACATGGGCTTCAGACAGACCCAAATCAAGCGTCTCTGTAATCATTCTGGTGATTTCTTTGTGATATTGAAACTATAGTTATTTCATAATCACATCTTTTAAGGTCCATAAGTAAGTCAACATTGATCCTTTTATAACAAAAGAAACTTTGAATATTTAATACTCCTGTGTGCCTCATATAGTTATGAGAGAATTCTGCATGAAATATTTGGTGAAAATTCTTGCATATTAAACAACTGCATGGAAATTATGAGCTATTTTCAGATCCTTTTTAGAACAAATGATAAAATGGGGAAAACTCATTTGGAACTAGTGTAGGAAAATGTTTTATTATGTGAGTGCTGTGTAACGATAGGGCTTGAAGGAAAATTGGTATATGAAAGCTACAGAGATTTGCTGAAATTCAAAGGATCCTGACTTTTGTCTACCATTTGAAGTGATTATATCTTGCATCTGGTCCTGTGGCTCTTCTTCCAGGGATGCTTCAAGGAAAATAATGGCTTGAGGTTTATATTTACTGAATGTAGAGCCACAAAGAAACATAATGTTTCAGAAAGGAAGACAGTAAAGATGAAAACCAATCATACAGACACCATCAACTATTAACTGAGAAAATACATATTTTTCCTACAAATTTATGTTATCAAACATGTGACAGTACTGTTTCTTATACAAAGCATTTTACATCTGGAAATGGTTTTTATGTTGTTTATCTGGCTTGCACTTACTCACTTTTTAGACTTGATAACATAGATTTGTGTTGTCAGCTGTGACCTACGTTAAAACATACCAGAACAATATCACTCCCATTGTGGGCCACTGGGGCCAGAACCAGAGGATATTGTACTGAGAACATTGTATTTGGTAGCCAGAAAGTCATTAGTTCTATCCTTTCCCTCACTGCAAGTATGAAGATTCTGATTTCTTACACTCCTGAGGCACAGTCCCAAAAGGTTTCTCCTCAGAGTTAAGAGGAGAAGCTCAGTCAAGGTATGCATGTTTTTAATCTCGTGAATTAGTGGATGAAAGTTCAGAATGTTAGCTAGTCACAATTATACTGCTAATCTGGGAAAGGAGATCTGGGGCTCAGACTAAATGGTGACTAAAAAATGGGTAATTATTTTTAAGCACAACAGTGCACAAAAGCACAAAATGCTTAAGTGGTAAGTAGTTCAGTGCCTTTTATCTAATACTGGTTTTAGTGACCCTCTCAATTCATTCTTCCTTACTAGAAAGTCTAAAATTTTTTAATGAAAAATCTCAGACCACACTCCTTGCACCTTATTTTCTTGGCTCATTTAGTCTAGTGTTTCTAAACTAGTTCTATCTTTCTAAAAAGCTTCCTGACAGCTACCGTCTATACAGTAAAATACATTCTTTGTACAGATGTTCTCAGATATTAAATGACCGTTTTCAAAGTGGTGGTGGGTTCCCTATGGAGGCTAGTAGGATGATAATCTGACAATTATCTTCCTCTCTGCTGCTGCTCAGGTGTCCTATAGGTACGAGATACAAGGAAAGTTATGATGTTCTTTGACCATCAGTGACATCATTGCAGGCTAGTGCTTAGAAGTATAAGGACAAATTTACTTCTCCATGGAGTCAGTCTCCTGTTCTACAAAGCCCCACCAAACTTCCGTCCAGTTAGCAAGTTCCAACTGTATCTTCCAGGTCCCAGAGATTAACGAAGTTCAGCTAAGGTATTTCTGTATTTCATATGACTAAGTGGTGTCTTCTTAAAGGACACASTTTCTTGATTAAATTCTGAGTATGTCTGTAATCTACATTGGATAAGGTTGGGAAAGTTTGGCTTCCTCCTTCATGTGACTGGCATAACTTTGCCTAAAATGTTTTTGTGCTAAAGAAACTGCTTCCCAAAGGTTCATATGAACTACTGAAGAAGAAATTTCCACTCTCTTTTGGGTAATAATCACTTATGACTTCATGCATTAAAAAAGACATGCATCAAAATTTATTGGCTTGAGAGGTTTATGTTGACTGAAAAATAATCTACTTAATATTTACTTAAAGCAAAAATAAACCTTGTTGCTCAGTAAAACATAAAGCCCAAGACAGTGAATATCAAGCTTTTTTCCTCTTAGACCACAGTCTTCATTTTCTGCAAATCTGAATCTGAATATTACAAGAAAATTTATTTAGCAGATCCTAGATCTGGCTCTGTGGGAACTCTAAATTTCCCATAGCTATAGTCTAGAATTTGGGGACTGTTGTCCTCATCTATTATTTCCATACAGAAAGACTCCTCTGCCCAGGTCCTGAAGTTTGTTAATGTACTCCTGAAATCTTAATGAACCACCTAGGAATTTGAATTTGTACGTGTGGTCAGACTAGATATAGGATGAGTTCAGAAAAACCTATTATTGTCTTCTGAGAAGCTAAACGAGATGAAGTCATGTGCAGCTCTGATCTCATTAGTTAACATTGTTCCTGATCGCAATGTTGTTGACCTCTGAGGAGGTCTTGGGGGGGGTGGGGGAGGGGGGGGAGTGAACTGTCATGTGAATTCCCAAGCTATCATTACACTAGAATTTTATTATTTTTGGTAATATTGTTTTATTACTATAAATAGGAAAGAATRTCTGTTAAAACAGTGCAAATCACTTTAACATTTTATATCATATAAACACCTGGTGGCTATAGGTGATAGAGGTGGCTACATAGTAAGTTTATGGTTTGGGTTTTTTCATTTCAGCAAAAAAATCTTCCTTTTGAAGCAGAAGGAAGTAACTAGAAAAAAAATATTTTTAATGTGTGGTGTTCCATATTATAATATTTGACACTTTCGATATATTAAGTAGTTTGTGACTGATCATATTAACTTCACTGCAGAGTCTAATCATGCAGATCTACAAATTCTGCTTAAGGAAGAATTAACTGTAGTCTGGTAACTGCCCAGTTGAACATATAGGTGGGGAAAGAGGGAAAAGTAGTAAGAAAATTACAGTTTTCATTGCCACAGTGAAATTTTTGCTTTGAGATGTCTGCATGTCAATGTTCCTTAAAATAAAATTAAAAAAAAATCCAAAGGAACTGTACCTAAAGCATATCTTACTGTAATAGACAGTACTGACTTCTATTTCCCTTTTTCTTCTTGGGTTTATCAATCACCATCATTTATTCAAAATTTTTTTTCTGAGTAACTTCAAAATATTAATTAAGCTAAGCTAATGTTTATGCTTTAAGTTAATATTTCTCTTTGAAGAGAAAGTACTAAGACTGAGAAGTTGTGTGTTTTGTGTTTGGGGTTTTTTGTTTGCTTGTTTGTTTTAGAGATCTGTGATCTTATATTCCCTGTTTTATGAGAATATTTCCATAGAGGTTGCTTTGACAAGTAGCAGTAGATATTCTTGTGTTGTATCCTTTGTAAGGGAAACAGCGCAGCCTTGAAAGGTTGCTTTCGGAATCATTTCTTGGATGGAAGAGGACAGAAGGATATAGCAATCTCTAGGGTATCTGGTCTCCTCTTTGTTCCTGCAGTTAACTGTAATTAAATTAAGAGTCATACAGGTCAGTAATAATTAGCGTTTTAATCACTTATCCTTAGAAATACTAATAATTTATGGATACACTGTTGCTTCATATAAAACCTCTTCAAAATCTTGTATCTGTGTTTATTTTGAACATTACYGAAGAGATGATGTTATTGAAGAAACAGTTGTAACACAGATAAGTGAAGTTGGGAAGTCGAGTGTGGCTGCCTTATATAAGGCTGAAAAACATCTTATGAGATGCTGGTGTGCATTTCTAATTTTTTTTATTGTTAAAGATTTCATCATGTTGCTAACTACATTTAGTTGTCTGAGCCATAGTTCTTCCTAATAGCACAAGTTCTGCTAAATATTATGTCTATGGTTAAATTTTCCTTTTGCCCAAGGCAATAATATGCAATATTTTCATTAAGTGCACTGACAACTCTCTTTAAAGAGAAAGTGATTAATTAATCATAATGTTGACTTACAAGAAGAAGTAGCATAGGTAAAAAGAATGTGTTAGATGAAAATCTTTCAGGGAAGGATGATAAAAGCAATTGCATTGGTTGGTGTGGAAAGACCTGCCTGGAGACCCCAGACATGGAGTTCAATTTGGATAGATATTTCAGTAATGTTATGAGAGAAGGTATCTGCAGAAAATCACAGCTGGAGATGGAGGAACAAATACTGTTACCAATATGACAGCCTTAAATGTTTTGATGTAAAACCGACAAGTTGTGATAAGTAAAGAAATTTAATTTATTTTTTAAAAAGTTGCGAAAGCCACCTTGAATTGAATGTTCATCAGCTGATTCATTTTGACTGAAATAGAAGCATAAATGAAAGTGTATCAGTAAAACATTTCAGGCCTTCCATTTCAAAACTGCAAATTTAGGTGAACTGGAAAAAGTACTTAGGGAAGTTGCTGGACAGAGGAATTCAGGATTTATATGTGGGGGAAGCACACCATTACTTTTATCATGGAAAAAGCTATCTGAAACTAATGTTCCAAGCACAAGAAAAACCTGCAAGAGGCCTTTGCTGATTTAACTGGGTGAGGTGATTGTTCTCCAAAAATCATCTAGAACAAAAGAGTCTGTATGCTCCATTCCATATTGGCTAATCAGTAAAGAAGACTATAAAGGCTGAAATGAAAACTGCTAAAAGACAGAGCTAGATCTTATAAGAAATGTTTTAACAAGCAGCAAAGGGCTGTTCAGCCAAATGAACAGAAAAGAATAAGGAATAAGAAACATAGTGAAGAGTAAGTAGAAACTGAGGTGCAGAGATTGAGGTGTAGAGTTTAGGTATAGACTGAAAGGTATATTAATATTTTGGTTCTGTTTGCAATAAGGATGATACAGCTGACTATGAGAGCAAAGACAGGAGGCGTAACAGGGATGAAAATGTTAGTGAGTACAAGATGGATATCCAAAGCCTGTCATTTGAAGTAATATCTTACGTGAATTGTGGAATGGTTGTTGACATTTCTTAAGTAATATGAACAGCTTCAGGACCTTTGTTTTGACTTAACAGTTTGCAAATACTTAGATAAAAAGTATTGCTGGAGAGAATGATTGGAAATATGGAGGTAAATAAAAAGTTGCATAGAATTTATATGGATTTGGCAGAGGCAGATCATGTAAAACAAACTCTCTACCTTAAAAAAAAAAAAAGTAGTAAATGTTCTTCTGTGCAAAGAAATGTGACAGATATAACCAGTTTGTACTTTAATAAAGTACTTATTACGGTACCACATGAGAAATTAATTATGGAATCATGAAGATAAGTGAGGAGCTGTAAGATGGGCAAGGTACTGGGTAATGGAGAGACTACTGGCAATGCTGAAAGGAGAAATACAGTGTAGGGGAAAATGGACTTCCTGAGTGGAGAAAAGCTACTTATGTGGTCAGGAAGCAGAATATTTTGTATGGCTAAAAAGTCAAGTGGTTTTTAAGGCTGAAAGGTGACAACATGGCTCTCTGTAATATGTAAGGAGCTGAACACCAAGGAGGAAACAACTATTGAGCCAAAAGATG
>NW_020449553.1:957746-980044 GCF_003343035.1 Apteryx rowi | reverse complement strand
GCCTGGATGCAATCCTGTGCAATGTGCTCTAGGTGACCCTGCTTGAGCAGGGGGGTTGGACTAGATGATCTCCAGAGGTCCCTTCCAACCTCAGCGATTCTGTGATTCTGTGATAAGATAGTGCTGGTATACAAACAAAAGTCCCACTCATGGATAGTTATAGGTTGGAAATTAGAGAAAAGTTTAGTAAAGTGAGGTTTTTAGAGCAACATTCCAAGAGGAATCATGGGAATATTTTTCAGATAAAAATTGAAAAGTTTAACAAAAGGGATTATGTGATGTGCTTATGTGTGATAGAAACGTAGTAGCCTGTGAATCTGGAGGCCCCTTCCATTCAAGTAGACCAAGACTTTTTATAATAAATTGAGATAGCAGATATTAATGATTTTGTAGAGTTAGCTCTCTGTCTCAAGAGAATCCTTGAAAGTGGAATTTCTTTCCTTTTTTTGTATAACAGAGCTTTTTCAGTAATGTCAGATAGTTTTCCAGCTTTTTTTTTTTTTTTACTGTGTAAACTGACCTTCTGCGGTTTTCCAGAACACACTCCTGTGCCTGTGACTCAGTCTAGAAAATTGACCTTCCTAATGTCCATCATGTAGTATATTATAAAAGCTTAAGATGCTTGAACTGTAATAGCAGGGGAGAAGTGAAAGAAGATACCGCTGTTGAGGAAGTGTAACGATCTGAGTTAAGGGAGGATAACAGAAAGATCAATAAAACGGAGAAAACTAAGCTGGTGTAGAGAAGCGCTCAGATTTTCAATTTGTATGTGAGACAAACTTCTGAATATTCTGATATTTGTTATATGTAGGTTGCATAGTTCAGAGAGAAAATCACACAGGSCTTCATGTGTCCTACCTATAGTGTTAGGATTAAATGTGTGGTAAATTATTGGCTACTTTGACATCAGTGGGAATTTTCCTTTTGAGTTTCAGTGGAATCTTTTTTGTGATGTGAGAAACAGTCTTATTTTAAAGCATACAAAGGAGACTAATTTAAACAAATTTACTTTGGTATCCATATTCCATATATGGAATATATAAATTATATTTATATATATACACATAATATTTCTTATCCATGCATAATGTAGTGAAAAACTACAGCATCTGTTTTTAAAGCTCAAATTCTATTAAATCATTCTCTAAAGTCACCAACTCAAAAATTTTTTATGCAGTGTTTTATCCCTGAGTGAATATTTATAACCAAGTTACAGACCGTGAACTGCAGGATTTACAGTGAAATACCAACAGTTTAACTAGGTTGTGCCAGTAGCTATTATAAACTTGATCTGGTTTCCAAGTGCTAAACTGACTATGATATTCATACAGTAAATGTATAATTTATAAGTAAATGTATAAATATAGTAGACTTTTAGAAGCATATTAACTTTAATTAGCTAATCAAAAGAGGACTTCTCTCTTTGGTATTTGTTAGATTAATTTGCTATTGAATTTACTTAATCCAAACTATTTATTATTGAATGTTTCCATTACTAAGGGCCAAATGTTGCAGTCTTTAGGGAAAATACTCTTTCACTTCACTGGGAGTTTTGTTTGGATAAATGCCATGGGATTTACCCCTAAAAGCCATTGAATCTATAAATGCAGCAAGTTTTAACAAATATTTCCATGTATTCTGTTAGAGAAGAACTGCCACTCTACAGTCTGAATTAACCCTGTTCCAGAACACAGTGCTTTTCTTTCAAAATATTTTTCATTAAAAATGTTCCTTGCTTGGTTTTATTTGGTTTAAAATTAATTTATTTTCTACAATGTATGAATAAGTTTTGGTTAGCCCTGGTATTTTGGCTCTGGCAGTTGGCAATGGTGAATGCCTAAGTCAGAGTCTGAGAGAGGGCAGGTATATAGTGATGCTTTCTGCAGTATGCCTTTAAGCTTCCTGAGTCAGGATAGTGTCTGGAAGAAAGGCATCATGGCACCTACAGATTATCTGGATAGAAGATTATCTGTTGTGAATTGTTCTTTAAAGTTATTTCAAATTTTTTAATAAAAATAATGTCCATGGCACTAAAATACCCACAATCAACAGTTAAAATTTACATGATATAGAACAATTCATTCATATATGCTGTGGCCAGCTGTAATCTCTCCAGCAGTTTTCCAGGTGCAGGGTGAAGACAGTTCCACAGTTTTTCGTTGTGGGGGAAGACTACTGTAGAAGTAAGGACTTAAAACCTCTACATGCTGTATTCCATCTTAACAGAATCCCTCCTGCTTAAGAATTGCAGTATGATCATGGCATCCGTAGTTATGGCTAGATATTTTGAGCCATGCACACAGATCATATCCTAAATAAGTAAGGATCCTCTTCTTGGGGAGATACTTGCAAGAATACCTTAGTTCAGTCCCAGGCCTAGAACTGGCCAAGACAGTCCCATAGCTCTCAAAGGGTATAATCAAGAGGGAGGTTATCTCAGAAATGCATTACTGATGGTGTTTTTCTGAGAAACAGTTTTTCACTTGCTTTCATAATAAGAAGAGCGTTGTGTGCCAGAACTTAAGTACACACAGTTTAAGATGCTGGCTTTTCAGCAGCTGGCTTTTCAGAGCAGATCACTCATCTGAAAGATCTTGCTCGGKTCATTTATGAAAGTGAACACCCACCATAAATCTTTTACTCTGAGCTTTCTTGCTGCCTTTTTTTGTACAGTTTCATTTTTATCATCGGCACCATCCTCTTTAAATGAATCAAGATCCAGTTCATCAAGCAAGGGTAAAGGATGGGAAAGTAGGTAATGGTTAGGCATTCAGTCTTTTAAAAGGAGTGACTGAGATCTTTTGGAATGGAGATCTGTTCTGAAAAGCTAGCTTCTCCTTCATTTGACAAACCTAATGAGCTTGCTCCTGCCTCTTCATTCTTCATGCCATGTATATTGTCCCTATGCATTTAAACTGTGTGCTTTACTTAAGGTCTGCACATATCTGCCCTCTATCCTATTAATTCTTACAGGGAAAAATTGCTTTTTCTGTCTTTCAAATCGACAGCCATCGCACTTTTCAGGAACACTTCCTTGATGAGTCGTTGGATATGGCTGTAATTGCACAGGATGTAATCTATTTCTRTACAGTGTAGTCCAGTCCACTAACCCAAACTCACTTTTAAAAGAAAAGTATTTGAGACACTTGAATGCAATGAAATGAATACATAGGCATGCAAGAAGCAATCATCTTTACACTCCTCTTAATTTTTCAAGCATTTAGAGCATAAACTATATATTTCCTTCATGACAATATCAGTTTCAGTAACTTTCTGAAAAGTAAAACAAAATGGCAGTTCCCTTGGGAGCCATCAGCTTCATGCAGGTTTGTAAAGGTGTGGAAATAAAAACATACTGTTAAGACTGGTACATAAAATATGCTTTACATAACCTCAGACTGAGAGCGCTATGTCTCTAATATACAAAACATATTCCAGTGATATATACAGTTTTGAGGGCAGCAGTATTTTGGATTCCTATCTTATTGATGTGCTAGTAATGTTTATGCTATCATGTTCCTACTCATAACTTTATCATTGACTTTTTTGGCATCAAAGATATATAAGAAATCTTTAATAATTTAAAACCAGTACAGGCTCCAAGTCTGGCTACAGTAAAGAGGTGTACATTGTATATTGTGTACTCTACTGATGCTAGAACTGGTGTTAAGCCTGAAGACTGTTCTAACAAATGAGTAAGAGTCCCAAAGGACTGAAGCATTCAGTCCTTTCACATAGTACTTGGATATCCTCTCCAAACCTGTGCCAAAGACAGCTTCTTTGCTTTAGGGAAATCTTCTAACATGTTTGATAGCGCAGAGTTTGGATGTCTTGCCAGTAATGATTGATACTAAAAATCTTCAACTTAAAAACTTTATATCCAGAATGCATATGCTTTGTGTATGTGTATGAATATACAGGGATTAGTTTATTTGTATATAACTATATATAAAGTGTGCTATATATAGGATATAAAGTATCCCCTCTCTCTATAGGATTTATATACACAGAATATATAGAAAGGATATAAAGTATCCTATAAACATAGGATATAAATCTTCAGTATTTTGTATGCTGTGAAGTTTAGAGGTTAGGCAGGTCTAACAACAATACCAGTAGAACTGCTTGTTTGTTTGTTTGTTTTTAAGCAATCCAAAAAATGTGTTGTATCAGAACATATATGACGAGCTTAACTTTCCTGTGGAATTGTAACATTTTCAGTTTGTCTTGACAGTTTACATTCTTAATTTTCACCTTAGACTGGCATGTTGAATTTTATATTTTTATGTCTCTGCTCTGTTCTTTGGAGGGGTAGAGGCAGAAGAACCTGGCCTGAATGGCATACTCTCAACATACTTCAATGGAAGTGTGGCTTATAGATACTATAGTCTTTTCCTGATCCATACAGTAAAACTATGGATCTTCTTTATATGCTATGGACTTGATTATAAAAATATGCTGGAGAACTCTTTATACTCGAGATTTTTATGTCCCACTTTCTCCACCCCCCAGGATTTCAGAGCAGATTTTGCTTACATGATTAAAACAATCCCTATTTTCTCTCTTCTCATTTTCATGTCTGTTTTGGTTATGAGTCTAATGTAAGCACTAACACTGAGGTGCTTAATTACTTGACTTTCTATAATTACCTGTAAATGCTGTAGTCAGTACTGTGGCTTTCCATTTTAACAAAAGTTACTATTGCCTATTGATGAAAAAAGACACTGATCCATCTCCCAGTGAAACTACTACTGTCTTTATTTGCTGTGAGCTCCATTTCTGCCTCAGTGTTCATATTTGCTTATTTTTGACACTTCAGTGAACAGCAGAAGTCAGTCAGAATTAGCCCTTTGAATAATATGAAATGTGAGAAACCATCTAATTTGAATTTGTAGGGTATTTTACATTGTATGTTTTTCAGCTTAAAATAGTTTTCTGCTTAAAAACAGCTGGAGGGAATCAGATTAAAAAAAGAAAAAACTCTGAGCTGAGACCAAAGACAGGAAAATTTCTGTTGGAAAGGAACATTTTTTCCAAAATTCTGAGATTTTGAGCCAGTGTACTGAAATAACAGTCCTGACAGAATATGAACTCTTAAAGGTTTTGATATATTCTGACTCTCCTCAGTCAAATGCACAAAGAGTGCATTTGAGAGTAATTGCTTTTTAACTTGTTCAGCTCCAGATTCAAGTAACAGTCGTGTGTGGGCGTGTTTGATGAGTGAACGTATTCTGTATATTCTGAAAGGATGTACTATATAATTTTAAATGAAATTCCGTAAGGGCTGAGATCATTTTGTATGCAAAACTCATACTGAAATCAGTAGCAAGAGGGTCTGGCTAGGTGAATTGAGTCATCTGTAATCTTAGACATTAAATATTTACACTGAGATTTTTGTATGCTGTCCAGTAAAATTAATGYAAGTTAGACACCCAGGTCCCTTATGTGACTTTGAAAAACTGTTTCCAGTGTCTCTAAAAAAAATTTCTGTGTTCGTTGTCAAGTGAAGTCACTAGGTTTAGTATTACTATGGTGTTTGTTTTGTACTGCTTATCAAGTGGAACCTAACATGAGTAAAGTGTTGCCAGTATACAAAGCTTTATTTTTATATTTTTAGTATTGTGTTTAAGTTAGTGTAAAACCTTAAGAGGCAGTTGCAAAGCAGCGACGACTCCCATTGATTTTCTTTTTGTCAGTTTGATTAAATCTGAAATGTCTAAATTAGTACAATTTAAAGCATGAAAGGCATTTTAATATATTATAAAGCCTGTTTCCATGCCTGGTAAATGTGCGTTATATTATCGTGGAGTTGTAAATAAAAATGTTAATCTTACAGAAGATAACAACTTCTAAATGAGATTGGTATCTGAATATTATTCTCCAAGTAATACTTTCTCCTAGTTAGCTTGTGTTTTAGCTGTATGAATGATAGTCTTGGTAAGTCCTGGAGCATTTAGCATTTTAAGTGAGAAGTTAATTAGCTGAAGGATTTTTTTCCTTTGCAAAATTCTACTATTATGCTGAATGTGTAAGTTTTCTAAGCCTTCTTTTTTTTTAACAAAAATACACATTAAATGGTGAAGACAAATACTGATTTGATCTTCTTTGAAAAAAAGGCTGTTCTGTTAGCAGTGTGAAGTGTACATTTTTGCGAGGCCTGTCCTATACACCAAGGGCTTTTGTTTCCCACTGAAGTTAGTGAGAATTGAGAATTTCAGAACTTCAAAGGAGGTGCTCAGTGCAATGTCAGATCCCAAATGAATGTAGAGCTACTCAACCAGTAGATCCAAGACCTTCATAACCAAAAGAGCCTATCCTATGCTAGTCTACAGATCCACTGGGTCAAATTCAGTCTTTCATATTTGCTTTGAGGTCAAAGTTGTGAAATGATTCTGGCCAGTGCTGTCACAGATTTCTTCATTTTTTCAAACTAGGATGTATTACTCACAGCATGAGAAAACTTCAGAGTAATTTGTTTCAATACATTTTTGAAATACTGTTGTTACTCTGAGGAAGTTTCAGTGAGGTAGGTTGCTCAACATCTTCAGAGGTCGCTCTGCTAATTTCTCCCCAACTCTTACCATAGAAATAAGAGCTTTAATTGTATAGATATTGATCGGTAGCAGTATCAAGGCTTTGTGGATAAGATTTGTTTTTTTCATCATATTGAACTCAAGTTTTCAGCCATGTGGCCTACTCCCTAAAAATTAAATTAAGAGGAATTACAGAAATATGAAAAAAATACATGCCAAGCGAAGCAGTAAAAAGGTTTACTTTTCACTCCTCCTCTTTTTGGCCTCAAAGGAGCATGAGGTTATTTTTTTTTAAAAAAAAATCACACCTCCTGCATGTTATTACTACATAAGTTTTTTTTTTTTTTTACAAATTATTAAGGTAGGAGAAAAAAATTTATCAGATCATGGTTTCAGGCATGTTCTGATTTGTTGGCCAATTAATTGGTTTCTAATTCAATTAAGAATGTGCAAAGGAAAATGCATGAATCTTAAATTTAAGCTGAAGAGTTTAGAGTTTATAGCGGAAGGCTCAGAGACGAGTATCCTCTGTGGGCAGACATAAAGGAGAAATGTAGCACAAACTGATCAAATGGTTACATAAATATTTCAAATAAAAATCCACATCAAGATCAGGATCTAGGTATAATGTGTTTCTAGAGTATATGAGACCCTTATCACAACACAGTCAAGCTCTGGATTAATTGGAGCTTAGCCTAAGCTTTGTGTACTGGTTCTGTCTCCCTTCAGTCAAGGATTTTATCAAATACTGCATGTATTATGTCAAAAGGAACTTCTGGAATTCCATCTTCTGTCCAGAGAAACTTAGTTTGATCTCTATTCAAAATAGCACAAGCATAACAAATAGTAAACAATCATCAAGCACTGACAGAGGTCTTGACCTGGAGCAAAACTGTCTTGCCAAATGCATCTTCCAGCCCACCACCTTTCAAAGAACATACTAACACTCAGTCTTAATTGTTTTCATATTTTAGTGCAGATTATAAGTACTATATCTGTCTTTACCATAAAGTTATAGCGACTATGTCAGTGTGCCATGAAAATGTAAAATAATTTGGATGAATAACTGAACATGAATTTAATTCAAAAATCCTTAGGGGTATATTCTCTTTTCAGTGAGAGGCAGTTTATCCTTAATGAGAGGCTTATGTGTAGCTGTCTGTGCAATAAGATGAGAATATATTCAAAACTGCTTAAACACAAAAGCAACAAATAATCTATTTAAAGGTTTTGTAGTCAAAAGAGCTGGAATTTAAAAAGTAACTAGTTAGCCCTTATTTGCATAAGAAAATTAGCTGAAATTCAAGTTTCATAGGAAACTTCAGAGGACTTTGTCACCTCTATTACATGCTTTCTGATCAGATTGTGCATGAAGGCAAATAGCCTGATCTTTTTTCCTATTTAAATCTTGCAAAGTATATTTTGTAAAATTGATTTTTTTAAGAAACTTATTAGTAAATTGTTTCAAGTTGCATTTCTTTTTTTACTGAGTGAAATTAATCTTGATTATGAAGCGTTATGAACAACTCTCTACCAAACATTGACCATTATTCTTTTAAATGCAAGCATCTAATTGCATCTTATTTTAACTAGGCTCTGCTTCTTAAAACCTATTTGCTCTCAAATAACATAATTTATATTTCATAAGGTTTCATAAATAACCTTTAACTTATGTTTGACATGAATTACAGTAAAATACACTTTGAAATGATTTTGCTAGTAATGAAAACATAGCTTTCTAAGAGATCGTGATTTTTTTGACAAGTGCATACTCTAGAAAGAGCGAGCTGTGGCTTCCCCTGTTCTGGATGGGCTTGACCCACAAAAAGTTTTGATGTAACTCTCAGACCAATGAGGCAGGTGTCAGTTTTGGCTGAGCAATTGTGCAGTGTGTAATAAGGGATGTCAGATTTTTGTTCGTTTCCAAGGATTGTTTATGCTAATTGAGCTGGCATTTTTATATTGCCTTCTGAGGCTTTGTGCTGACCTTCGCCACAAGACATAAACACATAGCTAAGTTCTCTCATATTCATGATTTCAGGTACAGATTTGCTAGGGGAATGTAGTGATTAACTTTACTGGATTTTGGAATAGACTCTTAACTCTCCTTCCCTTTCAGAATAGATAAATAATCAACAGAGAGGCACACATTTATTATCAGTCAGTTCTTTGTATCAGACTTAATCAAACTCTTATCTCCCAAATGGGGCAAATCCAAAGGAGCTCCATACCAAACTACACTGGATTTGTACAGCTATATGCTATAGCTACAATCATAATCTGCCATTCTGATTCTCAGTTACACCATAATCTTTTAAAACAGGAATAGAGATACTGTATGGAAAGATACTTGAATTTGGTTCTATTTGTATTCAAAGTGCAGTTTTAGAACAAAAGAAAAAAGAGCTCAGTCAAGATAATAGTGAAGGTGTAGAGGAGAACAGGTTTACAAAATAAGAGCATGTGCCAAAAATAACTGCTAGCAATACAGGAGAAAATGTATTTCAAAATGTCATGTAGGAGCATCACTACTTTAACAACTGGTTATTGCTTGTGCCCACATGCAGTGTTTAAAATAACTGCACTGTATGTGCTGAATTTATTTAGACATTAGGTTTATCAGGAGAGCTGTTTGCTGACTTTGGATGGCTGTATGCAGTTTAAACTAGACTATATAGGCCTTATCCTTTACATATTCAGCTATATGAAGATACATTGCGTGAATTTTCAGGTATCAATAAATATAGTCCACTTGTATTGTYGCTTGAAATATATGGTATTAAAGATAAATAATTTAAATTTGTCTAAAGTTTTTGCAGCTTAATGATTAGTAGTAGCCTAACGGGCATAATTAGTTCTACAATTTTATCTGACAAAAAAAAAATATTTTTTCTATCTTGAGATTGTAGGCAAATAGAATATTTTTCATTAGTCCAGGTAGAATTTGTTTTTATTTCAGTGTTAGAAGATTTAGGAGATTGTTCAGCACTAGGAAATCCTCTGAGTGTACACAAAGAAATGTACTGCTGATTTCCCATGGTCTTTATTTCATGCTGAGTTCAAATAATCTTTACTTCAGGTATTCAAAAAGATGGTTGCTGAAAATAATAGCTTTAATAGTCATGTTCCCTTTTGAATCAGATTATGATAGTTTGTAAAGTTATAAGTTTTCTTCTGCTTACCTAGTTAATCACTAGATACTCAGTTTACATATGTGCTTAAATGTAGGCATGTAGTTTGAATTGTCACGTCTTTAACAGGAATTGACTTATTTTGAACTTTTTTTTGAGAAGGAGGTGCTGGTATAAGAATAGCATCAGAGAATTGAGACAAATTGTTACTTTCTGCTTCTTAAGTGAATAGAATCTGTTCTGGCTAAAAAGTAGGTTCAAGGATTTCAGGCACTTGTTCAGAAGGTGTGAACAACAGTCCCTAGGGAACAAAATCCTCCATGCTGAGATTGCCCCTGAGCTGTTGAGGATGCTTCTGATGGATTAATTTATGCAAGTTGCCTTTAGTTCTTGAACTACAAAGCAGTAAGACACAGGGCTTTAGAGAGTAGAGCTTTAAAGAACTTCAGCCTCAGGTCTAGACCCTCTGCATCAACACTGTAGAAGAGACTGAATGATGTTCATTTAAATGCTGGAATATGTTATATTGGAGCCCGGATGTAAGCTAGACTGTATGGGCATCCCACTGACTGAAGTTTTGCTTCCAGGGAGAGCACTTGCATGTTCCTAGAAGCAACTGGAGTTGCCATATCTGAAATGTTTCCTAGGCTGTAATGATTCTGCTGTGTCAGGCAAAACAGAGGCGTCCTTTCAACTTGAGAAATGTTTTCGCTTAGAATCCCCTCTCCTCTCTCACTGTTATGTTTTATCCTCTAGATAAGTCAGACATGAAGGGAGAAAATGTTCTTTTTATAAATGCTTTTGTGTGTGCTCTCAAACTAAAAATGTCACTGAAGGCTGATACCGAATCATTGAAGTAGACTTTAAAGCACTCTCAAAAATAATGTGTGGTTCAGTTCTCAGATAGACATGTGTAAGACCAGCTGATTTCCATGACACAAATCAGGAGTGAGTGAGGGGCTATTTCTGGCCTGTTTTTGATCAATTACACAGCCTATTTAGAAATCCCTTTTCCATTTCCTGGGTTTTTAGCATTATAAGTAACTGAAATTTATTAAAAAGCTAAGCATCCAGCTTTGTTTTCACTGTAAGTGTGATTCTTTGTAGATTTTCTTGGTCAGGATATGATGAACTTAATCTTAGTTTGCTGTCCTCAATTTAGGACTTGAAGTAGATGATTTCTTGAGGTAGACTATATTCTTTCAATAAGATATTGCTTTAGTTTGATGCTCTGTGTTCTGTCAGGTGGGAACAAAAAGAATCCATGTTCAAGAGAGAGGAGGGTACATATCTGGAAAAATTAACTTTTTTTATCAATATTGATATAACGAAGGGTACATCATGGAACTGAAACATAGCAGAACTAGTACAAAACTTGTGTATACTCAAAATGTAATTATTATTCTTTCATGATATTGCAGATAAAAACATGGAAGGTAATCAGATACCTCATCAAAGGGACTTAGGTAAATAGGTACTGCACTGATTTGCACAGAGTACTGGGCACCAGCAGAGCAGGAGTGGTATATATAGTCAGTGTGTGGCACGCTGTGATAAAAATACCCCTTCTCRCTCTCCCTTCATTGAGTCTCCCAAGGCTGTATTGCTTTCATGCAGAGTCATGCTGAAATGGCATGAGCAGTGCTTAGTTGGTGCAGACATGGATTTGGTCTAAAACAGGGAAGCAAAGTTAAAAGCAGAATGGCTTGCTAATTTTCACCTGAAGATAAGTATAGACCTGCCATATTGTGCATATTTGAAGTACTTTGGGGCTGCTCACTATAGAAATGTATGTGCCTTTTTACTCACATAAGTAGACCGTTTAAAATCCAGAAGGTGAATGGCAACTAACAAGGTGAAAGACATAACAAAACTCTTAGCAAATCAACAAAGTGGTAGAAGGAGCTCAGAGGTGGCAAGTGTTAGTTTTTTTTCACCAGCAAAGCAGACTCCCTGGAGTCACTTGATTGCATTAATTTTGTCCAGATTCAGAAACAGGTCACACCTGCCTCTACTATCCTGCACTCAGTTAGGTCAGTGGTCTTAAAGTTATACATGCTAATAAATCACCTGGGTTAACAAGGACAAGAAGGATTTTTTCTGAAAAGGCCAGCCTCTTTCAATGCCTGAAACAGTGTTTCTCAGTTTCTCCATTGCATCCATACCTGGGATCAGTAACCTTAACTGTTTAGTTCTGTACTGTTTTGCAACTTGAATATGTGGCCTAAGCAGTCTGTGTCACACCAACCTGCGGGGTCTGGCATGGTCAGTTGTGCTTTGTCTAGTGTCTGGAAACAATAGGGTGCATCCTGGTTAACCAACTGCTTCCAGGCTTCAGAAGGTAGTGGGAAGCAGCTGGGAGATGTTGAGCATTTAGGGAAGGATCCCTGGATTCGCGTGGATCCAGTCTCTTTTCTCTTTATCTACCAAAGTCCCTAACTGGAAGAAGGAAGGTTGGTATTCCACAGGTGTAAGTTACTAGGAGAAGCTCTGTTCCTGCATCTTGCACACCATTTGTGTCTGCAGGGTCATTGTGTGGATGGCTATCAACAGTATGATGGTGTGCTGTTCAGTCTCATGTTAGTGGTGCTCTTCCTTCCAACTATGTGTCCAGCGTGGTAACTGCCTCTGTCATTGGCAGAGCAGGAGCCAGACCAGTACAGTTGATGCTTGTCCAGTACTTTAAGCACAGCACCCACTTGCCTGAGAGAGTTAACCCACTGCAATATTGCTGTGTGCCAGGGAGCTCTCCTGTTACTGTTTTTTTGTGCTTGAGTAATGCAGTGAATCAGATAGGAGCCTGCCTTCAGCTGTTGGCCTGCAAAAAAAGAAACATGTTTGAGTTAACRTGACACCTAATGGTTCTGTAATTATTTTGTGACAGTCTTTTTCTCATGCATCTCTAATGCATTTCTTCTGGAGGTATAGTTACAGGATCTGTTACACTTACTCAGTGTTTAAGATTAGTTTTCAGTCAGCATTTTTGAAGTTGGTCTCTTATAATTTAGGTCAATGAAGGAAATGTAGGTACATTGAGTTAACAGTTTTATGAGCTTCAGCTGAGATTACAAACAGGGTTTGCTAATGTTTGTTAAATATTTTGGAGGAAGGGGGTGAAAGACAGTAAAATATTCAATGTGTGCTTTGTCTTAAAAAGTGAAATAATATAGATGGCATACTATGTGAATCATATTTTATCATATGTTTCAGAACTAAAATGGATATTTAATATTTGAATATTTTGAAGTATTTACTACTCAAACCTGCTTTAGAAGGAATCTCTTAGTATATATGTGAAAAGAAAAGCTGCTGGTGACACAAAAATAGCTATGAAACATGTAAGTGCTTAGTCCTATACAATGTGCCATCACATTAATCTAGTGAGATTAATGGAAGTTGCATAGTAAAAATGTGTCATTTTTATTTTCTGTGTGAATGTTGCCTGTCTTCAAATAAAAGCTTCATAATATTAAAGATATCAGTAACAGTTCTATGTGAAAGATTTATGACTTGGATTTACTAGGATAAAAAGATAGAGTACAATGAAGAGAAAAGTGTTTTGCCTAGTAAAATCCTCTGGATGCAAAGTAATAGCATCAGGCTGATATGAATAACTTCTTTGAACATTAAGTGAATGATGCATCCAAATCACTTTTTTTGCTTTGTTCTTTTACCTATTCCAACTGGAATACCAGTGTATCCATAGTATAGCATATTTTTATTCATTGAAGAAGTTATATTTGGGGATTATACATACAATATATATTATAGGTATGGATATAGAACATGTATTCRTACCATGTGTTTGTTTGCATTCTTTTTAAAGGATGCAGTTTCTTCAAATTTCATAAAAATATTTGATGTTTGTCTTTGTGTGTTCAGAATTTTTGATGAATTATATTATTGATAGTGCTCAGGAATGATCAGAGATGCTATGTGATACAAATAGACCACCATGAAGATCTCCTTGGAGAGTGAAACCCTGATTTTGCCATGTGATAAGTCTCTATAGCAATGCACAGAACAAGGAAAGTGCAGGCTTTTCAGTAGGATTACTGACAATGTTAACCTTAATGGAAAGCAGGAAAGAGTCTTAGAAATACAGTCATTCGTGTCCATTCATTCCATTCATAACTGACGATAAAGTAGCTATAGGTCTTAAAGTGAATCTTAACAGAACTAGGTGTCACTGGGGAATAAATTTTTGAGATTCTGCGGCAAGACTTTCAGAAGTGGATTTGCAGTTTTGGAGAATTTAATATAGATTTATTTCTTGGTTTGTTTCCCAAAACATCACAGTCCGACTTTTTAAAGAAAATTGAATAATTTTAAGTCTGGGACATGAAGAAGCATAGGGATACTAAGGTCTCTGGTCGACAGGAATGAATCAGTATTATGTAGGCTATCACAGTAAATTTGCCTATAAACCTCTAACTTTCTTTTTTCCAAAGTAGTGATGAAAAGAAAGCCACTGCAAATATGGGAAAACAAGTAGAACTAGTCAAAAAACTTCAAGCAATTTTTTGACAAAAAAGTGAGGAGAGAGAAGTAATATTTTTCTAAATTTTCCAACCGTTATCAAGCACAGATGGCTGTTTCCAAAAAGTTGTGCCTCTAAAATATTGCCCACTTCTATGCTACTGAATTTTTCAAGAGCAGATTGCAGTCATCCAAATGAAAGTTGAGAAGATATGGCTAGCCTCTGTGATGTCTATTTCTAGAAAATACCTGGCAACCCAGCAGCCATACATAAATGGAAATAAATGTTACTGATTCTTTACTGATACTTGGTCATTTGGAAAAAATAGAGCTGCTCCAGTTCAGGTCATATTCCCTTCTTGATGGAACTGAAATAAACTCTACAACATCATCTTTTGCTTCCATAATGTTACCAACGTTACCTCAGTCTTATGTAAACCCATGTTGCACAAATTACACCCAAGTATTCCTCATCCAGCCCCATCTCCATGTGGATCATAAAAAGACTGTGTGTGAGTATGTGTGTAATTGTATTGATACTCTTGTCATCCATGACATAATTTGGAAAACCTCTCTGAATCTGCATTGCAAATAGTTAGCTACATATGGTTCCCCTCCCTCATGTCTTAGTCATATATGCACATGTGCTATGTGGTGGTAAGACCAAATGATGAATATCTTTGTTTTTCTGTTTGAATGGCAGTTGTTTTTTTTCTTTTAACGTGCCATGAATTAACACATTCTGTGACATGAAGGAGCACATTAAAGATTTGGACATACCTCAGTGGGGCACTAGGGTGCCTGAGCAGAAGGAATCAAGACTGGTGTGAAGAGACTGAGAATGCAGACAGTCAAGAAGCTGGAGAACAGGGAGAGACTTGGGTGAGGAGTTTTCTTGCTTTTAGGGAAGATGGAAAGGGCTGAGGCACAGGTCGGCAGGTGATACTCGAGTCAAGGTTTCTGGTAGAGGAGTCCTGGCTTGCAGAAGCTACATGCACAGGAGGAGAACATGTACTGAATGAGGCAGGGAGCYTGAGGAAGGAAAAAGACTATAGCATGACTGGAATGGGTGACTGAATTTTCAGAGTTGTATTTTATCTCTGACTCTGCCAAGGTGATGGTATGTTGTATCAGTTAAGTGAACTCTTAGGCAGTTGCTTATTTTCTGATTGCTTGGTAACTTGTTGCCATTCACAGAAGTGCTAAGTAATCTCAGCTGCTTTGTAACATAAAGGTACACACAGCATTAATTTTGGCATTTCCAAACGTTTGAATGACTGACTCTCTCATCTTCATATTTAAAATAGGGATATTTGTGTGTATAATACCTAATTTAAAAAAATAACAAATGCCTTAGCAGTCTATTGCTGCTAGTGGATTGAATTTAAGTAAGCTGGAACATTTTGTACAATGCCACTGCTATGAAAGTCTGTGAGCACTGAATATGTGCAGAACCTGCACTGCTAAGTAATGAGGCACAGCAAGATGAGGCCCAGCATGATTAGAGGATCCCAGATTGACCTGCCAGCGTGATGAAAGAAAGATCTTTATAGATCTTGTATATGCAGAAGACTGAAAGGTAATAAATATTGACACACAAAGACAACTTTCAAACCTTGCAAGACAGCCAAGTGGACACATTTCTTTCAAGTTGAAGCATATATGAAATACTACTGCAGGGGTGAAGGAAGATATTTAGATTACATTTACAGTCTTAGATGAGAAAGAGTTTGCAGCCCAGAACTGGGGAGGTGTATTTTGGGAGGATTTTTTCAGTTAATGATGAACAGAAGGTGCAGACTGACTGCTTAGAAGACAAGAAAGTATGTGCTCCCTCTGCTCCCAGAGAAAGCAAACAGAGCTGATAATTCCAGACGGGCGTTCATCCAGAACGTTGCAAAGGGGCTTCAGATGTTTTCTGATCTTTTTGTGTAAGAATAGTAGAGTTGATAAAAAAAGGTTGTAACATTATAAAGACTTAGCATTTCCATGTCGTGGCTGTCCACAGGTATGCTAATTCAGTTCTGGTGTTTGTAATGCTGTTCCTAACAGTCTTATATTTCATTAACTTAAACAGCTCATTTGCATAATAGTATGTGGTATGTTCATATTTTGTAATATTCTGCATTTCCTCAGTAGCTTTTTCCCCAATTATTTTATTTGGTCTTTTTTTTTAATTAAAACATGTTTTAAGAAAAACATGACACTTAGTAAGTCAGCTCACTCAGGCACACTGAAAGCACATGGTTGATTGGAGGATAAAATCTGACTTCAAACATTTTGTGAATGTGATAAAAGTGAGCAAATGTAATGGGCTGGGATGAAAATACAAAGATGTACTGAAGTGATGATCGTAAACTTGGCTGCATATGTGGTTCTCTAGTGGCTTAGTTGAGAACCATTTTTTCACCCAGCCATCCCCCAAAAAGCATTAACTACATGGCCTGAGAAATTTTTTTTGGTCTGAAGTACATAAGTGGCTGTAAGCATAAATAGTAATTATTCATGTTTTATATGTAGATGTAACCTCTATCTTGTTAGCTGTAAAAACAAAAAAGGAATAAAAAACCATCTGAACCAAGTTCTGTACAAAGACTAGTGAGAGATGGCAAAAATAAATTCAGAACCAAATTATGAGACAGTTCTGTGAATTACATGAAGCTGCTGTTGTGCCTAAAAATGTGCTACCCACTGCCCTACGTGGAGGTTTAAGATGGTGAATTCACAGAGACTTCAGCCTCTCTGGTCATGTGTCTCTCGTTCCTAAGCAAGCCAGAGGCACCTGCTCTGTGTTGCTATGGTAAAATACGCCATGGAACATTTTGCAGTGTCTGAACTGTGTGTGTGGAGTAGGAGACTCGTGTCTGAAGCATTTGCTGCTTTTGCTTTCCTCCTTAGTTTACATAGTCATACCCACCACAGCCCAAATGGGTGGGCAGCGTTTGTGTTTCCATGTGATTTGTTCTGGGAAAGGGTCTTTGATCACCATCTTAAGCACTCAAAAATCATATATCAGGTTCTATTCAAATGAAGATATTTAAATAGTTATTATGGGAACAGAACACAAAAGTGTCCCCTGTTATTTCTTGCAAGGCAGAAGAAGAAGTGAATGTCTTCTTGTTCTAGTGTTTCTATGCAGCCACAAGACCTAGAACCTTGTATCATTTTTCTTTCCTGAAATCTGAAATTTCAAAGGCTGAAGTTTAAAGAAGGAGACAAGTACTGTTACAAAAGTAGTAGTCCTTCTCTGTATCTCCATACTTTCATTATTTCATGAGATTTCTTTTTTATGTTCCTGTGAAATGATCACGCTTGGTGGCAAGGGAGGCTTCTTGGTAGCTCTCAGTTGACCTCACTTGGGCTAGTTGATAGATTAGTGGCTTCAGGGTTTAGTGTTTTATTTTTGGAAAACTGCCATAGAGACCGAAAGTGCTGGGTGCTGCTCCTTTTTTTTTCTAATTAAAAGCATCTAAAGAAATTGTTCCTGAGTTTAGGTATATTTCAGAAGTGGCTCTCTGAATTGCATCTGAACCAATTACACTACTCTGAGAAAAACACAGCAGGGCTAATCAGACTGTGTATACAGTCTGCATTCAGGTGTACAAAAACAAATGAGAAAATGCAGATTAGATAGCTATTTCAGATAATGTTTTCTTAAAACAGTCTAATTTCTCTATTAATTGTTCAAAAATCAGTCACTACATTGGCAGGAACTGACTGTGACATGATTGCAAAATATTTTTATTTTGGGAAGTAGGGTGTACCATGGGGCATCAGGAAAGCACTCAGATGTTAAGTGGGTGCCTGAAACTGACTCCATTGTGTGACTGAAATTCCAAATGTGAAGAGTGGTGTTGTCAGTTTTCATTTGCAGGTGTAAAGCATGAATGTTAGACAGTGACAGCGGCTGCATGTCCATTGACAGAGGTTATTTGAATGCAGATAGACTGGATCTGAGGATCCATCTAAGAGCAGCACAAAAATTGTTGGATCATGAGACCTCTTGTATGAGGCAAGCATTTCTACCATTATTTTGACTATAAGTGATGTGTAGTAAATGAGGCTGTAGTACAGAATCCATAGAAGTTCAGCTATAGGTTGTGTATTCAGTGCTGGTTGTCTAGATATTTTTTTAACCTATGATTAACTGCAAAGACTAACGTGGACACTCCCCTTCTGTAACACAGACTATAAATGTTTGGTCTTACCCTGGACTGGCCTCTAAATCAAATACCTTGAGTTAATTGGCAGTCCAAACCAAAGGTACAAAAATGTCTAGCCAGGAAGTACCCTTAATATCAACTAGAGTTTGTGACAGTTTCCTGGCAATACTCCCAAGAATATTGTTAGCTTGACTTGATGATGCTGTACAATCTATTCCTCTATCCATTAAGGGTATAGAGCACCTGACCATAAACTATATAATAAAAAGGCTTAAAAATATTCAGTTGAAAAACAACCTTCTAAATCATGAAAATTCCAAGTACTTCAAGATAGATTCCAGGAATGAAAATGGCTTGTTTTTCACACCCTATCGGCTGTAACTCTTTTCATTGCTATAGTAGAGTATTTGCGGTCCTGTAAGCACCTGGGAAAACAGACAACTGCTCTGCTAGAGAACAGTACACAGGGACCCAGGCCAAAGGGAGCTGAGTGAGGGCTAATACAGGAAGCAGAGTTAGGGCTTTCTTCACAGAAGGGGACTCCTTCCTAAATCCTAGGGCCTTTTGAYCCATGCAAGATTAGTATAAGCTATTACCAAGATTTCCTTATGCTTAATCAAAATAAAAGCCAGGTAAGAGGCAGAAAGCTCTAGTAATGGTGGCTGCTTCTTTACCTGTGTGGGAGTTTGGAAAGAGCCGTCTCAGGTAGTCACATACATTTCATGCATTCACATTAACTAGGCTACAGAAAGCATCTGTATTAATATTAATCTGTGGAGCTCTTTGCTACAGAAACTCATAGATATTGTGTTTTTGTTTAAAAAAGCAATTGGAAAAATTAATGAAGAAGCATCCATCAAGTCTGTTAAATACAGAAGACTAACTTGTAGATCACAACCCAGAACCATGAATAACTGGAGCCTGGAAGAGTGTTTTATGGGAATATCATCATATGCTTGTCCTGTTTTCAAGATTATTCTTAGTCTGGCCTAGCTAAATCATTCATATGTTCTTACAGATGCCCCTGTTACAGACTCCTAGAAAAGTTTTAAGTTGAAAGGAACATCTGGAGATCATCTGGTCCAACCTTCTGATGAAAGCAGGGCCTAGATTAAGTTATCCAGAGCCCTGTCAAGCTGAGTCTTGAATGTTTCCTGCAAGGGAGATTCCACCTCTCTGTGGGCAACCTGTTTCTGTGTTTAATTGTTCTCACAGTGAAGGCTTTTTTATTTTATTTTTTTCCCTCTTATAACCAGATGGAATTTCCCCCTGTGCTTGCTGGGTCTTGTCCTGTTGTGGTGCACCTTGTGAAGAGACTGCCTCTGTCTTCTCTATAACTACCCTTTAGGTATTGCAAGATTGCAGTTGGATTGCTCTGAGCCTTCTCTTCTCTAGGCTGAACAAACCCAGTTCCAGTAACCTTTCTTCTTATGTCGACTTCTCCAACCCTCTGATCATCTTGGTGGCCCTCCACTGGACTCCCTCCAGTTTTCCATGTCTCTCTTGAACTGGGAGGACCAGAACTGGGTACAGCGTTCCAGGTTTGGCCTAACAAGTGCTGGGTAGACTGGGATAATCACATCCCTCTGTCTGCTGGCTGTATTCCTGCTGATACAGCCCAGGACACGTTTGCCTGCATTGCTGCAGGGGCGCACTGCTGGCTCATGTTTAGCTTGCTGTGCACTAGGACCCCCAGGGCTATTTCCACAGAGCTGAAGTTCCCCCAGTCAGACCCCAGCCTGTACTGCTGCGTGGGATTATTCCACCCCAGGTGCAGGACTTCACATTTATCTTGGTTAAACTTCATGCAATTCCAGGTGGCCCAGTCTTCCAGCCTGAGGTGTGTCTGTCTGGTGGCTCTCTCTTCTGGTCTGTCTACCTCTCCTCCCAGTTTGGTGTCATCCACAAACTTGGTGAGGGCACAATCCCTCTTGTCACCCAGATCATTTCTAAAGGTATTGAATAGTATCAGACCCAATATCAACCTTTTGGGGAACTCCACTTATGACTGGTTGCCAGTTGACTTTGAGCTGTTAATCACCACCTTTTGAGCTCAGTAGGTAAGCAAGTGTTCCTCTCATTTTGTGGTCCATCTGTGTAGTCCAGCCTGTCATCAAGGATGTTTTGGGAGGCTGTGCCAAACGCTTCGCTAAAATCAGAATAGATTATGTCCTCAGCTCTCCCCTTATCCACTGAGCTAGTTGTTTACACTATATTTACATTAACTTTTTCACTTGCAGAAAGATTCTGGTTTGTGTATACAACTTTGTGTGTGTCTGTAAACTCAGGCTCCTATGAGGATACTCTGAGTCACTCTGTAATACTATCTATGATGTATGTAATACTATGTATACTATGTATTATATCTACTCACAATAATTCACAAAATATCACCACCAGAGAGACCAGGCAACAGGACAAGAGGAAAGCAGTCAAGGGGAACTTCTCTCCTGATTTTGCTTTGTGGAGATGTGGTCCTTGAACCAGAGTAGACAGGATTTTTCCTGAACTGAGGAAATTTCCCAATGGAAAAGGAGAATTCTCACCCCTACCTTTGTGCTATGCCTCTCTTCCCATTCCTCATGAAAGTCTTTATCAAAAATAGAGCTAGTGCTAAATGGCGATAGCCTGGACCTCATAGTTCATAGTGCACAGTGAGCAGAGGCAGCAGTTTGGGTAGCTGTTCATGCAGAAGGGTGCAAGAAGGCACCTTAATTTCCAATCCCAGCAGTGTACTCTCCTCAGGTATGGTCATGACATGCTGCAGAGCACATTCCCCAGTAGCTATTGGAGTCGCTGCATCAGCTGTGTCAAAGGCTTGGACCCAGACAGACCCTCTGACAGCTGATGCAGGGAATGCTTGGGGCCTCTCCGTGAGGCCTGGGCTGACAGTCAGCTCTCCTGCGGRAGGTGTGCTGTTGTTGACGAGTTGTGTCATCAGGTAAGGGAGTTATGGGAGGAAGTCAGTAGGCTGCGTAGCATCTGAGAGAATGAGCAGGAGATAGACAGGGTATTCTCGGAGTCCATACAGCTCCAGGAGTCCCAACCCCCCACAGCAGTGGAGTTGCTGGAGGGTTCTGTGCCATGTGAAATGGTGCATCATAACACTGTAGAAGAAGGCTGGAAACTGGTCTCTTCTCATAGGAGGAGAAAGGCTCCTACTCCTCCTGAAGACTTGCAATTAAGGAACAGGTTTAGTGCCCTCCAGGATGAGAAGGAGCTGGGCATGGCTTCAAGGAAAGCAACTGGGCTGACAGACCCTGTGCCTTGCGGAAACACCTGGAAGAAGTGGTGAGTGATTGTTGTGGGTGACTCCCTGCTGCAGGGGACGGAGGCACCTATCTGCCAATCTGACCTCTTGTCTAGAGAGGTTTGTTGCCTGCCAGGGGCTCAAATATGAGATGACATGAAAAGACTGCCAAGGCTTGTCCACGCTTCGGACAATTACCCTCTGCTGCTCTTCCATGTGGGCACTAATGATACCAAGGACAAATTGGAAACCATCAAACAGGATTTCAGAGCTCTGGGGATGGTGGTCAAGGGTCTGGAAGCCCAGGTTATTTTCTCCTCAATCCTGCCAGTGAGGGGAATGGATGGGAGGAGGAGGGGACAGATTTTCCAAGTTAACAACTGGCTGCGCTGCTGGTGTTGGCAACAGGGTTTTGGTTTCTACGACCATGGAACCCTGTTTGAAGACTAACAACTGATAGGGAGAGATGGGATCCACCTCACTAAGCAGGGCATGCGTGTCTTTGCCAACAGGTCAGCCAGCCTGCTAAGGAGGGCTTTAAACTAGGAAAGATGGGGGAAGGGGAGAGTTATAGAGACAGGGTAGTCAGCAAAACGTGGCTCGAGTCAGGATGCCTCCAGCGGGTACATGCAGCCAAGGAAGTGCACACAGGACATGGCTATGGAGGACCTCTTGTATCCCTCCTGGGAAACTTGCATGCTCGATCACCTCTCTGAAATGCCTGTACACCAATGCACGCAGC
>NW_020449553.1:939544-955087 GCF_003343035.1 Apteryx rowi | reverse complement strand
TGAGGAAAAACTTCTTCACTGTGAGGGTGACAGAGCACTGGCACAGGTTGCCCAGAGAGGTTGTGGAGTCTCCTTCTCTGGAGATATTCAAAACCCGCCTGGATGTGATCCTGTGCAACGTGCTCTAGGTGACCCTGCTTGAGCAGGGGGGTTGGACTTAGACGATCTCCAGAGGTCCCTTCCAACCTCAACCATTCTGTGATTCTGTGATTCAGTAGCAGTAGTTTCTGTTGTTTGAGCTGTCTGATGTCTGCGTGCGAGTAGCTTGGGATACTGAATACCTGTTGAACTGAAATCAGTAGGAGTCCTTGGTGTTACTTCTGTTAATAATTTGTTCAATTCTGTGTTTAGGTAACATTTTCTTAAAGGCTTCCCCCTGCAGATGCCAGTGATAAATTCTGTTCTGTAGTGTAATTTCTTTGGGCTGATGGACAAACAGATATTGGTCAGCTTACAAAATGAATAGATAAACAAAGACAAACATTAAGTAAACTTTCAGTTTCAGAAGCTATCCAATCATGATAGTTGTCCATAATCTGAAAAAAAAATTACTGCCAATAACTTTGGACCAGTAACATTTGAATGAAGAGGTTTTGGGGGTTTTAGCTTGTGAGGGAAAAGCTGAAAGAGGGATTCTGTGTTTTGGTGTTGTGATCCTTGAAACTTTAACCAAGTCGTTGTCAACAACTGTCTGTATTTTCATTTAGTCACTATGTTACTAAAACCATGGGATGAGCTCCAGACTTAAAATAATTTTCTGTTCAAGAGTTCGCAGTAACTAGAAAATTGCCAAGGTCCTGTAGATCACAGTGAAATGATGCTTCATTTTCCTCTCTTCATCTTCAAATAATTGCCTCTAGAGAGCAGAATGTACTCCTGAGGTACTTAATATGCATACCATCAGTCATTTTTTCTTAAAAGATCAAGTGTATCTGATGGCACCCAAATTTTTCAAACCCAAGAAAAACAATTGGAGAAATTATTTAAAACATTAGCATTTTTTCTGTTCATCTCCACATAATTGTCATAAAAATAAGACAATCAGGTGGACAATATGCAAGAAAAGTAATACATTACTGGTGTAAATACTACAGGGTTAAGGGAGGCTGTAGTGCACTCCATCAGAGTTTCTTGTAGCGCTTAATCAAACTCATTCTCACAGTGTTCTCAATGGTARAGGTACACAGGGGTCCAACAGAATGGTAGCTTCCCAGTGGCACTTTCAGTATAGCATCTTCAGGCATTATTGCTGTACCTGCATCCAACCCCGATTTCTTTGTGGCAAATAAACTGAGGTTTAGAGTTGGCATGTTTGTACTGTGGAAGATTTTGGAATTCTGAACAAAATTATCTGCTTCAGAACATGCAGCCAAAGAGCAAGATGCACAGCTCTTGGGAGGCTCTTTGGTATGAGGCCAAGAAACAAGACTTTCAGTGACTGATAAGAACTGGCTGGTGTCCATTAATGGCCAGAGGATACGGATCCCGGAGCGAATTCTCTTCTGTGCTCAGGTTTTCTCACCAAGGAAACTGTTTGGATTGCTCTATATAGGAGTCTGTATGTCAACTAATACATATACAGGATAAACATTGAGAGGCCAAGGGCTGTACAGTGAAACAGGAAGTGAAATAATCGACTGTATAGATAAGAATTGTCATGTCTGTGAGAGCCAGGAGCACAAAGAAAGCTTTCACAGGGGGGGTGCATCTGCAGCAGCCCTGGGAGTCCTGGGAGGGCACTTCTTCCTGAGACAGAAGGTCCTGCATTCTCCAGACTTGGGATAATTTGCATGCTCGAGGTGCTGGAGAAGCTTGGTCTTACCTGTCCCCAGCACAGTGGATGTAGCATCCAGAAAGCAATGTGTACCAGGCTTAAATTCTGTAGCACGTTCTTAAAACTTGGCAGATACAGACAGATCATACAGCCCCTCTCTCCCCATTCTTCCCAAAAATTGCTAAAAAATCAGCTATTTCCAGTGAAAAGCAGTTCCAGCAGAAAATTCATAGCCAGTTACAATATAAAAGAAAAGACTACTAGTCAAAGTAATCTTGAGTAAGGCTGGATGATATAGAAATTAGGCACCTCTGAAAATTAGTTTATTTTTAAAGATAGAAAAGATGACAATGCTTCTGTCTACAGGAATGCRAATCAGTATTTGATCTAAACTCACAACTTGGTATTTCTATTATGTTATAAAATAACCACACTGACTCAGTAATAGTTCTTTGGAAGTTACAGATGAGATTTCAAAGCCATATGTATAATGATTTATATAAATTATAGTAAATTACAAGAACCTCCTCCAAATCTGTTGAACTTAATTTTCTGCTCTGTGGAGCGCAGTGATTGAGACAGCGAAGCCAAATGACGTTTTACACTGTGCATACTGCCAACTGCCAAAAGCCTATGGCATTAGCTGGATCTACAGTAAACCCACAGACAACTGGTCAAGAAGATGGGTTACACAATCCCCTCTGAATATTCCTTCTTTGGGAACTTTAAGCACCATTCTGCAGTACTCACAATGGCAAAGCAATGGAGCTCTTGGTAAGGAGTTGATATACCTAGCTGTTCCAAAGATTGATTTGGATGCTGATATGTGGTCTAGGGTTCATATTTTCTTTCAGCCTCTTTAATAGCAGAAGCATAGTTAGGATCAGTATAATATTTGGTTATACAGCAACTATATCCAAAAGGGAGTATATACTCTCTTTTAAATCAAATGGTTAATCAGTATTCAAAATCTTACAGGTTGTTCTGCAGGGAAGAAAAAGTGATGAGAGAGTTGACTATAATCTATGATGCATCTGTATTTGTCAAATTTTGGTAAAATAATATCTTCCTAAATAAAATTTTAAAAGGAATAAAAAGGGAAGCATTCTCTTCAATCTGTGTTCTCAAATGCTCCTTAGTGTCAAGTTTCTGCTTGAGACACACTCTCTGAGCTTTCTTTTATGTTCATAATACAAGAGTTCCCCTGATATTTCTTTGTTTCCCATTGCCTTTTCTGGCTACATCTGTGATGCTTTTGTCTTAGTCTTTGTGTGTATTCAGTTGTACCAACAATTTCAAAATTGGTTTTAGCCACCAGGAGAATCCCTCCTCTTACATCACACAGTACCACGGCAGCGTATGGCATTAGTCTGAGTTGTAATTTTTTCTGCTTCTAGGGGATCTTAACTTCATGTTATATTTATAGTGAATTAAGAATTCCCATTATGCCCCCAAAGCCACTTATTTTGTGCTCAATACCTGTGACATGAAACTACTTTTACTGTTTGTTTCTGTTGCATGCCAGCACCTTTCAAAATTGAGGGTAAACATGCCATAGTCATGAGTGGTATTTACACGTGAGGTCCAAGACTGTAGCTCCTCAGGAGTCTTACATTTGCTCACAGATATGAGTGAAGCTGTTTAGGCGTTCTCTGAAATTTGCTTAGACTTTGGATATTGATATAAGGGGTATGCCATTTTTATGCAGCGGATGCTGGAGGGAGCTGGATTGTGTAACAGGTCTTTTTATGTTTTGCCTAGAGCGGCAGGACTTGAAGTTTTTGGAGTTTATCTTCTAGTAAAAGTGGCATCAGTGTCATGGGTTTTTTGTATTCTTGTCATTGAAGTGCAAGAGTGTTATCACTGCATAATTTTACTACTTGCTCATTTTCTTCTTTTTTCTAGAGCAAAGGTATCTTGGAGTTTTGTCTGAAGATGGTTTAGGACCTTGTTAGCCCCATCATGAAGTGTTCAATACTCTTCTGTTCCAGGTTGCACTGAATTGTCATGATCCACAGCTGTTGGCAAGCTGCTTTGCAGAACAGTTAAAAAATGCTTTCAGGTGCAATCTTCATTTAATTTGAGAAGAAATTTAACATTTGATTCTAAATTGCCTTTCATTTTTTTTCCCCCACATGCATCTCTAAAACAATCTTCAGATGACAGTGAAAAGGAATCTGAGTGGAAATAGGTGTGTGGCTTTGTTAAAAAATATCACAAACAAGCAAATAAGACCTCCAGTATTTGGGGATGTAAATTTTCAGGTCCACAACATGCTGTTTTTCTTTAACTAAATTTATCACAAAAGAACTGCTGTAACTAACTGTAAATGAGATTAGGGCAAAGTACTGTAGCAAGTGGGATCCCCAGATGTATGCAGTTTTTGAATGCTCTGGAAATACTTGGTGCATGTATAACAAAAAGTTCTACCGATGCRTGCCATTTCCGTTGAAAACTAGCAATAGGTATCGTGTCTCACACTCACTGCATTTGTTAATCACAACAGAACAGACAGGTAATATATTTCATTTGGTTTTATTGCAATCAGAAAGCAGGAATGTCCTTCTCATTGCACAACAAGCAGCATGTAGCTGATTCAATTCTTAGTGACAGAACTRCAAGAGGAACACATGAATAAAACATCATTATAAATATGCTAACTTCAAAGCTACCTTCATATGGTGCAGAGTTTTTTGTTGTTACAATCAACTATGCAAAAATAAGCTTTTAAAATCTTTTTTTAAAGTTGAACTTTATTTAAAAGACTATTTTTTCTACTATATTTTCAAACTCTCAATGTTGTTCATCTTGTATCAAAACCAAAATTTAGGATTATGCTTGAGAGAAAATGCTTTTATTTTTAGAAAATCGACACACTGTCTGTAGTGATTTATTTGTGAATTCTCTTTTAAAGTAGAGTAGACACTTAGCTGTGCAGAATGAAGAGACTGGCTCTGCAAATTGGTTGAGCAGATATATTTGTTGATATCCTTAGCAGTGGGTGGAGGTGAGCTTTCCCAGGGTGGTCTGAAAGAAAACACAGTATAGTGTATGTGGGACTTAAGATTTTGTAATCTCTATTTAATTCTGCCACAGTCTCTGATATGTACTTTTGGACTTGCAGCATTATCTCTCTATGCTTTCTTTTTTCTTTCCCATTTCTGTGCCTTTGCCTAAATTAGATTGTAAGATTTTGGGTATAGGAGCCTTCACTAGGCAGATAATACATCTTACAGGAGGAGTAATTTCAATAGGTGATTATTCAGAGACTATTTTACAAGATACTAGAAACTGGACTAAATTGAACATAGGATCCATTCTGGTATGATAAAGCCATCCATACTAAGAGTATGTCAAAACAAGATCAGCTGTGGATGGTTTTCCTATCACTATCTCTATTTAAATTTTATATATATATATGAAATGTATATGTATATGCATAAACACATATACGTGAGTATCTATTTATGTATACACACATACATATATATGTATTTTCCAACATAATTTATTTCAAGAGTAGTTCTGGACACAACTGTTTTTCATACTGTTCCTCTACATTACTTCTACTTTTCTTAAGGAAGTCCTTGGGTATCTCCTGCCACAGTTTGGCGATTAGGGATTTTGGAGTTTGAGGCTGGGAATATTCTTGTGAAGGTCTGTAGTCTAGTTAATCACAGCAATATGTTTACTCAGTATGTTCTTACCTTGGAAAGATTGGAGTGGGAAAGCCTGCACAGTTGTTCCCCATGCTGCTATACCTGTTCTCTGAGTCAGCTGAAAAAAATAATTATCCAGTCCTCTCAGGGATAGCACTATTAAAAACAAAATACAACCAAAACCAAAAATTCAGAGGTAAATGGTTGTATAACAGAACTAAGCATGCTAACTCTAATTTATTCAGGTCAGACCCAACACTATGAAAAGCAGACAGTTTTTGGTTTAAGGGCTGGAGTCTCATTTGCATTAAGATACTACTACCAGAAGGAAATGTAAATGTAAAGAAACTCAGTAAATAGGGAGGCTGATTTTGGTCATGTGCAAAGAAGGCCCCATGTAAATGAGAACTGAGTCCTGGAGGTCTGACTTGGTTAAAATTTCATATTGCAGGTTTAACCATCTCTCTCCTTTAAGATGATGAATATGAAGTTAAGATGATGAATATGAACATGGTCTGTGGCAAAGGTGAATTAAGTTTCTGTGTCACCAGATGATTATGCAGCTACTTGCTTTATTCCTGGCATTTAGCTATGTGACCTATTTGTGTGTGTGTGCGTGCATGTGTGTGAGAGAGATTTTTGTGACTTACTGTCACATTTATTATTTATAAACTGCCTCTGTCCCCCACTAAAAAGAAAAAAAAGGCAAAGCTTTGAATGAAATCTGAGCTATGGAAAGAAAATCATCCGAAACGTTACAAAGTTTTCATGTTTTGATGCTAACCTCATTTTAATTAAAAGAAATAATTTTGAGGCTGAAAATTTTTGTCAATGTAAATGGTAATGGATGAGTTGTGAATAGCATATCAAAATCAAAGTCTGCAGTGGTTATACTGTAAGGATCAATGCAGCCTCAGCCAAAGTGTTATCATATTAGATTGTCCTAAAATGTCATTAAATTGCAATGTAATTTCYTCTCTTACCCCATTTCACTGCTATGGCTGAGATATGTCTGAATAGAAGCTTTTTAAACAATTTGTTTATCTAGCCTGACTTACTGTTTCCACAATTCAGTGCTTGAAACATCTTAATCACCTGCACGTATTTAATGGTGAGGTCCAGATGTTGTAGGAAATACACTGTTCCAGGGCCATATCTCTTGCCAACTCTTGCGGCTGTGCTTTGGATATGGAAGAACATTGGTAGAGCTTCTGAACAAATGTAAAATACTCTGAATACCGTGAGCATATAACGTAGGCCTGGATATCTGATCTTTTTTCATAGTGTAGACCAACCACATGATAGTAGATTATTTTATAAACCATCTTCCTTTCTGATTCATAAGCCTGGACCAGTGACATCAGCTCTTCATGGCCTGGCATCACTCCATTGTTCCTTCAAATCACTGTACGCTTAGAGATCAAGGTAAGGAATTTAAATGTTGCTCTTGTCACAGCTGTGAATGGAATCTAGTTTCCTTTTGAAAATCTGTAATAAAAAATAAATAAATCAACATCAGGAAAAAGGAATTCCATGTTATGATACTTTGGAGAGTAATAGTCCTTTGTTAAATCCCAGAGCAAAAAGGACAAAAATAATCTGAAGTCATACATACTTGTTTTAGCCCCAACTATAATGGTTTGTCACAAGTTCTTTTGTAAAAATCTTGTTTGTAGGACTTTTAATAATTTAAATGAATAATTTGCTTCCGGCTGAAAGTTGGCACACAGGGTCTCAGCCTTAGCAAAATTGTTTGCTTTTCTAAAGGTGCTTTTATGGTTTATTAAGTAAATAGAAAATATTTTCTTTCTTGGCACTTGTAACTTGCAAAATGTTTGAACAAATATTATTCCATAAAAATGTTTAAATGTCATGAATTCAATGTCTCTTCCACTCTTCTGAAATAGAGAGAAGCTACTGTTAGGAAAAGAGCAGAGGGAGCAGGCATGGTAATGAATCAGAGCTATGTAGAGCTATTAGCTGTGCATGAAAACAAAGGATTTCTGGAGTTCTCTCTCAGCTCAGCCAGGACAGCTAGAGAGCAGCTTCGAAATGCCCACATAAAGTTGCTGGGATCAAAATACCTTTCACTTCCGTACCCTTTCACTGGAGTGCATCAGAGAGATTGGGTAGCATAGGGTCCTCTGATAATGTGGTACCAAACCAGAGGTGACACTCATGTGACTCACTGGTGGAATAACTGGTAATCCGCTAGGATGATTCAAAATCTGATTTCTAGCAAAATTCACTGAAATTTCTGAGTTTCAGTTCAAAATTCTGAATAATTTCATAATTTCTGAAATTATTGTAATTTGCTGTAGTGCTGTAGAGTTTGAAGATAGCTTATCTGGAGTACTTCTGAAGAGTTAAGTTTTAATGTAGTAGCTCTCTATATACAGATCCTGAAAGTCAAGTAGTGAATAACCTTATGTCTCTTCTGAATGCAAGTGTCACATATGTTAATGTGTTAATGTGTTGTCATTGCTCAAGTGAGACAGGGTGCTATTAAGTGTTTCCTGTTAACCTTTTGCCCCACACTGAATATCTGAGTATGAGAAGTTAAATCAATTATTCAATAATAGTGACAATTTAATATCATCCAAGGTTGAATTTTGAAATGAAAAGGGAAAAAATAAAATGAAATTTAAATTCTGTAAACAAAATGTTATTTAATTGGTTATATTTTAAAAATTGTGGCTCTCACTGGCCTTTTGCATCCATTTGGATAAATTTTTCATTTACTAATACCCACATAGAGAAAATACACAGCTGAAATGTAATTATCATTGGAACAATATTTATGGTTATTAGGAGCATGGATAGTAGGGTCACATTGGAAGATGGATTTTTCCCATCCATTAAAATAGTGCAGAATTAATGAGTTTATTCATTAAGAGTAAGTTAAAGATGAACAAACTGGCTTGTGTAGATGGGTTCAGTTCAGCAAAACGATTGGAGATTAATTGTCAATAGTTTTTGTGAATAAGAAGATGACATTTAATTTGTCTGGACTTTGACCAACATCTTTTTGTTGTCATCTGCTTCATTATGAGTAAGGTTATAACTGTCACTGCTGCTGCAGATTTGGTTCTTGTTTTATTATTAATGCGTTCTTAACACTGAGCTTTTTTAGGTGGATTGGTGCAGATCATGCTAAATATGTGAATGAATATGCTTCTCTGAGGAAAAATCCTTAAGTGTTGCCATATGTTGACCTTGCCCTTGTTAGAAGCTACCAGCGATGGGCTGATACTTCATCATGCCTGTTGGGTGGCAAGTCAGAGGGTTTCAATTCTGAAGTTTTGAGAGGCAATTTACAACTGCACTGTTGATTTCAGTGCTTCTTGCAGCCTCTGTGCACTTGTTTTACGGAGGCTTGGAGAAGGAGGCTACTTTGAAGAAGAGACAGGATTTTGTCTGAGGTCCATGTGCTATTCTGTACTTCAGCAGGGTAGAATCAGCAGGGACTGGAATAGTAATTTTACATTAATTTAGGTACTCTTAACATTATCCAGTAGTTTTTATTACAAAATATTTTTCTATCATCATCTCTCTGGCTACTAACATGTATAGCTTTATATATATATATATATGAATATCAGGTGGTTTTGAATAACTATATCTTAGTTTTTTTTCATTGACCCAATAGTTTGCTTTGCTCTACGTATGGCTGGAAGTTCAGAGAGAGTGTGTAGATCTTACAGATTAAAAATTAATTGTGAAAAAATGTGCTGGCTGAAGAATTTGAAACACTGGTTCTGTCTGTCCTTTTGATCCCTGTTGCCTTTTTTGTTTTTGTTTTTTCTTTTACTCCTTTTCTTGTCTTCTTTTTTGGGAGTGGGGTGGGGGGAAGGATATGGAATTAATCAGGCTGAAAAAGGAGTCTTAATTAAAAGCCTTCACATATGAACCATACTTTACCAGTTCAGTTCTTTTTGTTAGGTTTCAATTCTAGAGGTATGGGTGGAGTCAGCTGAGATTACTAGGATTACTCCTGCGAATTAGCTTTGTGGCCAGCACTGGAAAAAACATTTATTATGGATACTTCAGATATTTTCAGTTAGTGTTCAATGACCGGTCACTAGAACTGGATGATCCCAGCATCCTGTTCCATATGTGTTTTTCATTCTACTCCTTCTTTTTTTGGGGGTGCATTCACTTAAAAGTCTTTTAAAGTTTTAGGCTATATGACAGTAGACAGGAATCAAAGGTGAATTTGCTGTGACATTGTTTGAGGTACAATAACTATGAGAATAGAGAAATTAAATACTCTAAAAAAAGTTAGATTGTTTCATTGTCACTGCTACCCAGGTCCATCATTAAGGAAGGAAAAGACACAGTCGTGTGCATTTTGGCACTTCGTTTAATTTCTGAGTCCCTTTTTGTCCCTGTGGTCTTACCAAACATATTTTTTAGGGAAGACTAGCCCACCTCTTCTTAATAAGCAAAATGTCAATAAAACTGAGCTAAGTTTGATGATTTATTCCATCCAATTGTCATGGGTGGTTAGGAATCATAGTTAATAAACTGCTGATACATATTTTAGTTTTGACGGTTAGTGGAAATTAGGTTGTCTTCTTTTTTCCTGTTGCCCTGGGTGATTCTGGTATTGGTATCCCCAGTGAAGCCAGATAAAGAGGCAGCATTTAGTTTAAATGTTCTTGACAGCCTTGCTATAACATTAAGTCAAAACAACAAAGTCAAAGGAAAATGCTTTGATGTTTTTGAAATGAAACATTTTGACCTTACTAAGAAATAGCTGGGTTTGGATCCACATTCAGTTAGCTCCTGTAGAATATTTTAATTCTGTTGAATCCATATTTTCTTCCACCCAAAAAGGCTCAGAAAAATTTTGAGCATAACCGTGTAAAGTTCCTGTTTATCTAGTTTCATTCCCTCCTCCCAATTGATTTTTAGCAAAGTTGCCTTCATTATTTTTCCTATTGAATAAACATGTGCTGCTATACTCATAGAATAATAATGGTAACAAGAAGCACAGAGAAGTGTAAATAGCCACAGAATTCAAGCGTGGGCACTCAGGTATGCAAGCCTGTTTTGCTAAGCAAACCAATAYGGAACTGTTGACTTCAGGAAAGGATTAAAGTATGTGCATTTCACACTTCAGCTCATTTCAAATTCCTTTTGTGTCTTTCTGGTCTCCTCAGATGTTATTTCCTGAGCAAATTTTTAGGTCTGATATTAAAAAACAAAACAAAAAAAGAAACAAAAAACTCCACAACATTTTAGAGCAGTTTCTCACCTGTATCCAGTACTTTGTAGATGAAATACTTTTTTTATTATTTTTTTCATTGTTTATACCTTGGTTGTGTGCCTGTTTGCACATGAAGATGGGGCTATTTGTTATCCTTAACTCAGAAGATGCGAGTAATTACAGACACAGAAACCTAGGCCTCCTTTTGCTTTTGAGTTCTCATTTGACATTTATTTGATTCTCYCCTTCACGTACTTCATGCAACTTCTGTAGGTTTCCTGTTCTGAGAAACCTGTTAGCTTCAGTGACTGCAGATTTCTTCTCAGTGGTGGTAGCTGCCCACTCATATCTGTAACCAGAGTTTCTTGAAGGAAGGATGCTACTTTTTTCTCAGATTTTGTTCTGTGAGCAAGAAACAATTTACAAGGAAGTCACAGCCAACAAAAAGTAAACCCAGATCATGGACTATTTTGGAAAAAGTAACAAGGTTTCTTTTCCATATATAAATAAGAAAATTTTCATTCCTTAGAATACTTTCAGCTGAATTGAAAAGCACAGCTACCTTGGAAGTCAGATAAGTGTCTTTCAGAGCATTTGCTTTTTTTTTCTTTAGTATGGAACACTCTGTTTTGAAGATTGAAATACACAGCATTTGAGTTGAGTTCTAAGTACTTTGAACAAATAATAATGTGTTCTCACTCTACTTGGTTTTCTTCATCGTGTTCTCATTTTATTCTCTTTGGGCTGCAGTTCCAAGTCCAGCTTAGCTGCTTCCAGTCAAAGACAGGCTGGTCATTAGAGTTTACTATGGTCCCCCCAGCTGAAGATCGTATTAGTCCAATTGCATGTTAAACCTGAAATATTCTTCCTGAAGAGAAGGTGGTGGTTCACATAYAAAATAGTGCAAATCACTCTCTTCTCAAGATTCCAAACAAGTGAAGGCAAAATTAAATTATACATAATCCTCTATCCTTATTTTAGAACTATCTGTGGTGATGCTTTATAAACCCTAGTGTTTTAAAAAAAATTTCATGGCATTCATGATATTTCAAGATGTCACAAAAACATTTTAATAAATATTTCCTGTTTAAATTAGTAAATTATTTTTGAGGAGTCCTTTTTACATATATGAGTAGAACAAAGTGGAAAGAGTAAAACTGTTTGGTTTATAACAACAAAAAAATCACAGCAAAAAATAAAAATCACTTATATTAAAGATGAAGAACAGACAAAACTAGCTTAGCTGAAGTAAGTGCATCTCCTGAAACTCCACTTTAAGGTATATAAAAAGGACAATAGAAATTAAACGTTCTGAAAGGAAATCTGCCTGCAGGATTATTCTTCAAATTACAATTCAGATGAAGAACTAAGGGGCTTGGGTTTGGGGGGGGGGGGAGGTTTCCTCCATTAAAAATGCTGGGATTTCTGTAGGGAAAATTTCACCAGGTATTCAGATGGAATTCATGAGCAGTTCTACATTCAATAATAAAAAAATGGCATACTGATCTATTCTTGTGAAAATTTACCAGAAGATTTTTTTATCTTAAACTAAATTATTTGTGGTTCTATAGAAAAATATATATCTGGGCTATATTCTGATTTTATTTGTATGGATGTATATCATATTCATTGTTTACGCCAAGGAATACCAACAGACTGTGTAGAGTAGACGTCATAGTAAGTATAAATAGGAGCTGGGATCACAAGAGGGTGAATGAACAAAAATCTCCAATGTGTACATTGTTAGAGTGTTTTCTGTGGGAAAATGGATGACAGAACTTCCTCCTTTCTCCTGATTTAGGTCTGTGTGTGATATTTAACCCATAGTAAAGTTCAAGTCCATGCAGGTGTGCATTAGTGACATAAATGGTACTCATCTATTTAAAAAGAAAGCCCCTATTTTAGGAGTCTTAAACCTTAATTCTTAAATCAGAATTTTGTATTCTGTATGTGATGGGCTACTTCTAGATTTCACCCCCTTCTCTCTTGATTCCATAAAAATAGCTTTAAGTTCTGAACAGTCCTATGCTGTTTTATTCTCTTTAAAAAAGAAAACTGTTACTGATGTACAGATGGTGTAGAAATCTCTGCTAACAGCTTTCAAGAATACATCAAGGGACAATTACTTCTAAGCCGTATGAAAGTAGGAAAAAGCAACATTCTCTACTCCATTTTGCTGGGTAATAATTAGAAGATTTAGAGATGCCAGCCCCCGGGTGGTTTTAGCCATGACATCTGGAAGTATAGCTTCTTGTTTAATCTTACTCTCTGCTAATCAAGTGTTTCTGAACCTCTTTGTAAATTGTGAGTTTTTCCACAGGGTAAACCTATGCTGTTTTCTTTCTTTTGCCCTCCCCCAAAACCTTACCTGTGCAGGAGAAATAACTTTCTCAGGAGCTGTTTTGGTTTTATGTGGAGTTTGTTTCAAGTGAGCAACACAAGCCTCACCATCTTTTCTTCTAAGCAGAAGGGACTTTTTTGACCTGCCTTCAAAAGAGCAGTAAGAACATTTACCTTTGTATATATAGTCTTTAAATTAAAAACATAAATTCACAAAACTGTACCTTACAAAGCAAATGAAACTCTTCATATAGAATTCTCCCTTTGGGGAAGAATTAAAGAAAATAAACATTCTGTGACAGATTATTAGTCATGACACTTAACATGGTACTAGGAGGTACCAAGAAACCATGGTGTGGTGGCAGTATGAAAATGTTCATTCAGCTGTATGGTTAAAGAAAGTCTGAGTGTGCCTTGTTTGTGTGAGCTGAATGTGGTCATTCATGAAGAAACTAAGATCTCATAATGGGGAATAGGTCTACATAGACTCCATGCTTGGAAAGTGAATTCCAGTCTCATTCTTCACCAGAACATCACAAAAGTTAATGCATTCAGTCTTGATTCATATTTGAATTACATCAGAGTTTAGTACTGCTTTTATCTGTGAAATGTTGACAGAACTGCTGAGAAAATGTTTGTTTCTCATAGGCATTTACTATTTTTTCAGGCTGTTCATGAAGAACCATTTCCAGATCAAGCCTGATTTGCTGGGTTTGGCAGCTAAGATGGAAATGATTTTAGAGGTCATGTAGTCCATCCTAAACTGTACCTAAGTATATGCAGAGATATATCTACCATATTRTTAAAAAATGCATTGAGATTCCAAAATTCCCTATATTTTTCTAGTCTAGTGTTTAATTATTGAAATCAGAGCATGTTTTTCATCTCCATACCTCTTTTTAAGGCTATACAGCTTCGGGTGCACACATGTAAACTACCTCTTCATTGCATGTGTTTAGCCTCAAATGCCCAGAATGTGTGAGACCTACTGCTTATGCTCTGCATAGCTGATCTGTTCCTGGACTGATCATTCTGGGCATATGAGATTTAGCGATCGTGCACAAATTAACCGTATACTACATATATACAATGAACACCAATTACTTGATTACTATGTAAAGCAGCATGATAGCAAATTACCCTGAACTTGAACTATGGCCACCAGAGTCTGTGGGATAAATCAGGTTGAACAATCCTCAGTAAATAGAGTCCATCCAGCGGATGTTATATCTTGCTGCTAAAACAGGTATAGAGAATTTTGAGTCTCTCTTGTTTAGCCTAGCAGATTGCTGTTTATTTATTGCATTGGGACACCTCACAGGAGCGATGCTTTTGACCTTGATATTCGCACCATTCATCTCCAGGCAAACCCTGCCAGCCAGGTTCGTTGCCAACTGCTCCCACTAGCTGGCTTCTCTGACAGTTGCCAGTTGTTCTTGCTAACTGTATCTGCTGCTTTATTCTGTCAGCCAGTCTGGCATGTCCCATTTATCTCCTATCCATTCCTTTTTGCTCCTGCTGTTCCCTCCTCCTCAGCCACATTGCTTTGCAAACTGTATAGGATTTCAGTTCTTTTAAAAAAGATACAGTGATACTGATCAATCCACCTGGAGCCTTCCTTTTTTTTTTTTTTTAGAAGAAGAAGAAGAAGAAGAAGAAGAAGAAAAGAGGGGGAAAAAAGGTTCAACCTTTTCTCTTCAACCTCTTTGTTCAAACTTGCTTTACCTCAAGGTTGCAAGCTACAGCATATCTGTATGGTGACTTCTTCCACCTGAAACAGTGGACAGGTTAGCTGCTTATACTTCCAGGCATATCTTCCCCAAATTTATTGTTTAGCTGTGTTTAATAGGATTCTTGCCAAATCTTACCTAATCCACAGGCAATCAAATCCTTTTGGTCCATTCCAGACATTTTCACATCTTCCTTTACTGTCCGAACAAGGTCAGCAGAGCTCCTGCCTCATGGGACTTCCCACTGAAGTTCCCAGGGAGAGACTGCTAGTGTGTCTCAAGATTTCAGTCACCAAGCTGATACTGGATTTATGAGAATGGAAAGTTACTTCATGTCGCATATGTAGAAGACTCTGGTCATACATCCCTGTGGTATGATTGATTGGATTTTTGTAATTTAAGGGTATTACCACTGTGGACTTACATTCATTTTGTGATGAATTGTAGCCATCAGATCCTGTTCTGTGAAATCATTGACAGCAAAATATTGGCTGAATTTCTGTCCTGAATACAGGTATACCTGATTTTATTGCACTTTGCTTTATTGTACTTTGCAAATATTGCGTTTTTTACAAATCGAAAGTTTGTGGCAACCCTGTGTCAAGCAAGTCTATCGGCACCATTTTTCCAACAGCATGTGCCCACTTCGTGTCTCTGTGTCACATTTTGGTGAATTCTCGCAGTGTTTCAAACTTTTTCATTGTTATTATGTCTGTTATGGTGATCTGTGATCAGTGATCTTGGATGTTACTATTGTAATTGTTTTGGGGTGCCACAAACCGCGCCCATATGAGATGGCGAACTTAATCGACAAATGTTGTGTGTGTT
>NW_020449553.1:913651-938334 GCF_003343035.1 Apteryx rowi | reverse complement strand
AAAAAGATTAGGACTCGCTGAAGGCTCAGATGCTGGTTAGCACTTTTTAGCAATAAAGTATTTTTTAATTAAGGTATGTACATTGGTTTTTTAGATGTAATGCTATTGCACACTTAATAGACTACAGTACAGTGTAAACATAACTTCTATATGCACTGGGAAACCAAAAATTTTGTGTGACTCACTTTATTGCGACATTTGCTTTGTTGCGGTGGTCTGGAAYTGAACCCACAATATCTCTGAGGTATGCCTGTATGTGCAGTTGAATRTTCCTATATTACTGTAGTGTACTGTACTCAAGAGAAGTGTAGCTTTTGGACAGTTTCTCTCTTTTCTTGAGTGCTTTCAGAGTTCTAATCTTGGCCTCCAAAATGCCTGTAATTCTTCCCAGCTTATTGTGAACTTTGAATTTAATAAAACATACTCCCTGTTCCATCATCCAACTCACTGATAAAGATATTAAATAATACCATACTGAACATAGGCACTTCACCCAAATAATCTTTGATTTTTGTCAGTGATTAGATGTTGATTTCAGTAGCTCTAGACTGTGTTTTCCTAGTTTGTTTGTGAGGACATTATGTGGAAACCATGGCTTATTTGTACCCATTATTTTAGCCTGTAAAATTCCTTTCCAAGAATGTTTGTTTCACTTTTTTGTGTCAAGTGAAGCCTGCAATATTGTTCGTTTTGGACTCAGAGGATTTAGCACTGTACTTGTTTCTCTTTTACTCCCAAACTGATATTTTAGTGGATGGGCACTCATCCTGAGTTGCAGCTGTAGGAACAAGGGTCTCATGGCACAATGGAGTGCTTCCACCTGTTTGAGTCTTTGATTTGTTTTTAAAACGTAAATTCTTGCTATGTTTAGAAGAGCTGTTCAGTGCATCTCAGCAATTAAGGTTGACACCACTGTATACAAGCGCCAGAACAGTTCTTTTTAATATACCGTAAATGATCTCAGTGTCAGATATAATGGATGGTTATGGTGTACTTGTCAGTGGCATCCTTCTCTTTTTGAGTCTAAGTGAAAATGAGAAGTAGTCAGGGAATGAATGATGAATATATTTCTTTCTTTTCTGTTGAGTGGCAATTTTATTTTAAATGACTTAGCTGATTTATTTTATTAGTACTTTCCCCTGAAACTGAAAGTCTTTCTTAATTCTTTCATTAGCCTTTCTGTCTAGCGATGTTTGGGGTCCAAACGTGCAGTGCCCGTACAGTCCTGCATAGTGCGCTTTGTGAATATTTCTGCTACTGGGGAAACTCTGGAAAGAAACTTTGCTTAGAAGACACAGTGATCTCAGCGTTCACCTCCTATTACCTCCCCTGAAGTGCTGTAGTGTTTTCCTTCATGGTTGGTCAGCTTCAAAAGTTAGAGGTAGGTTTATGGACCAGGACTGCTCTTGCTCTGTTAGAGTGGTTTATTTTCACATGGTAATTTAGAAAGAGTATTTCTGCTGCCTCTCAAGCGCAGAGGCTGCAGTGCTCCATAGCAGTCTGCAGGAAACATGGAGGACAGCTCTTCTCACTGACACTGCAGCACGTTAACAGTTGCCAGATACAGTGCAGTTCTTGGTGAAGAGGTTGATATGTGTATCTTAATGGCAACAATATTTAATTCAATGCAAACTTAATGCAAAGTATGAAGTGTTGCTCTTAGGAAGCATCAGGTTCACAAATGTATCATGCAGTCCGTAGGGTCTAGTTGTCCGGATCTCAAACTGAATGTAATCTCAAGGTGTCTGTGAAATGTGGGGAGGTAACTGGTCTACTAAACTAAATAAATGTCATTCAGGCCTTGGATATTGTGTCTAGCTGGGGACACTGCACTTTAAGATGTGGTTTAAGAAAGTCTTTTGGATGACAACATTTGGTAGAGATCTAGAAATATGATCTATGGGAAAAGGTTTTATTTTAAAATTAATTTAAGAAAACTATTGAATTGGGGAGCACAGGCAACATCTATCGTTGTAGTGCTAGAAGAAGGGCAGGCTGCCTATGTAATCTAACTCCCTGAAGATTTTAAAGATCAGATTAGAAAAACCTTTTTCAGGGATGGTCTATGTATGTATCCTTTGTCAGAGCAAAAGAGTCAGCCAGATCTCTTAATATTCCTCCTAGTCTATGATTTTATTTGCCATCCTAATGCAGAGTAATGTCTCTTCTTTCCTTTTCTTGGGAGTCCCTATTTTATGAGGGGTTCTTTGAAAGAAAATATTTTCAACCAGTGCTAAGGGTTCTCCCATTATCTGTTAGCATTTTACTGAAACATTTTACCTGCCACTTTTGCACTGTGATGAGCAGCAGATTTAGGTAAAACACATAAGAACATCTCTCAAACAAACTTCACTATTTTCCTTCAGGAAATAAGCAGAATGTGCAGAATATTAGGTCAGCTAAAAATATACTGCACTTTAGAGAGTTTCCATGGATGTTGAGGATTTCTGTGAATGCTGAGGACTTTAAGAAAATGCTATTAGGGATATCTTTAATTGTCCGTGAATGAGAGGCAAAGCTTTGTTTAAATCACCTGTTTTAACACTACTTAACAGTTGGGGGTAAGGGGAACACTAAAAGAAAATGGGTAGAATTCACCAAAGCATTYATTCTCTACCTGCATTTACCTCCTACTTGTTATTCACCATTTGTTTGCTTAGCTGTTTCAAAATAGAAAAGGTAGGGTGTGGATGGAAACTGAGAGAAGACACGAAAAAGCCAGCTTGCATCTCAGCTAATATTCTTGTAGAGATGGTGCCTGTCATATATAACTCAATTAAAAACACTGCATATTTCACTATGCAAATAGTTGTAGCAGAACCATTCTGTATTCCATTGCTATTTTGGGTGTTATCTGAGATGAAACTGGCTCACAAACTAGCATACCATATCAGCTAAAGAATGAGGTGTTTTTTTCTCCAGTGCTTCTTCCTAAAAAAAAAAAAAGGCTAGGCAGCAGCAAAWCGAGTCAAAGGGGTAAAAGGAAAGATAATCACATTCCATACTGCATCCAAACATCTTTGATTGCTTTGTGTCTGTCTTATTCAGGGCAATATGTTCCCTTCCGCTACAAGGAATGGAAGAAATCAAACTAGTGCAAATACCAGCCATATCCAGATGATTAAGTTTGGAGAGGGAACAGAAGGTGTTCAGTGCTCTCTTTTTCTCCTCAGAAATAGTAGAATTCCCTCTGTATAGCACAATAGTATTGGATTCACTGTTCACGTTTTTGTTTTTGTTTTTTCCCCCAGGGGATGGGGTGGAGTGAGGAATAGAGAATCCAAGGCAGCCGGCTGTGGGTGGAAAAGTCAGAACTTTATTAGCCAGTATTTTTGACAAGGAATATGTACAACTGTTTTCCTCCTTTGTCTCTGATAAACTCCCAAGTTTCTGGGATAAATGGACATATGGATAAACTGGATGAAATATATCCAGTTTACAAAACAGTTGAAAAGCATTTTCTTCCAGGAATCACCATTATGATGCGGTAGTTGATATTAAGATGCATTTCTCTGGAAGCATTCTGCTTATGTCCTTGAAAAGTTCACTACACAGTATCGTGATTCTGGTGTAAACTGACATAAAGACTCTCATAACTCTTTATATTTGTGAATAAAGAGAATCATCATGTAGAACCTGAGTTTTAAACAAATATGTCATTTGTTGCAATTCAGCTTATTCTTTTTCAAAGTACTTCCAACAGAATATTCTCAGAACTTTAATTTCTTTGAGGCTTCTGACTTTCTGCAATAGGAAAGATTAAAGCACAAGCTGCAGTTCCCAGTTTACAATGGCTTGGTCCCAAAGTAGTCTAGGGGAAGAGGGATAAGAAACCATTTGGTGGTGTTAGTTGTACAGAGGTCTTGCTCTCTGCAGGTTGCTCACTGGATGCTGGAATATCAGTGACATAAAAGAATCCTGTCCTTGCTCCTTCTGCTTCAGATCACTTACTTGAAGTGAATTTACTGAAAATTGTAAAGCTCTCAAAGAACGTTTCCTTTCACATCCAGTATTTTCTGAAGAAATCGATTAAACAGTTTCACTAAAACCTGGGAGGAGTCAATGGAAAAAAGGAGGAGTTAGGCAGGGTTAAGTATAGGGGCGTGGGTGCATAAGTTGGGGAGGTGACAAGGAGACTCAAAAAAAAAAAAAAAAAAAGCAAAATACTAGAAAGAAAAGGACTGCAGAGAGCCTGTGCAATGTCCTTCTGTAGTCATGGACCCATTATTCAAATAAACAACCTTTTTTTTCTGACGGTAACTGTGAAACCCATAGTCAGGCACTTTAAAGTTAGGAAAAGCTGAGACTACAGTTGACCATATAAGAATAATTTAGCACCCTTGTGCATACTCATTATGATACATCCAGTTAATCATATGCTTAGAGAGGCCCTGCCCCTTTCTTTCCCCAAGACCTTTGCCAGCTCAGTGTACTAGGTGGATTTATATCCTAGGACTGTATACAGAGAAGGCTAGTCACAGTGCATGAAGCAGAGAACTTCAGGAGGACTCTGGATGAGGCATTCAGCTGCTTTAGTCACTACAGCTAACTGGGTTTCAGCCTTGCCTTTGCCACAGAGTTCCTCAGAGATGCTGTGCAAATCATGCAGATAAAAATTCTCAAGGAGTTATGCTTATCTTCCGTGTGCTTAACATCAGCAACTTTGGTTTGATTTACTTAAGTTTGGAGCACTCGTAGCTGTAGCTGAGACCAATCGAATAGAAACTGTGGTTTGAAGGTGAAAGGGTCAAGATAATGTGAAGTAATCTGAAAGATCAGGCACAGGCTTCTCAAATTTGGTTGCCCAAAAGGAGCTGACGCTTTTGATCATTCTTGTCTTAATCTTCGTGTTTCTGTTCTCAATGTGTCAGATGCATGAAAGAGAATGTGCTCAGTCATTTGGAAAGAGTGGAAGTCGATTAAATTTCCATTCTGGTATATATTATCAGCCCTTAAATTAKGTTTACTTGAAATAAATTTACTTTTGGTTGCATTATGATTAAATTGGTCATTGTTGGTGACAACAGAAAGATGTCTTTTTAATGATGACTTAAGGAGAAAAGCGATCTTGCTTGTGGTTTGTTTGTTTTCCACTTTGCTGCTGAAATGTCAGAAGCCAGAAAGGGGAAGAACATAATGGTATTAAATTGTAGAGGGATCCCTGGGAAACACTGAAGGAGACACCGTGAGAGGCGGAGGTCTAAGCCTTGCTGTTACACTCCAAAGCTAGAGACGAGATGCTTGATTTTCCAAAAGACAATGGAAAGGCACATAATGGGAACACATGGCTGATGTAAATTACTGGTGTCTTTTGAGAGATTGGATGGACATCATGGACAGTAGCCTCTTCATATTGACAGTTGTCTGTTTTTGTTTGTCAGTGTTATGCTCCCCGCTCTGCCAGCTTGCAGAGTGCTCATAAAGGAAAGAAACTACACAACTAACAAAACATGTCAGTTCAGTGAAAAGATGCTTTATGTTTTGTTTAACTGTCTTAAACAGCTATTTTTTACCAACAGCAATGGATGAAATGGAGCAAAGAGAGTGTGGGCAAATCTTGTGTTCTCCCTCTGATAAAACAAATGGAAATAGGTACTCACCTCTCTATCCAATTCTTTGATACCTCAGTATTGCACCTCCTGGGCACAGTGCTCACAGAGAGCCAGGCAGGGCTGGATGACAGCATTCCCATTGTGGAATGTTTTTTGTTGTTGCCAAGTTGCCCAGTAGCAAATGTCTGCCAAGAAAAAGCCTAGTGCGTTTATAAACATATATTTGATTTAAGTACATCTTGCTTATTTAAAATATTTATTAATTACATTTCAAATACTTCTTCTGACTTGCTAACTTGTTTTTAATTAAATCCTTGTTAAGTTGATTGACTTAATTGAAATAAATGTAACACCCTGATGAGAACTGGGTTATTTTGAATCTAGTTAACCTTCAGATGAAGGGTTTTTTTCTACAGTATAATTTCAATTGAGATTACGTTAYTACGCACATAATAAGTGGCCTTTCATCTTGTCCAAGGAAAAGAAATGTGCAGAGATATTTGCAGCATGAGCAGAAAGTACACAAGTATAATATAAGGTAGAAACTTCCTGTTTGTTTTGTTTTGTGGGGCTCTCTGTTGTTCAGATGGACACGCTGTTTTTATTTGTGAAGTTCTGAAACACATGAGTCAGGAGAGAGGCCCTTGTGGTAGGTGCTATGCAGAACCTCAAAAAGAGTAAATGAATTCAGCTGCTAAATCAGGCATCATTTTCTGACTGTATCTCACGTTTGTTAGGCTGCCTTTGGATGCCCTTGTGCTATGTCTTGAATAAAAATGAAGCTTCAAAATCGTACTTTCTCTCTCTTTCTCCTTCCATCAGGCCTGTCAATTCTGTTTAAAAAAGAAAGATGAAAAGCCTTAGTGATTGCTGTATGTAGACCTCAAGTGCAGAAACATTCCCATCAAGGCTTCTCTTTGTTTTTCAAGGCCCCATTCATTGGGAATACTTCTGTTAATTGTATTGTTATATACCCTCATACTTCATTTAAATGATGACATGGGATACAGTACTGCTGTGTTTTAATGAGTGTGATAATGACTTGAGGTGTATCACACATGTAGAGGGAATAGCAATGAAAAATATATTTTAGTTGACAGTATCTTTGCAATAGAAAGCATCATATGTAGCATCACAACCTAGCAGGCATAGGTAGCATCACGATCTGAAGGCTCCTGCTTTTACGTCAGGATACCCTTCCTTAGTAAGTTTCTGCAAGTGTATTCCTGGATGTGTCACACAGTGGCTCTGTGCATTGCTTTCAAGTGCTGTTTGGACTTTTTTATGGTTCAGAATACATTAATTTGTAATGGTAATGGCATACTGATTTAGGCCATAGGCTGAGTAAGTGAAATGTTTCCATTCACTTGATCCAAGTACAGATTGTAGCTGAGGGAAGAGTGATGGAACTGGATTCCGTATAAAACTTCCTTGGATGGACTCTTCCTCAAATTCAAACACAAGAGTTGTAGGAGGTAATATTTTCCTTCTGTATTTTTAACAGCATAGTAATGGTCCCACACACACTAGAATTCATTGCTATTTTCACCTGTCTCTGCTAATCAGGTTTCTGGTATGAGCTGATATTAAGTTGTTAAGGTATCATTCAAAGTCAGATGAGAAAGATTTTAGGTACTGATTAGCTTATGGAATGACTAAGTCTATACATGTTAGTTTGTCTGTGAGCAAGATTTAATAATATAAAAGTAACAACTGATAATTTCACAAAGTAGGAAATAATGCATTTTTGTTTTGGTTGTCTCTGGCAAATACTGTTAATAATCTGACCCTGAGCCTCCACAGTGAATGACTGATGGCTTCCAGTTTTACTTATCCCATTGCCTCACTGAGATTTTTCAAATAAATCACAAACAAGTATTTAAAAGGGCAAAAGAAAAGACTTCTCTGTAATATGATATGCATCATGATGTTGAAAACTTAACAGCAATGCTAGTCGTTGGTTATTTGTGTGCAGTAAGATATCACTGCGTAGTAAATACAAGTCGTCAGTATTAATGGGGAGGGTGAGGACATCTGAAGAACACAAACCAGAAGAGACACTTCACAACCAGCTGTTGTGGACAAACTTCGGGGTCTGACTCTGAACTTGCTGACCTCAGAGAGATTCTGTTGGGTGTATTGGCTTTACATTGACTCTAGGTTGTAAACATTAAAGACATTTCATGTAAATAGGCTAGAGTTGAGCCACTGGGAACGTAAACTCTTCTTGCAGATGCAAGCTCTGTCAGCTCAGGCATGAACACGTTAGTTAAGTTTCAGATTTTAAATTAATCCCTTAGGTATACTCCAAGATAGTGGAAATCTTCTAACAGGTCACACCCAAAACTTATAATTTAGTTCAGCCTTAACTAGAGCCTATACTTTTTTGTAACCAAATTCTTCTTTTTCTTAATTTTTAAACCCTTGCTATTTGAATGGCTGGAAAGAGACAGCTGTTACTGAAATCTATAAAACACTGCGTAGTTTTCTACACTAAAACTGGCCTGATCTTAATGGTCAGGCAGATGGCAAAAGCAACCTTACCATACAGATTAGCTACTTACAGCTAGTTTATCAAGGGTAAAATATCGTATTATTTTTAGCTCATGTTTGCCCTAGACACCTCTTTTCTCTCYGTTTTTGGATTTTTTTTTTTCTTTAAAGGTTCTAATCTGGAAGATCAGAGGGATTTATGGTTGTTTAGTGCCTTGCACTGGAGTGACACATTCTCACGGAGGCTTCTGAGTATTACTGACTAGTGCTCAGTCGCCAGTAGTGACTGAAAATTATTATCACTTTCCTGCTCTTGGAAAGTCTTCTTCGTGGCTTGTTTGGAGACCATCGCAGTCAGCTCTAGGTAACACTTTCAGGAGAGGTTTGTGCCACCCCTTACCAGGGCAGTACTAAGTGGTATGACAGTTAGTGGAAGGTATTTCTAGGTCAGGAATGAGATATGTTCCCCAATAAATTTGGAAAAGCTTATACTGTCTCTAGCGGAACAGTAATTTGTTTTGCAGACAAATACAGGCTCTGAGTTTCTGTGGCTGTCAGTCTAACACTGTAAATATTAATTACACATTCAAAACCCAATGATAGTATTTAATAAAATACTTTTTATAATACTTTTTAATATTATAAAGATTAAGTGGTGGTAAATAGTTTTGTAACAAAACCAAAAGGCCCTACAAATCTAAAAGGTAAAATAGAAATGAAAAGGCTGAAGCTGAGATTAAATTTGCATATTTTATGCCACTCAGGGCTCAGTTCAATATATATGACTATTGTTGTACCAATAAAGATGTATTATTATTTTAATTCCTCTGATGTAGCCAATCAATTAAAATATTATGCCTGTCAGTTTGCCCTTGGTCTCTCTAAAGTGTTCTTATTTAAGTTTTCTTCCTCCTTGATAACTCGGTTCTACTTGGTTGAAGCTTTGAAGAGGTGAAATTTCTTTTCTCTAGCAAAGAATAAGATCAAAGTTACGCCAGCATGAGGCCTTGATATTTTCTTAATTGGAGCTGTGTCATGTTTTTGTCTCCTCGTTAAAAGTTTCATGTAGAAATTAAAGTACCGCTTTTCTTCCTGTCCTCTGTTGTTCTTTCTCGCCAAGATGATCAATTGCAATCCTGATTTGTTTGCAGTGCTTCAGACCTTGTGGTTTCGGGATGTGGTCTCATCTCTTTCTTCTCTAAGATCTTCTATCAGGAGCCTCTAGGGAGGAAGCGGAGCCTCCTTTCTTTCAGTCAGAGCACTGGGACAGTTTTGTAGTGTGCTTTTCCTTCAGAAAAGGAAGTTTCTTCTACTTAGGTATATTCAGATGGGGAACACTGCTGGAGAATGTTATAATGTATTTTTTTGTTCTGTTTATTCTGTCAAGTTAACTGACTCATAATTTATGTATATTTTTTGTCAAACAGCCTAAAGATTAACCTGTGATAGTGTTTCTTGTTCAATCAGAATCTTCTCATTTTTTTTTTTCTTAGTTATGGTGCCTGCCGATATTTTTTTATATCCAGGGTATGATATCTGCCAGGCAGTAGCCACAGGCAGAATGTGTATATTTGTTCTGAACTAATGTCAAATTGAAAATGTTCCGGTTTTGATATACTTCAAGTACTTTGATTAAAACAGTCAGTACACTGAAAGGTTTGTGCACAGTTGTTTCCTTGCTGAGTGAACTGGAACACCGAGTTGTGATTTCCCAAAGGATGCTACAGTCGGGTGGTGACCTTTCAGGCTAAGGGTGAGCTCTGACCTGCTGTGTGGTGGCGGGCAGGTGAATGAACGTGTCTGTGTCTGAAGTTTGCTTCTCTGAAAGGGAAGCCAGGGTCTTTATTGTTCTCTCTTGTTTGCTTAGACTGTATAATCTGCATGACTAAGACTGCTTTTCATGAAGTCTGTAATACGGTTTGTCCCCCATCTTAGGCTGAAGTTTTTCGGCCAAAGACAGTTTATGTTTGCAGTGTGCAAATGATAACTGTTACGGTGCTGTCAAATGTAGACTTCTAGAAATGCTACCAAATCCTGAATCTCAATGCCTTAAAATATCCACAGGATAGGGTAGAGACTATTGGTCTTTGTGCTCCGAGGCAGATATTTTGTGTGCATGTTTCTGACTATGGAGGCCTCAGAGTTACTTTGAGGAGAAAAAATGAACAAAAAATCTCATTTTACTCACTGTAGTTTGTGAATCACTTACTGACGTCTACTGTAACGATGGCTTTTGTATCCTCTGAACTTCATTTCCTACCTGTCTGTAAACACAGTGAAAATAAGGCAGCTTTTAAAAAGTTGAAGATCCATTTTGCTGATGTAGAACTTGGCTCCCTTGTCTCTAAAAATACCCAGACCATCACTTTATCTTTGTTTTGTGGAAAAAAATCTCACAGTTGGAACTGTATACTAGTCTTTTTTTTTTTCTTTCTTTGTCTGAACTGCATTATTCTGCATTGAACCTGCTTAGCCCATTCAGTTTTATGCTCCTTGGGGCAAAGGCCTTTCATTGCTCAGTACATTATCTGTTGCTATAATACTGCATACAAAAATGAAAGGAATTGAAACAGAAGTGTGTCTATTATCAAAACATTTCTATGTTTAAGACTAAGTTTCTGAGGAACATGGAATACTTGCTTCAGTGAGATTACCAGGGATGCCAAGGGCATAAAACAGCAAAGAACACAACAAATAACATTGACATTTTATCTAGACCCCATTAAGCATTGTTTCAGGTCATCATTTAGACATATTTCTTTTTAGTTCCAAAAAATCTTCATTAAATATTTATATGTGAGGATCTCTCAGGATCAAGGCTGGTACATAAGGCCACAGACAAAAATGTGGTGTTGGAGCTGTTTGGCCATATAAGGGAAATAGATTTTTCCCCTGTCTTTCTTTCCAGTGTCTGATTTACTTTGTTTCCTTTGTGAAAACCTTAAGGTACTTTTTTTCCATTGACTTACAAGAGGTTTATATATATAAGTCCCATTAATGTCAAAGGAAATTACCTACGTATCTTCCCTTCCTGTGAACAGGAAACAGACACTCTTGGATGGTCCTGCCGTTGATAGTTTGTGTGAGCCATAGCCCTGCTTGCAGAGGTAAAAATACAACACAAGCAAAGAAATTCTGCGGAAAGTTGTCATGGTAGTCCACTTCTCAAAGAATTCTGTTAGGCAGAAATATTTTTTGTGTGTGTGTGTGTGTCTTTTTGAGAGAGAAAGGAATTGGAATATCAATGTTTGGTTGCATAAACCTGGCAAGTGGGTATGTACAGTAAGGATCAATTCAGTATCGGCAGAAAAGTGGATTACATGGTTTTGGGCTTTGGTTTGGTGAGGAAATATATGAACTGTTAGCAGAGCATGCAGTAAATGCATGGATTTAAGTAAATGGCCCTCAGAATAATATTCTCAAAAGGCTCTATTATTGCTAATTTCCATTAGAATGAAAAAAATGAGAGCTGAAAGATCTTATTGCTTATATTGATTTTATTTTTTCAAAATGCACCAACTATAACATTTATAGATGTGTGAAATTCTGGAGCCAGTGAATCAATGGCAAAATTCTATTTGACTAATTTCAACCCTTTTCTCATCCTCAGTGGTTTGTGCTACTCTGTTTTGAAGTGAACATTTATTTAAATCACCCGGTTACCCACACCGGTCACTCTTTCAAAGGAGAAATCCATTATTCGCAGTAAAAAAATGGAATAAAACTGATACTGTTTTTACTGACTGTAATAAGCGTCTATAAGAGCATGCTGCCTATGTGAGGAATATGCCAATCATATGGATAGGCACAAGGAAGCCTTTTGTTCAAGAGTTTCTCAGGAGCTTAAGCTATGTTTTGAAACCAAAACTAATTATTTTATTAATGCTGCATAAACTCTGTTCTGCAATCTGTGATATTCACTGTCTGATCTCACAGTTGCTCTTCTTTCATAATTCTGAACTATAATGAAACAACATGATGCCAAATTATAATTTTTCATGGGTTACCTTAAAATGAGTAATGCTATTTGAGTGGGAAGAGAGCAGAGAACAACACTAGGTGGGTAGTTACTTTTGATCCAGACAGTGGGTCACTGGAGGAGTGTTGGTTTTGGACTGGATTTTTTTTTTTTTTTTTTGAGACAATTCAAATAGATTGAGCTTCCTAAATTGTTCACTAGGAAGTAAGTTTTCAAGATCTCAAATCATTCTGTCACTTATATTTTTTTCAGGTTTTTAACACTCTTCTGTTTGGAGTGCCTTGCTGGACATGCTTTTCGGTAGTGGTGTTCCCAGGTGTTCCACACAGGGAGAATGTTATCTTCCTACCGCTGTTTGATATTGCCCTGCTTTGTAGATCCAAAGATAATGTTAGCCTTCTTAGTAGTAGCATCACACTAGGAGCTGTTTGCAGTTGTTTATGTAGCATAGCCTTTAAATTCTTATCAAGCTGCTTCTTTGTAGGTACAGCCTCCATCCTAGAAGCATAACCTGCTACTTGTGTACCTAGTGATATAATACTACAGTTAAATACATTAAATTAAATACATTAAAATGCATATTTTTGAAATGAGCTAAGTGGTCTGGTACAGACGTATTTCACCTCTTATCCATCCATTTGTCATTTTTAAAACACAATTACTATGTAAGAAAAAGGACTTCTTTAGGTTTCAAAATGAATCTTAAATGCTAGCTCTTTTATTTACTAAAAATGCTTCAAATTAGATTTTCATTACCTCTGTGAAATAAAAGAAGTTTGGTATAGTACATTTCTGATCATAGTATGGCCACTACAGCTGTGTCACCTTTTTCAGACTCGTCAGTGGGGGATGTCACCCTTCACCTGAAGGGTATTATCTCATAGAATAAGGAAGAGGTAGCTTCCTTTCCCTTCCTCCAACCTCCCAGATGTACCCTTTGCTCATAATCATTTAAGTATGCCTTAAAGTGTGCAAGGGGTCTATCTGAAAGAAGACATCTGAGCCTCTTGCAGTTGTTGTATGTAATTCTTCTCTCAGAAGGCATTCAAGTTGTCAGTAAGTGAGCAAAGTCTCTTAAAAAAACTCATAAGAATATTTTCTGGCTTTACTTTAATCTAAATTTAAGTGTATATTAGTATTTTATGTATTTTTAAATTTCATAGTGAAAATTTTTAGTGAAACTATATGCAAAACAATAGTTTTGCATTCTATGAAAATAAGTCTCCCTGTCATATGGGCCTGTTGTTACACAACACACTGTCCTACCAGTGTTTTCCTAATGTGATTTAAAGATGAAAGGACAAAATGATGAACTTTTTCACAGGAGCACTTTCTCCTAGCAGAATTTTAAAATATAATACTGCTGACTTCTTGCTATGATGATTAATGAGGATGATGAAAAAGTTTTCCAGTATCACTTCCCCATCACAAAAGATTATTCACTCTTGTCTGAGTGTGCAAGCACGATGTGGAAAAACCAGCAGAGGCTAGATCACATTTTGGTAGTGATATTGTTACAGCACATTTGGTTTATTTTCTTTCAAAATGCTTAGTAAAATTTTATACCACTCAATAATGGAGATTGATCTTGCCCTAAAATCTAGGGGTATTTTAGGCTACATTGGGGAATACCTAATTTAGCCTCTAGTTATGTAAGCTATTGGTATATGTTTTTGTATTAAGCTTCTTGACTGTGTTTGCAAGATAATGCTGTATGCAGGTATGGTCCAGCATTTTAAGGCTGATTTCTTAAGCAAAATAACATGGGTACTCTGTGCATATAATACAGCATGTATCTTATAACATACACATTGCTYTCTGAATTACTGGCAACACTGAGATTCTGTGACGGTCAGAGGTTTTTCTACCCTGTTTCACATATTCTCTGACTAGTTGGGGATTTTTTTTTCTTTTTTTGTCCCTGTGTATTTTTGGTGAATTGCTATTGTGCATTGAATTACACAGAATGTAAATTCATGATTAATTCAGTTATAACTTACAATTTTTGATTCTCAAAATACTAAGTCAAAAATACTGATTGTCATTTCTTGTCCCCTTTTCTGTTTACTAAAATGCACTGGAAATAGGAGTGAGGTATGATGAGATTTGCTCTTTCTGAGTTATACAGCTCAAAAGTAGATATGAAAACTTCCAACCAGCAGTAAAATATACATAGCACTTACTTTAATACTATAACGTCTATTTTTGTAGGGGGAGACCAGAAGCTGCAGTTAGGTTCAGCATATCTATTGATCTTATATTAGAAATTCATTTTAGTCCACTAACTTTGAGTGCATGAGTGTGTCTTTGCTGAATATGAGTAGCTTGCCCAGAACAGAATGAGCCTGAGACTGTCGATCCATTAATGCTGGGACAAGTCATTGCGCAGCTAGGATAGTGTCAGAAGCTCAAGAGTAAGGAGCTATGGCTATTGAGACACATTTATCTAGGCCATTTGCCATCATTCTTCTTTCTGTTTACAGCAACRCATCAGGGAAGTTATAATAATAGAAATAATACTCTTTGGAATACTACTTCAATTAGGTTATGTTTCTTCAAGCAGCTGATTACATCATCTAAATCAGATTTAAAAGAGTTAAAAAGTACAAAGGAAACAGCTGCATAGAGGAGACATTTATTTATAATGCAGATGAAAAAGCTGCCAAATTAAAAGATTTGAACATAGCTGTTCATGCCAAAGCCAGATAGTTTAAATTATATCCAAATAAACATTTTTTCTTATAACAGAAATAAGAAAAATTTCTACCATGTTCTTCCCTGAGGAAGAAAGTAGATTTGGTGAGAGATCCGAAAGCCAAATTTAGGGTTACTTTCTTGTGCAGGCAGTAGCACTTCTTCAGGGCCACCATACTCTATCTTTACCCACCTTATTTTCTGATAACTGTTAGAAGACAAAGAAATTGTTTAGAATTTCATGCTTAATAAGTAGCAGTGATACAGCAGTAAGTGTCAAAGACAATTACTGCTTACTTCACAGCAGTATGACTGCAGAAAGAACTGTTTGCCAGATTTTATTTGTTTCTTAGAACCATACCCTTACCAAAAAAGCTCTAATGCTTCAGACTGTGTGTTGTGGGTTTTTTTCAGCAGTCCCTTACTCTCACAGGTGTATGAGATTAAGCTAGCTCAAAACCACCCTTGTAATGAAGTTTTGAAATTCAAAACTAGCTTTCCACTTTAAGCTCTTGCTTCAACATCTTAWTTGCTTCTCACTAAAGAAAGAAATCCCTTAGCAAATTCTAAGGGGATCCAAAGGCAGAGTTCTTCTAGGGTATTTGGAGAAAACAGGGTATCACTATTAGTTAGAGTTTTAATGATACTGCTTCTGATAACTTCAGTGCATTTCTAATTTGCTTTAGGGTGATTATGCCTCCAGGTGGCTTTGCCTACAGTCTCCTTGGTTGGCATTGTTAAGAAAAAGTACCCCAGAAGGTGGATTTTTTTTTATGGAGGAGATACAGTGCAGGGAATGTGAGAATGTAAACTTGACTAATATAAAGCTTCTGAACATTGCATGGTCCATGTTAAGGCAGGTGTGGAAGAAACTGTAACTCATTAGAGCAGAAGACCTTTGACTTCTCTTTACATCTTCCTATGTCCTGCTTTCTTCCCCTTAGCAAGGAAACTAATTGTTTTTCGTCTGAAAAAACAGCTAAAAACCATTCTCAGGAAGCTATAGGGCTTGACCCAGGCAACCAGAGGAACTGGAGAATAGATTGCTTTTCTAGCTTGCAAAGCAATGAGTAAAGACCATCATCTTTGACCATGTACCAGAAATTAATGCCCTTGAAAGATCTGAATGAATGAACCAAGCAAAGCATGATCAGTGTTGCTTCAGGTCTGCTTTGTGAATGTGACTTTTCAGGAAGACAGGTGGTGCTGATTGAGAAGTTCATATGTGAATGGTATTGTCCCCTCCAGTGCTCTGCTGTATGTAAAATCTGCCACACTGAGTCAGACTAAAGGTCCAGCTGGTCTTTCTCTCGCTGTCACCAGCAGTGAAGCTTATAGAAAAAGTATAAGGAACAGGTCTCATCTGGAATGCCCATCCCAGGTTAAGGAGCTTACTTCTGTACTTAATAACAATCAGTGGGCATACTCTCCATGAACTTGTTGGTCTCTTTTTGAATTCTTTATACTCTTGACTTTCCTAATATTTTATGAGAATGAGTTCTACAATTTATATACATGATCTGTGGAAAAAATTAATTTCTTTGGTTTGTTTTAAACCTTCTGGCTAGTAATTTCATCAGACATCACCAAATTTTTGAGTTGCAGGAGGGAATATTGGCTCTCTAGCCACCTTTTGTGAATTTCCAGTGGTATGTGGAGCTTTATGCCATATACAAAAATAGTTTATGGTCTTCTGAAGAACACAGATTTACAGATCTGTATATATATATATATATAAAGTAAACAGAATTTAGTATATCCTAGCACTTAATATCAAGACTTTTTTTAAAGATATAACAGAGAAAACGTATTCCAGAAGATCATTCCAAAAAAACCTCCGTAGAATCTCAAATATATTCTCAACTTTGTTGGAGACCTGCTGTTCAATCTTAGCCAAATTATTTTATTTCTCTGTGCCAGTGCTTCTTAACCCATTCACTGTATGCCTTGTCTTTGTAGACTTTCAGAAAGTAGTGCTCCATTATATGTATTGGCACAGGGTATATCAAAATGATCTTATAGTTCACTCTCAGGTGTCTTTGAACACTGTAATACAGAGGACTTGTAAGAAAGCAATGTATAAAGCGAATGATGCTTAGCCAACCATCCTTTCTTTCTGCCAAGCAAAGTTGTTGGGAAGGTTCTGCAAGGGTATGTGGCACTGTATATGACACCCTTCTCTTACGGTTGGAAGAGGGATACATAGCTTAGAAATATATCTATCTTAATTATATCAGGTGGCCATAATTCACTGTTACCGCTTGTAATTCTTGTYGCTTTGTATCTTGAAGAAAAGTTTCACCTTGAGTCTGCAAGCTGACAGTATGCAAATCATGCATACAATGATATATATATTATATATAATCACATCTCCCTGTTGCCTTCTCAGGTCCCCCTTCTGTTTTGTTCCTTATTTCACTTACCGAAACCTGGTTTAACAGATCATTTTTCACTCCTGTGGTCCACGCGGCTCAGAGGTGTGTGGACTTCTACTAAGGGGATTTGGATGGTGACTAGGAAATGTATATTCATTTATATTATACAGCTCTCTGTGCATGTGAAACCTAAAAATTTTTAAGCAGATGTTTACACATCTTTTAAAGAAGTCTGCCCTACTTAAAGCTGTTGAAAAACATTTTTTAAGACTGTGAAATTCCTGCTATAGAATAGCATTTCACCTACTACTAGGCTGATTGGAGGGAGCTATTCTTTCTCCTCAGCACCGCTACTCAGCAATGATCAGCCCATGACTCTCACTGTGGGAAAGAGAACGATGACTGTTTGCCTGCTCTTATAGCTGTGAGCAACTGGAGGGAGCAGGAGTGAAAATATACTGGCTGCACCTCACTGTCTGCTAGGAACAGGAGTGATGGAGAGGACAAGGTGAATCCTGTGGGACAGGAAAACAAAGGAAACGCAGCCTGCTCATCCCAGGTAACCCAAGTGGGCAAGTGTGGAAAAACAGATACAGACATTAAGGAGTGCTTGGTCTGTGCCTGCTATAGGGAAGTTGTGGGCTACCTGTTACCTGGAACAAGCTGTAAAGTAACTGCTCAGAGAACCCAAAGCAATCAAAGCTGGGGACTGAAAGGTAAAGCTCATAGGYGTGTCACTTTACACAAGTATTACCCCCTTTCTACCCATATTCATAGTGACCCAAGTTTGAGACTGGATGTCAGGCTTATATTTCAGTTTATGGCTTTTCTCAAATATGTTTCAGTGTGTTGGTGTTATTTAAACATATTGTGGGGCTTAATAAAATAGTAACATCGATTTTCTCAGTGTGGGAGTGTGAATTAATGGTTAAAGACAGAGACAATGAGCCACAATTCCCCAGTTCTATTCTGGGCTCTGTGCTGACTGACTGCATAATCTTACTCAAGTCATTTAAATTCAGGTGAAATGGGCCTCAGTGAAGTTGATGAGAAAATACCTGTTTTAGCCTTTCTTCCTCAGGGGATTTGCCTATGAAATTCTGCCCCTCAGTCTACTCATCATGAACATAAATGTATTAATACATTGTTGCATAGGAGCATTGTAAAACTGTTTAACTAACTTGTTGAATAATTTTTAAATCCTTTGTTGAAAGGTGCTTTTCTCTCCACCCCCACCTTCATAGAAGCAGGCAGGAATATGTTATCCTTTTCTGTGGAAATGTTCATGTTTTCTAAAAATGTTTGTGTTCTACATCYGGATGAAATGACCTTTCAAAAGCCATAGACAGACAGAAAAATTAATCACCCATTAGTAGGAGAGTTACCTGGAGGTATCACTGACCCATGTTCAGATCTCTGCTGTGAACTAAATGATCCTTTGATACATGAGCCCCAAGTGAGGCCACTGAATGTTTTGCTCCCAACTGTAAGGAGTACGTCTCCCATTGCTGCATGAAAATCCAAGAGATCTTTTCTTTCTTTATTTATTCCAGTTATGTGGAGCAAAAATCAAAATACTAATCACTTTTGCTAAGTGGAATTGTTTTCTGGCAAGATGAAGTTGAACTTAACATAGGACAAAACTTTCTTTCCCTTCTATTTCCTTCTAGGAACTGTATCCTGTCTTACTGTTTTCTGCCTTTTTGGCTTTTTGTTTGTTCCTGCAAACATTACACTTTCTTGAGTTAGACATGATAGAGACTTTCAAAATTCATGTGGTATCCATGAAGTTGCTCTGGTCTTCTTGACAGGCATGTTGGACAACCTGTGAGTTATTTGTGTCTGTATTGCCTTCCACTGTTATAATCCACAGCTGACTGAGGAGGATAAGAAATTATGGTTCAGAATGACCTCACGTGGCTACACATCCCAGCAGTGTGAGTGACAGCACCAAGCAGTGGTGACTCATTCCCTCAGCACTGTAATTGCCAGCATTCAGAAGAAAAGGATTAGTTTTGAACTAGAAATGCTTCATCCAACAGGGACTACAGATATTAGAGTTATTAATCAGGGCAGTCATCCTGAAAGTATATTTAACTGCAGAATTTCGTATAGAGAGAAGCTAGAATTGCCACTGGAAGCAATTGAGGACTGAAAGTAGTAGAGAGAATTGCATATTTTAAGGGCTCCTCAAATTGCACCAGGGGAAAAGTTCACTCTGCAGATGCTAATGAAATGTTACCTGTTTGTGTGGTACAGTGTTTTCTTCAAATGACATCTCCTCAGTAAAGTAAGTGCAGTAGGCTGTAAAGCAGGAAGACAATTAGTTTAATTTGCTCTGTTTTTTTTCTACTTCAGTATCACCTGAGGCTGTTTCTTTGCTAAATCTCATAAGTGAAGCTGGGTCAGCCTCATCACTAGCGAGATGGGAGACCTCAAAGGAAAATCCAGATGTGGTGGGTATTAGCAGCTAGCAATCCTTCTTTGGAATCACTCCTGAACCATGGGTGAGATGGAATTTAGGTGTTGGAATAGCTATTCTCTTATGAAACATAAAGCTTAGTTCCTATTCTCTTGTGGCCACTGCAAAACAATTCAGATGATTGGGGAGCTCCCTGACTCAGCTCCACTTATTTTTGGAAAATGTCTGAAGCAGAGCAGATACAATTCCTACTTTTTCTTCTAGAGATTGATGTGTTTTGGTTTAAGGCAAAGTAGTTTTGCATAAATTCAAGAGGAGTTTAGGTTGGAAGGGACTTTGGACCTCTATGCCAACTTCAAAGCTAGGTCGGGTTGCTCAAGGCTTTTTCAACTCCCATCGAGTTTTGAATATCTCCAAAGATATTCTGTGATCTCTCTGTGTAGCTTGTTCCAGGGTTTGGTCACCCTAATGGTGGAAGAGGTGGGTATTGTCAGTTGTTCTGAAAATATTTCATGTAGAATGGATTTGCTGTGCCTGTTACTATGATTGTTCCTTTTTCCAAATTGTATTTTGATACTGCCTTCTGATTGCAAGTGAAGTAACATGTAAGCGCTAAGACTGTAGTGACCTTCAGGAGGACAGTACCTCCACTGAAGGTAGTGGCAGTCCATGTAGATTGTCGTTTATCTGTGTGGAGATTTTCACAAGTCCAGAACATTAACTGAGCTAGTTTGAGTGTGCTCAGTGAGCCCTGTTATGAGTGGCTCCATAAGTTTAGTGGAAWTTTTCACTGCCCAGAATGGAAGGATTGTCTGTGTGTGCACTGAAAACATCTTTATTCTGATAACAGTTACAGTAGAATAGGGGCAAGCAGTAATAAAAGAAATTCTGAAACAAATTCTTTTAAGTGTAGATGTTTTGGAAGGACAGTTAAGGATTACAGAGATGTAGATTTAGAAAAGACAACCTGAAACTCATTAGCATTTTTCACAGTTTATGACACTGCAGATGGTGAGCTACATTTCTGGCAGTTCTTGAAAGTCATGAGGTTTTACCATTTACTAGTATCTTAGGTACTCCTTTATACTAGTGAAAAGTGTTGTGAAATGTAACCATTTTGATTTGGTAGTGTTTTTAGCACCCATTCTGCACAAGTGTGTGCATCTGCACAAAGTAGAAAACAATAGGAAATCAGGCCTTTCATATTTCCATATGCAATGTCATGAAATTTCATTTATTACCACATGTAAGGACTTGCTCTGAACTTGTATAGGATTGGTTATGACATTAATTTCCTTTTTCTTATTTGCTTCTTTAAACATTGGAACTTGCATAAAGAGACGTGGTTTCTGCCAAGAATATGAAATACGTGCATGTACAAGGGAAAAATTGCTCCAGATGCATCAGGGTACCAGTTTTTACTTCAAGGCACAAATAATTATGCCCTTAGTATATCGTACTTGAAAGTTCCCATTTTCATCATTTACCTCTGTTAAATCATGTGTCAAACAGTCTGCAGATTCTTGGGTCTACTAGTATTGGCAAGTTATGAGCAATACATTAACTAGAAGCAAGGCATTGGGTGCTCAGAGTGAGATTTCTGTATGGTCTTAATGGAATTCTCTGTGATCGATCCATGTTATCATGCAACTAATCCTTTCTCCCACTGACTTTTGAATTTTTTAATATGGATAGCTGTTCTTTCTCTCATATCGTAGTGGAGGCTAACATCTTTATAGTGCTACATTTAGTGAAAGCAAAAGCCTAGGAAATGAGAAACAAGTATAGTTCCAGAATACAGAGTTTCAAGTAGTCTTTTCTTCCTACTGCACATTTATGTTAAACTGAGCTTGAATCTGGACATATGTCTTAACTGTCTTCAAGTTCATAAACCATTTTTTGCAAGGAAGGATTTAAAAGACAAGTTTTATGTATTTCAACACTGAATTTTCACTCATCTGATTTCCTGATTAGAATTTTTCTACTAAACTCTTTTACCTCTATAATGCCTCATTCAGAATTGCTGTCCATTGAAAATGTATTCCAGCATGGTCAGCTGCAATACTGAGGTTAATGATAGCTTATCTATTTTATGCTAACTCAATCTGTGATTATAGAATAATACCTGCTATATCTTCCACTCCTTGGGAGATAACCATATATGAGGTTTCAGTAATCTCACTGTATTCTTTTGCTTCATTTAGGTGGACTCATAAACTAGATAGAGTCTAAAAGGAGTTTGGAATTGACAAATTCCTGCTGGAACTGACTACTGTACAACCGCACTGTTAACAGTACTAAAGTTGTTCTTCATCTCCTGTTTTTAGTGAAGCTTATTGCTGAGCGTGTGCAGTATATTCCCCCTCCATAAATAATGACTGACTGAATTAACTTACTGCATAGTGGAGAGATTGGAACATCTTCCAGTCTTGCTCACTGGGGCCTCTTCTGTCTCTAAAACTGCAAAAGGGGAACTATCTTTGTTCATCAGAAAATGTATTAATGCCCAATGGTTGTACAAAGGGAAAGATCTCTGTCTCAGTTTTCACAGCAGCTTTATGCAGTCCAGCCTTTAGCTGAGAACTCATTATTACTCACTAAACGTGGCCCAACCTATAGGAAGGATCTAGAATATTTTTATGTGGAGGGCAATCTCATCTGTTGTTGCTTTATAGATGAGGAGTAAACAGTCATTTTTACTATTGACTTTTCTGTACCTCGGATTTCATCCTTGCTGCTTGTGCACTAGAAATTAGTCTGACCATTTATATATGTGTGAACATAGTGAAAAAACAAAGTGAAATTGAATTTTATTTGCTGAAGTTTTATTCAGAGCAATTCCAAATTCATTTTATTCATATGCTTTTGGGCAATCTGGTATCTAGATAGAGGTGAGCAGAGAACTAAAATATTTGTGAATGCTCCAGTTCATTCCGTGTGGAACTTAGTTAGAACACATTTCAAAAAGCACATTTATAAATAATGCTGGTTTGCCATATTTCCTATGAAATGTCATGTTCTCTAGAACTGGTAACCTTGAAACAAGGTATCTGATCAGAATGCATCTCCCTGAGTATTATTCAGCTGTCCTTTGATGTGGGGTTTGGGGTTTTTTTTGTTTTCCCTCCCTCCTGGAAAACCAAAATATATGCCCTAGTGCTTTCAGTGAAAATATTTTATTTTTGAGGTCAGGGACATTTTTATCATGTTTATCACAGAGCATTTCATCACTTTTTTGTATAAAGATATCATGCATTTGTACAATTTACCAGCTTATTTATGAAGAAATAGTGCCCAAATTGGAGATGTTACTAAATTAAGTCCACTGACACTGGAAAACATAGTGTTGGTTTGCTGAGAGATGGATGATCCTATTGTTCTGCTTCTTATCCTCTCAGACACTCAGTTCACATTAAACATGTTCATGAGCATATTCAATACTCTCATTGCATTGTATTTACGACTGAGCAAATGTGGCTGAGGGTATTATGTGAAGACAACAGTTAATAGGGGGACCATGGTCCCTCCATTTCATTTTGTGAAAAAAGTGGGGGAAGTGAGACAAAGAGAAGGAGTGTTCCCTTGGGGGAGGAAAAAAGGACTTGATTTTTTTTTTTTTTTTTTTTAAATGGAAATGACATTAGCATGGAAACTAGCATGAAATACTGATATTCAGAAAAAATGCACTTTGGAGTTTTCCCCTTTTCTGAGACATAGAGGAGAATTGGGAAAATCTTGCCCTCTGGGTCTTCTCATATTCCCGGATGAATATAAATTGTTTTATTTTCCTAATCTCTTAATATTAGGTCTTTTTATTAAGTTCCCATTCATGTTTACATTATTTTCCCCTAATTTCCTCATATTGCGAGTTTAAATGCTATAATGACTCCTCCATTATCAAAGCGTATTACTTTGAGTTGCTGGATGCCACTGCTCAAGATTTATCTCAACCTGTCTTTCTTTTCTTCCACTACTCCAATGAGCGTTAACAACTTCCAGAAAAGCTGACAGGATTTTTAAATGTCTAAATTGTATGTTTGGTCTAAGGCATGGTGAATATGCCAACAGCACAAGAAAAAAAAAAAGGGGGGGGGGCGGAATCTATCATTGAAATATGAGGAGGCAATATGAGAGAGTATCCACCGTTTATCCACTGTTGCCATGGAGTGTGTGATATTAGAGGATGTGAATTTTATTTTGTATGTCATTCTTTAGACAACAAATAGTTATTGCAGAAACAACTATCCATCGTTACATGCAACTTTAGTTAATTAAATGTTCTGCAGTAGCTGCTGGCTTTAGGAAGTTGGGTGGCTGGTGAGTCATAGTTATCTAATTTCCCTGTTATTTTTCTAAATCCAATTCTGTCTATTTTGCTGTGTGTATTGAACTCAGTGTATGGGCCCCTGCACTGATTCCTTGTGCTTCTTTCCATATTCAACAACCTTGCTTTTCCTTTTCTTTCAGAAGCTTTGAAAAAATGATAGGTTATGCAATTATTAATTCCAAGTCCCAAGACTCCTATCTTTTCTCTTAAATCCCAAAGATTATCCCTAAAACTTCCTTATAACTGTGCCCTTATAACTGCACATAGCCTCCCCAACCTCTTAAATTCATTCTTTGTTATTAATAACATTATTAAATAAAACCCTAAGTCCCTTTCTAGCAAGATGCATGTTGCCAAAGCGTTCATGTCTTGGAGATGTTTGACCAGAGCTGCTCTGGAAGAAGTTTTGGAAATTCCTGAAACAACTACTAAAAGCCAAATCCAGCAAATTCTCCCTTCATTATGTGCTCTACCAATACTTGGCTGGGGGGGTGGATCCCTGTCCTCTGGCAGTTGTCTGATCTGGCTTGGTCCTGGAAGCTTCTGACCTTCTCTCTGGCCCAGCAGGCAAAACTGGTTGTTATTTGGCAGGGTGCTCCTGCAAATGCTGTGTGTAGTAGAAACAGTTACCTAGATATGGCAAATTCTTATTTCAATCAGATGACTGCTTATTTTTCATTTTCACCTGTGTCTCCTAATCTGCTAAATATTCTGGAATGTATTTGTCCCTTTTAGTGAGATTCTTTCTCTCTCTTTCCCTCTCTCTTTCCCTCTCTCTTTCCCTCTCTCTTTCCCTCTCTCTTTCCCTCTCTCTTTCCCTCTCTCTTTCCCTCTCTCTTTC
>NW_020449553.1:881670-912451 GCF_003343035.1 Apteryx rowi | reverse complement strand
GAATCTATCATTGAAATATGAGGAGGCAATATGAGAGAGTATCCACCGTTTATCCACTGTTGCCATGGAGTGTGTGATATTAGAGGATGTGAATTTTATTTTGTATGTCATTCTTTAGACAACAAATAGTTATTGCAGAAACAACTATCCATCGTTACATGCAACTTTAGTTAATTAAATGTTCTGCAGTAGCTGCTGGCTTTAGGAAGTTGGGTGGCTGGTGAGTCATAGTTATCTAATTTCCCTGTTATTTTTCTAAATCCAATTCTGTCTATTTTGCTGTGTGTATTGAACTCAGTGTATGGGCCCCTGCACTGATTCCTTGTGCTTCTTTCCATATTCAACAACCTTGCTTTTCCTTTTCTTTCAGAAGCTTTGAAAAAATGATAGGTTATGCAATTATTAATTCCAAGTCCCAAGACTCCTATCTTTTCTCTTAAATCCCAAAGATTATCCCTAAAACTTCCTTATAACTGTGCCCTTATAACTGCACATAGCCTCCCCAACCTCTTAAATTCATTCTTTGTTATTAATAACATTATTAAATAAAACCCTAAGTCCCTTTCTAGCAAGATGCATGTTGCCAAAGCGTTCATGTCTTGGAGATGTTTGACCAGAGCTGCTCTGGAAGAAGTTTTGGAAATTCCTGAAACAACTACTAAAAGCCAAATCCAGCAAATTCTCCCTTCATTATGTGCTCTACCAATACTTGGCTGGGGGGGTGGATCCCTGTCCTCTGGCAGTTGTCTGATCTGGCTTGGTCCTGGAAGCTTCTGACCTTCTCTCTGGCCCAGCAGGCAAAACTGGTTGTTATTTGGCAGGGTGCTCCTGCAAATGCTGTGTGTAGTAGAAACAGTTACCTAGATATGGCAAATTCTTATTTCAATCAGATGACTGCTTATTTTTCATTTTCACCTGTGTCTCCTAATCTGCTAAATATTCTGGAATGTATTTGTCCCTTTTAGTGAGATTCTTTCTCTCTCTTTCCCTCTCTCTTTCCCTCTCTCTTTCCCTCTCTCTTTCCCTCTCTCTTTCCCTCTCTCTTTCCCTCTCTCTTTCCCTCTCTCTTTCTATATATTTTTTTTTTCCTTGGCAGCTGAAATTCCCAAGAAATCACAAGGGTCATATTGTTCAGGATTTCAAAGAGCCATCATTTATCTTTGTGGATACAAGTAAACAGACAATGGTGTCCCAACCATCTGTTCAAGCTGCTTGAGAAGAGTCTTCTGTGCAAATGGCATGAAAGGTAATTTAACCTCAGAAGGTGCCCAGAGAGCTTCAGTTCTGTTTACCATTTTCTCTTTGCCAGTTTAAAAATAAATCTTGCTAACAAAAATCCCTTCTTCTTTCCCAATTTAAAGAGCAGATACTCAGAGGAGCTAATTTCAGCTAATTTCAACTAGCAAGGGGTGGTTTTTCCTTTCTAGTATTTTTCTAAGTAGCAAAGAGCTCTGGGATAAATGGTAGCTGTCTTATAATTGTCTTTGTTGCTGTGGGAGGCTGTTGTTTTTCAGAGTACAAAATAGGATATAATGATAGAGTGGTATTCGGTGCTGGGTGATCTGCACTTTCAACATATCAAACGCAGTTCTGCTGTGACCCCATTGTTACTTGGCTTTGCAGTCTCTATGTTTTTTTTTATGCGAGATGGGCACCTGCATTAGTAAGCAAGAAGGTTCTTTCACAGAAGGATATTCTGTCCTGAAAATGATGAATGCTTTCTCCAGCTTTTCTTTTTCAAAACCCTATTTGGTAGTAGTTTCACTGCCTGGTCTCACTGAAACTCTTAAAAGTCTCAAAAGTGGAGTCCAGTTTTAAAAATTTCATTGCCAGTAAAGAATTCGGAATAACATTTTTAAAATATATATCAAATACCCAAAAGAATGGAAAGAGGTTCCTTTTTTAGATTTGAATACATGTTTCAGGATAAGAAAGAAGGGCCTGACATTCAGCTCACTTACTGGTTTTACAGTTCCTGCTGGCCACAGTGGTTAATATGTGGTTAAGAGTGGTTAGATTTCAGGGGTTGCCCCACAGCTTTAACCTCCGTATTATCTTCTGCTTTTTACTGTGCTAATTTCTTCAGTTTTCACCACTACAAATAAAGCAGTTTCTGTGTTCCTCACACTCTCTTCACACTCCATTCCTCTTGCTTTAGTGTGGGTCAAATTAGTCCATGGTTTGCAAATGTTCTCATGCAAATATAGCATCTCTTCTGGTGTCAGATCTGAAGTTGCAGAGCATATTCTCTGGGAAGCTGTGGCTGTGCAGTCATGATGCGTGTTTCTGTGGGAGGAGAAATAGAAAATGTATTTTCTCAAATGCTTTGTCAGATGGCTTGTTCTGAGGGCACATGGTAATATCATCAGCAGAAAAAAGGTAAATGTAATCTATATTCAAGAAACCAACTTTAATTCAAGTAACAGTGAAGCCATTGTGTCTGTGAGGAAAGAAATATGTCTTAGCTACCTTGATTTCGCTAACCAGAATAAAATGCATTTGATTGTAGTATGTATGATCCACACATGAAAAGGGACTGAGTTCTTACATTTAGCTGCAAAAGAGAGTCCTGTCTTCACAGTGGCATAGCTTTTTCTGTTTTATATTTTTATATATTTTTTTCTTTTTTTTGAAGTAGAAGAGGTGGAACATGACAGATTTGAAAATGTTTTATATAGCTTTCAACAAGAAGCAATTTATAGCAACTTTGAGTTATATAACTTCTAACTCCAGTTTTTCATGGCATAATTTAGATAGTTCTGGTGCTTTCACAATAATTCAAAGGAATATGCAATCAGTCAATCCATCTAATCTATTTTAAGCATTTCCAAGGAACCAGTACTGTAGTTTCTAGGTGCTAAATCTGAATACAAGTGACAGCTTGCCATAAACTCACATTTTGCAAAATATCAGAAAGCAAAATGTCTTTATTTGTTTCTAAAGTGAAGACTTCCTCAAAGGGATCTAACAATGATGCCCATTGTATACCATGTAGAACTTGTATTAATTTGTGCACGTAGCTTGAGACAAGCTGCAGTTGTCATATGAAGGTGATGGGTTTGGTCTCTAGCAATAACTTTGTTGTAGGTCTATAAAACTCTAGAATATCAGAAACTATCTGAGTATCCTACTACTATCATTTCAAGTGTAGTCCTCACCTATATCCCACAGCACTGACACTTCATTTCATGGGCTATAGTCATCCACCGTGATCCTGGGCAGTGGTTGGTTTTCAGTTTGTGATGAGGACACTTTAATACAGTCATACATAGCTGTTTAAATGTGTGCTAGTGGTATAAATTCTGATATATGATCAATGGACTATATGTTTCTGTGGTAGTCAGTTAAGCCAAAAGAATGACTTGCTCCTACCAACTCAAATCACTGGCACCTATGTGGCTAATATATATAGTTATATGTAGGTAGTACCATTTGAAATGCTCTCAGGTATGTGAGACATCCCCGTGGAATTGATAAATATGACACAGGACCTATAGGATATTTGCATCCTCTTGAAGCAATAGCTGGAGACCAGGACGGAATATTCCGTCCATCTCGGAAGGCAACTGAATTGGGCCTGGGCCTTAAATGCAATTCAAAGCATCTTTCTTTCATATAGACAACGAATTTCAGATGTGTTAATTTGAAGCTGAATTCCATCCCAAGCGACTGTGTCCATATTGCATTTTCTGCAAAATGGCCTCACAGACACAGGAACCATTTAGAGAATTATGAAGAGTAAGGAGAGCCATCCAGGCTTTGTCTTGTTTAGTTTATATGGTACCTTGTAGGAAAATGGCATTACTATGATACACCAAAGAGACTGGCTTTCAAGGGCAGGCCCTTGAAGGTTTGGTTTGAAGTAACTGAAACAGCTGCCAGAGCCCAGGTGCTGGGCCTGGGCTGACTGGTTAACTGGCTCTTAAGGACTGCTGCAATGTGGAGTACTGCGAGCAGAGGTGGCCAAGGGGACCAGGGGGCCCCAGGAGGCACTAGCAGGGCCTTGGCCGTCAGAGGCAGATGGAAATGCCATGCAGGGGCTGCAGGCATGGCCCTAGCAGTTCAGGGGTGGGCGGCAGGAGGTGGCAGCAGCAGCTAGCAGGACTTTGTCCATTTAAGGGCCCTGAGCAGGGCCTTGGCATCTGGGGATAGTGAGTGGGGCCTTGACTGTTTCGGGGAGGTGGAGGCCCCAAGCAGCACCTTGGCCGTGTGGACATGGTGGGGCTGGCCAGCAGGACCTTAGCCCTTGGGGATGGCCTGAACTGTAAGTGGGGCTTTGGCAGCTGAGTGGTGACCAGAGGGACTTGGCCGGGGCAGCCGGCTGGGCTCTGGATACTCGGGAGCAGTATACTGTGCCTCAGTGCTTTAGCGGGGGCACGAGTTGGGCCCTCGGCTCTTGTGGGGGTGGGCTGCTGACAGGGCCTCAGCCGTTTGGGGGTTGCAAGGGAAGCATGCAGGGCCTCGCAGCATGGGGTGGTGGGGGCAGCCAGTGGGGCTTCGGCAGGGAGGAGGCGCTTCGCAGGGCAGGGCATGCGCAGGTGGCTCGGGACGCTGCTCTGGTCAGTGTTTGCTCTTGGTACTAGGAGGCTGCCCAGCGGGATCAGGCTCTGTTTTAATTCTTCTGGGATCTTCAGATGCAGGCTGCAGGGAGAGGCTGTTTCCTGATTAGGTGGTGTCAAGTCCTCATTCTGGCAGCAGTGGGGAGAGCTGTATAGCTGCCTGCTCCGTAGTTTTGTGACCTGAAGCACAGCTATCAAAAGCAATAGTTTGCACATGGAAGGCTGCTGGAAACTAATCAGGTTTGCTGATGACACCAAAGTGGGGGGACCASTCGATGCGTTCAAGGGCAGGGCTGTTGTCCAGAGGGACCTAGATGGGCTGGAGGAGCGGGCCGGTAGGAGCCTTATGCAATCCAGCCAGGGACAGATGCCAAGTCTGGCATGTGGGAAGGCAGAGCCCCTGGCAACAGGGCACACTGGGGACTGACTGTCCGGGGAGCAGCTCTGCTGAAAAGGCCCTGAGGTCATGGAGGACAGAAAGCCAGAAGCTTGCCCTGGTAGCAAAGAAGGTTGTATGGCAATCCTGGGCTCTATTATCAGGAGCACAGCTAGTATATCAAGGGAGGGGATTATTCATTTTTACTAAGCACTCGTTAGGCCGCATTTTTTCAGTGAGCCCAGGTATGGGCTCCCCAGAAGAGGAGAGACATCGATAAACTGGAGTGAGTTCAGTGGAGGGCTGCAATCAGGATGGTTGAGGCTGGAGCACTTGCCCTGTGCAGAGAGGCAGTGGGACTTGGGCTGGTTCAGCTTGGAGACAAGACGGCTTCAGGGTTTCCTAACAGCAGCCCCCCAGCTCCTATGGGGAGGTTATGGGGCCAAAGAGAGGTGCATGGTGGGARGACAAGAGACAATATTCTTTTGTGAAAATTAAATCCTACTTTGTTAAAAGTGAAACAAGGCAGACATACAAAAAGTAGAAAGAAAATGTAACAGTCTGACTTTACAACTGGAAATGTAACGCTTCCTCAAAATTAGGAAAGCCTGGAAGAAAAAAAGAAATTTCAAGGCATTCAAGGATTTTTATTTTTCTTCTCTCCCCGTCCCAGGAGAGCAAAAGCTTCTGGAGGTATTTAAGGAAACATTGAAATAGCTTTTCTTACCTTCTAATTAAATCCATACTTTATTTCTTTAATCACAAGAAATGTATTACAGATAACCCAGCATATTCTGCTAGCTATACTTGTGCAAAATTAAACAATTACTTCTGAATAAGGACAGACATGCATGAGACAAACGAGAGCTGCACAATGCAATAAGATACTGAATTTGCCTTTGTCACTATTCTACAATAGATAGTAAAAATAAAAAGGAAGGTAGAAAACATCAGTTTCACTGACTTGTGAAGAAAAAGAATGGTTATTTCAGAAATATTCAAAACAGTAGCTAAATAGGGACCTTGTGTTATGGTAGTGTTTCAGATAAAAATCATGTGTTTCAGGAAAAATTTTGGAAAATGAATATAATATTAAAACGTAGTTATCACAGAACAATATTAAAGATCATCAGTAAATTTGATGTATTGTGTATGAATTCTGAGAGCAAGCTTTGAATGAGCTCTGGAATGCAGAATCTTGCTTTGTTCTGTAGCGTCAGCTAATTGCATACTTGTAGGGCAGAAAGGTGGCTGCAGTTTCTATCTACACCAGAGGCCATGTGGTCATAGCACCTAGCTGGTGGCCTCCTTCCTAGAAAAGCCTGAGGTGTGCAACAAGGTAAGGTAGGATGCTAGAGCGTGTGTTGCTCCAAGAACAGCCTTGAACAAGTTTTAGAGTATGTTCACAATGTGGCAGTTCTTTCCCGACAGCTTAGCAAAAAGAAAAACTGTAGTGGAACGTGACCAGGACATGTACTGGTAAATGATATCACGAAAAACACTTTGCTTAGTTGCATCAAAATCTTAAAGGATATCTGCAAGAACATAATGGCTTTCAATCATACATAAAGAATATAGGTAAGCTGGTATTAATGTGAGAATTAATTTTTTTAGTGCCATTGGCCATATCCCAATATTATGGGATATATAATCCCATATTGTACTACTACTGACAGTTTTCTAACTATTGTTACGGTGTCTTATGCCAACCTGAGAAGTGTGCCATTATAGTTTCTAAAATACTCGATTACAGCAGTACTATTATTTAATATATTTGGAGTTTTTTCCTTGTAGGAAATAAGTAGTGTAAAATTGGTGATTGGTAAGACTTTATGACAAGATGCTTTTTATTTTGCTTTTTAATATCAAATTTCCATGCCCTCAGATATAAAATTTCTCTAGTTATGTGTGTTTTTTAAGCTACCACCTCTGAAGTTTGTTCTGATTGAACCTCGCACAGATTAATTGTGCTGCCTGTCAACAGTAGAGACTTGTGTAAACATACACACCATTATATTGGTTCTGGAGAATGCATGCAGAAGGGTAATTCATGTATTTGTAAACAGTTTAATACATAAAGGAATTCTTTGACACTTTCATCATCTAGTGAATTGGGGGAACTGAACATTTTGAAAATGTTTAGTTATAAATAATGATTAGTTCTAGCTGGGAATTTTGCTTATGTAAGTGTATATGTTTGATTTCTGTTTGATTTCTTGTTCCTCTAATGCATCTTTTATGTACTGTTTCGTTTTTATTTGCTCTAATGCATCTTGACATTTGCTTGAAACATTCTCCAGCAGAAACATTTCTGACTCTTCTCAGATAACTGAATGTTACCTTTTAATCCTGGATGACATATCTTCATAGAAAATAACCTAGAATAGTGATGTGTATGTTTAAAAGAAAAAGGTTGAGGGGGGAGTTGTTTTTGTTTGTTTTCCCGAGGGTAGACCAGCACTGCTCAGGTGTGACTGATGCCTTGGAGAAGGTATCATCCTAATCAGAGTGGTATACAAGCGTGTATTTCCAAGACTTAAAGGAAAGTTAGGGAGGGAGTTGTAAATTAATAATAATTTTGCTAATACTTACAATGTGTGATACAACAGGATGTATCTTAAATAGAACCAATTACAGTTCTAATGTTATATCTTGCTGGCACTGAAGGTATGTTTTGTATCTACTTAATTGCAGAATGGAGCAATTTTTGCATGACATATATGGGAAGATGAGGCTGCTGGGGTTTGCCCACTTGTTTGGAAATGGTATGGCAACATTTGCAAGCTATTCTTTTTAGTGCTGTTCCAGTTAAATTATTAAAATAGTCTCGGAATTACCTCTTATGTCTTGATGAATCATGGCCGGTGGCTTCCAAAGGAGAGGGGGTAATTACTGTACATGATCAGCTTCTGAAGTTAAAATATGGAGGTTTCGTAGTGAAGTTTCACTGCAGGCAAACCTTCCAATTGGAGAGTGGCATAGTGCTTTCACGCGTGTTTAAAAATGGAAAGCATTGCTTTTACAGTGTTTCCTTGCGAACTTGCAAGTTGAAATGGACATGAGGTCTTCCAGCTCCAAAATTATTAATTTGACAGGTGTTAATACCTTTGAAAAAGAACAGCTTTTTAATATGGTTTTGGCATGCTTCAGTTTCAGCACTTTACATCAAGTCATTAAATATTTCTGATGGTTCTAAATTGTTAAAGGTCAGCAAAACTGGTAAATCATTACATCTTTAGGAGTAGTGATATCTTGAAGGATAGTAGTTTTGCAAGCCTTAGTCCTGCTGTATATGAAAAGACGATGTTTGTAATGTGATAGATCCCCTCTGAGAATATAAAAATACTAGCTTTGAATCAGTAGTCAGTGCATGACCCAATGATATAACAAAAGTATTTTGAGCATTGGAATGTTAAAATTATAGTCAATAGCATTACTAATCTTGAAGTAACATTTAAGCTACAAAAAATACCTTGTCACTAACAGATCCATGGAAGAATGGAATATATATGGGAATGTTTGAGGGGGCAGTACAAGGGTTTCAGAGCATTATGCAGTAACTGGGCTGATATCAGATCAGGTTGATACAGCTGAAAGTTACAATATGTTAACAGTGTTTAGAAAGCTTAATTTAAATTATTTAGTTATTTTACCATGTTGATGGAATGTTTTCTGTGTCGTAAACTGTATCCTTTGCAAAGGGAATAGCCCTTTTCTAGGTAGTTTTAGTGCAATGATTACCCAGAAAATAGTCATAGAAATTAATCCTTCCTTATATTCTAAAATGAGGTTTTGATAGTCAAGTCTGTAGTACACATGTAGGAATTTGTAGAGATTACTTTTGTTATAATGTAGTCATTTTGAGTTTAGAGTTTAGACAGAGAACTTCAGTCCAAAGTTACAATAAACAGCTTGTTAAAGAGTAGTGATCAGTAGTCTTTTACTATTTTTTTTTTCCCTAAAAGTGCAAATATGCTGCAGAACTGGTTTCTGAAAATCATCCCAGAATAACAACAATTCAGATTTAAGTCTGGTTACGGTTATCATTGTATAGAGTAAGCCTGTTTGGGTGGTTCTTCCAAAAAAAGTTTGTAGTCCTAGGGATACCACCTTCCCACACATTTGAATTCTGCTCCTGAGGGAAAATACAGTAGAACTCAACAGAAGTGGATCTTTCCTCCCCTCTTTTCATGTTCAGTGTATATACTCTCTCACAAGTTGATTGTGAATAATGACAATTAGAAAGATTTTTTTTTTTTTTGCAGTTTCCTAATTTTTTTTTTTAATTGCTTACAACTTCTTGTTTTTTCCAATGGGGAGACTATTGCAACTAAAATGGGGAGGGAGAGAGGGCGGGTTTTTCCCCTAAACAAGTTGTTCTGCATCAGAAGTTAGTCCTGAAAGTCAATAAGATTTCTGAAAGAATGAGAAAAGGATAATTATGTGCATTCCTTTTTTTATTAGATTAAAATTATTATTTCCAAATATTTTATTGTAGCATTTTACATATTTTATTGAGCATAATAATTGAGAATGTTACAATGTAAGTCGTCATATGGGAGCTGCATTTTTATAGATGCATAGACTGTTGGCTATTTGCTTCAGCTGTAAACTCAGTTTTTACAAAGCAGTCTCAATAAAGATAAGGTAAACTTTTCTTGTAACTACTAATATACCACAGCAGAACATGACAAGATGCATATCTGGAGCAGAGTTAAGCAGTGCATGTACACAGATCCTAATGTATAGTTTGTAAGTTAAAATAATAAAAATCTAATGATGCTATGGGATTACTTTTGTTCTAGGCAATTAATAAACTATTCCAGGTTTATTTTGCACAATTCCTCTCCTTTATTCAGCACCTTTTGTGTAATTAAAAATTAATGTCACCCCAATTTACTCAGTCACCTATATTAATGAAACATAATCTATCTAGGTATTTAAGTATTGAAACTGAAGAGAATATAATGAGCTAATGGTAATTGAAAGGAGATTAACAGCTGTGTGTTTTGTTCAGTAGTACATAAGTAGACTTTCTCCCTTTTTGCTCATTTATTCCAAACAATCTCCTTTCTGAGACTGACCTCTCATGGCAGCTTTACCTTGTTTAACAAATGAATGTCACCAGAACTGCTTTAATTGTATAAGTTCTGCTCATGAGCAGTGAAATTGAACCCTGGGTGTATCTTGGGAATACAACTCTGACTCTTTTGAAATACACTGAAGTTTTTTTTTTGAGAGAAGGATGTTTCTAACCATACTAAAAACACATGGGTAAAAAAATCTTCAAGGCTGGAAGGCAAACTCAAATTTGGTAGTTTTATTTCCAGCAGCTCCAGCAATCATCACGGGAACCCTTGCGGATGGTAGGCTGAAAAGAAATTAGATTTGCTTCTGTTCTTAGAAGAACACTGAAACTTGCACTTCCTGCCATAATATGTCACTGAGAGAAAAATTATTTTCTACTTAAAGTATTTTTGTCAGGAAATACCAAGTCATTGAAATATTCTGAGCACTTCTATTCCTCTTTCTTTTTGTACCTAAATTTGGTACTGTTGCATTGTCATTAAGTCTGTACTTTATCCCTTAGATTGTGACCAAGTTATCCTTTAATTTTCATTCTGAGTGAGCTTTTGATATCATAGTTGTTGATCATTTGCTTATTCTTATGATTTGTTGTTTCTCCTGGGTTTTCAGCATCTCTGTGTAGTGTTGCAATAGGGCAGTGGGGAGGGAGTTTGGGGGAGAAAGTAGACAGTTCCCTGGAAATCTCTGTTATTATAGTATTTTTGTGACTTGCAGAAAGTGGCTATAGTGTAGCTTTCAACTATGGTTCTGATCTTTTAAAGCCTTTAAACTGTAAATTAACTAAACTAAAAGCATTCTGGGCTTCTTTTCTTGTGGTTTCTTAAAGCCAGCACAGGAGGTTGCCCTTGCAGCAAATTATTTACCTTCTCAATAGACAGATCAGGCAGGCAATAGCAAATGGTATTACTGATTCATTCAAACCATTCTTTTTTTTAATCACAGATAAGTGTTCAAGCTAACTCAGAGGGTAAAGAGCTGTCTCTTCAGTCAGTCTATATTATGCTCAGAGTACTACGTTTGTGTAAAAACTTTGCAGAATGGGATCCCGCAGCAGCCCTGTTATAGCCATTTTCGCGGGACGACCGACTATCTTACAGTCCCGGACCGTGTGGGTTTCGTGTGGCGCGAGGGAGGGGAGGAGGGGGAGAGGAGATTTACTGCATGACTCCGCAACTTGTTTCAAAGACCAAAATTTACTACAGAAGCTGCAATGGTGCAAAGCAAGAATTCTTGTTAACAGAAACTCAGCTCAACTAGAACAGGTATTTCTAATGACACTAAGAGTTATGCTAACAGTAACTACTTAGTAAACAGAAAAGGATAGCTAATTTATACCAACTGTAAATACCCAAACGAATGAACTAGGCAAACCAATTCTGATCGGTCTTACCCACGCGTTGCCTCAGCGGCCAACGCACACATTTAATCCCAGGGAAGTAACTGCGGGAGGGCGTCCSCGTCCCGAGGGGCTCCGCGAGCTGGCAGACCCRCTGTCACCCGCGAAGAGCCCAAGGCGGCCTCCGGGGCCAACCTCTTCCTACCCTTCAGGGGAAGGTGGAGGTGGCGTCGCTAGGCCAGCTGCCGTTCTCTTCACGCAGGCGCAGTCCCTGGCTCTTGGCTGCTGCAGGCTCCAACTCTCCTCCGTCCTTGTTATGACCATGGCACCCACGGTCACGGGTTGGGGGGGGTGGCCGAGCACCCCCAGCGGCAGGCTAGCTGCCTCGCGCACCCTTCAGCACTGAAGAAAGGAGTCTGAGTGACTGCGAACGACTGCTTGACTCTTGCAGTGGGGTCCCAAGGAGAGATCCCGTAGCTGRGCTACGAAGGAGTTAATTCCAGTCCGCAAGGGGGCCCCAGCAGTGGAAGCAGGTGTTATCTCTCAGGGTCCTGATGAGGAGGAGACGGTCCTGACCACAGCAATTAACACTGCCCCAGCGGTGAGAGGAGGCTTTTGTTTCTCAAGGTCCTGGGGGCCCAAGCAGGCCTTATCTCAAAGTCTTGACATCCTCCCTTTTGGAGCGTAAAACACAGGAATTCAGGCTACTTGTAACTGGCACCAGATGTGTATGGGGGGGAAGGGGAAGCTGGGAGCATCCCCCCAGAGCCATTAAGTACTAATACTCCCTATTGCTTATACACTGTGTGGATTTCACTGAGTAAAAGGCTGTTCTTTCAGTAGATATGGATGGAAAGCACCTGAAAGAGCCATCTTTATTAGGAAGAGAAAGTTAAAATGCATGATAACTGTTATTTATAATCATCCTTATGGAAATTAGTAGTATAGCAACCTGCTGACTGAGCGAATTTAAAAGGACCTGTTTGAAATTGGCTTCAGTTCCACAGCTCAGATCTTTTCCATGAATCTAAATGTGGAGAAAATGGTCAGTATCCATCGTGGAGCTCCTTTGTAGTTAGAATTTAGTGATTATTGGATTTGTCAATCTAGGGTTTGTAAATTCTATTTAAGAACTTAAGAAATGTCCTACAGGATTAGACCGGTGGTCTGTCTAGGAGAACATATTTTCTGCAGGCCTTTTCCTTTGTATTCTGCTGGCATCCAAAATGCTTGTGTTGGGGATACCAGCGGATTGTACTTGCCTAGTCCTTCTAGTATCAATTTATGGATCCATTACCTGTTATGGATTTGAATTCACAGTTTCAGCCTTCTGTAAGTGGCTGCTTTCCCTGAACAGTAAAATGTCCAAGAAACGAGGAAAGATTAACATGTAACACGGGCATGTTTAGATTCTCAATGGTAAAATGCATATACAGAGGACTGAAAAGAAACCTGCTGAAGTTTAAAGGAAAGAAGATTTTGCAACAGTATAAAGAACCTTGAGCGGAGGTGGGCCAATCCAATRCTTATGGCCTTAGAATGCTTTAAAACTAGATTCTGAATTTTGGGAAGTAAGTACATCTGTGTGATTAAAATGAACAAAATCAAGAATAATCAACAGACTTATTCTTACTGTTTCCTTAAGTATGCAATAGAATTGGGAAAATAGTCTAAGAAAAATGTTCTTTGTGGCATGTAAGAATATGGATTTTATTCCTTACGAATAACTTCAGTCCTCTATGTGCTTTGTGGTGATGGAAAATAATTTGTATTTTTTCTGATGACTGGATATCCTACTCTTTGGAGTGATTATGAACATTAGCAGTGGCTATTGTCATCTTTTCTCATCAGCAGACAATATTTTGATCATGAACTCATACGCTGCAGATGCCTTGAACTATGCAAAGTTCAGGCTGAATGCTTTGTTACTGGTGTCTGTAAGGTAGTTGAAAATAGTATTTTGTGAATCACGTTTTCTGGTTGTTAGTAAAAACTTTAGTTAACTACAAAATGCATAATGTGTACTGGACATGTATAACTTCCCAGGGATTGTTATGTGACATAAGTTTTTTAATCTTAATAATTTAAGTGATTTTCTGCTCTGCTGAATACTGTGGTGGTATGTGTTGTTTAGGGCCTGATTTCAACAAACCACTTTTCCTGGACTATTAGTACATGTTTAAACAAATTTAAGTTAAATGTGTTTAAATTTAAACATTTTAAAGTACTTTGGTTAATTGTGGTCTTCTCTCTTAAAAAAAAAAAAAAAAAAAAAAAAGAAAAAGGAAGAAACCAATACTTGTTTTTTCACAAATTCAGGGTGTATTTGTGTTTTTTGATAGTATTAACATTGTGGGGGAAAAGGGAAAAAACTCCTAATAAGACTAAGATCACATATAGTCTAAGAAATTTTTAGGGTTTTTTAATTGACCTTTATTCAACTACCTTTATTTCTAAAGAATAAATGTCAAAAAGGTTGTTGTTGTTTTCTACTGAAGGGATATGATGTGTAGTAATAACTTGCATCTTTTCATCCTGCCATGTCATTTGCAGTGTGGTAAATTATGTTAGAAGTTTTGATAGTCTTAGCTGTAGTGTTGCACATCTGAGTGTGACAGCAGTTAAGTAAAAAAGGGTGGTAGAGCATTTCTAGGCAGTGTTAGTCTGGATATGTCAGGATGCTGAAACTCTGGACTCACAGATCAAAATGCGAACATCAAATTCAAAACATGAGTATCAGTTATGACTTTTTTTTTCTTTGTCTTGATGGAATAGGTGTGAGACCATTTGCATAATGAAACACTTTTTAGTATTAATGTCTGATAAAACTGAGCTGCAAGAGATTTAAGATGCTCTCTGACCATGTGAGAGTTGTCAACTTGCTCTGATCGCTGCAGCTGTAAGTTCTACTGTTGATATGAAAAGAAATAGAAAAAGGAAAAATAGTGTACTTATAGTAAACAATAGCAATGTGATGTTGCTGATAGCCAGTGAGAAATATTATACCTGTGAAGTTAGTTTTATAGTAAATATTTACTGTTGTCTTTATCTTCTATAGTTTCCTATATTCTGCTAATTTTTAACATACCAGCACCTGAGTTTGTAGTATGCTATTACTGGGCAAAACCTTTTTACACTTGAACTATTTTTTGACTATTTCATGGCTTAATTCATGTCTGGATTAGTCACAAGTGAGGTTGCTAGATTCAGTGTACCAAAATTTGCAGCCCTATTTTGATAGATTCCCTTTTCAGTAGCCTTATTCACTTATTCAGTGCTGAACACTGAAGCTGCAATCCAGCGTTCCCAAGAACATAGGGTTTGCCGAATGAGTGGTTTCACTTCTGCCCACTTCCCTGCCTTAGTGTTGTGTCTGCAAATAGTGCAGTGGGAAAGCACTGAGCATAAATAATGAGATACAGAGATCACATGTAAAATTAAAATCTAAATTAACTGTACTACCTCTGTATTTTGGGGAGTCTTCTTCAGACTTATGCCTGTGTCCCATTAAAATTCTATCTCAAGAGTCTGAGGGTGAATTTTGGCATTAATATTAATTATGATATGGGGCCCCAGATCTCTCCTAATAGTGTGCATACTTATAACTCTCCGTCTTTATATTAGAGTGCCTTACTGTTCTTTCAAATTGCACAGTTCTAGAAAATTGAATTTCATGTGAGCATCTGCTGCAGTTAATCTCATACTATACACTTTCCTAGAAGCTTTTGAAAATATTTTTATATGTCAGTAGAAATAAGCAATGCTAAGCAAATTAATCTCACAGAAGAAAAAGCTTCTGAAGAAAAATATAGAAATTAAAATATGAATTCATCAGATTGGTAGTGACAGTGTAAATTGGTCCCACTGAGTTATGTATGTTTTTCTGTTATTGAAATCTTTGTGTTGGATAATGGACATATTTACTGACCCATAAAGAGTGTGAGGTCCTACAGAAATTAGAAGAATGGTGTGTGTGTGTGTGTGTGTGTGTGTGTGTGTGTGTGTGTGTATGAAGAATCTTCCAGATTTTCAGTGTTGTTTTTTTTGTTGTTGTTTTGTTTTTTTGTTTATTTTTATTTAACATTACAGTTGGAGTGAACAGCATGAAGAGAAATATAAGCCAGTTCAGGGATTCTGAGATTCTGAGCAGCCAAGTATCGGCCAAATCCTGTGTGAAACTTTAGAGGAGCACTAGGGCTTCTCTACATTGTGCCTATGGGTATGTGATTCTTTGGCATGTTGCACAAGTTCCCAGAAGTGACTCTCCAACCCCAGGAACATGGGAGCGAGGAGCACAGGGGCCACTTCGTTGTTCCTGTCTTATGAGGTTTTCCTGGCGAGGGTAATTCCTAACTATTGGGTAATTGAATTCAAGGGTATTTTGCTGTTACAGCAGCATAGAGCAGCCTCAGCAATCCCAGGAATACAGTGCATATAGACTATTATGTAAGAGAAGGAATTGTAAAATATTTTCTCCATTCATGTACCATTACAACCTTGGCCACCTTAACTTCCTGAGCAAATGTCTCCTAAGGATTAAAATCTCCTATTTATTTGCTAATGGATAGATCAGGCTATGCAGAAACATGAATAGCACAGAACCCCACAATGGCCCTTGTGGTATGTGCGTCTCATTTTGCAATATGCCGTTTGCACACTCCATACTATTGCTTTTAATTATTTCTTATAGGGAGATGAAATAAAAATACAGGATGCCTTTTATTAGCCTAACTCATACATAGAAGAATTAAATTTGAACAGGTTTTCTCAAAGAAAATCATTTTGACAGTCATTTCTTTTATTTTACAAAGTTTCCTAGTAAAGGGCATTACAAAGTCCTTAATAAAGTAAAGCTGACTTCATGGTGGATGATTGCTAAGCGCTGAGTGTGAAGCCAACACAAGTTTCATCAGTAGCTGATGTTCCTGCTAGAAGCCATTCATATTTAATTGCAGTATTACAAGGAAAGATCTTATGTTTTATCACTCCGAGTCTAATCCATTGATTTGTTTCATTGATAAAAATAGTTCTGAGACAAAATTCTGCAATAAAGAAATAAGCTTTGTTATGGCTTGAAATTTTTGATTTATTGTCTGGGAGGATAAAGCTTCATAGCAGCTTTGGAGAATGTATTTGTTTACATTTTCCACCTTTTTTACCTTGGTAAGTAATATCAAGCATCGCTGAGAGTTCAAATGAAATAAAAGCTTTCTAGACTTATTTTTGCAGGTGCCTCTTCCATTTTCTGCCAAGTCTTTTACTCATCTCTACTTGCAAATGGTACCAGAAGCTGGCGTGTGTTGTGGATTCCACTGTGCAGCTCCTGTGTGCAACAAAGAACTGGCTCTTCTGCTTCAGCTGAGTGCATCCATGCACACTAATGCTTCTAACTTTAAGAAAGCTCTCTTTTATGATTGACTGTACAGCATTATATAATCTCCATTGGATAAGTTTTCGTTTTCTCGCTACTGTATTCAGCGTGCATTATTCTCACCCCGGAAGGGAACTTCCATCTTCATCTTATTTGCCAATCTTTCCAGCTTGATGGTTGCAGTTTTGATTACAATCTACACCTCATTTAACCTGACTGTCCTGAATATATGCCAGCAAGCAGTGGTGTGGGGTTTTTTTTGTTTTGTTTTTTTACAATATTTTCTTCCTTAATTCAACATGTCACGCTTTGCTTGGCAGAATGGTCTAGCAAAATTCATATTTTTCAGTCTATAACTGTAAGATCCGAAGATCTGCAAGGAGGAAATGTAATTCCCCTCCTTCCTATCACAAGTCTGTCATACTCTTCCCCAGCAGATTTTCATTTTAAGTATAAAACTTTAAAGTACTTTGCCTTTTCTGCCTATCAACTTTTAACCAAAGACCCATAAAAGGACTGGCAAGGAGGAATGACTGGTTTTCAGGGAAGGGGACGAAAAGAAGTTGAAGGAAGTAACAGCCATGAAAAAAGGTGAGGCTGAGTATAGTTTAGCAGAGTGTAGCTATTTATAGAAAGACCCTTTCAGTGCTAAGGTTTATTGGTAATCTTAAAGTAAGAATATCTTCATGGCAGCCTCATTTGGGAAGGATCAGTGCATGAACTTTATCTTTGGAGCCAGGTGACATTCTTCAAGCAATGTCTAGCATCTGAGCCAAGGAGGGATTTTTTGCAGGTTATGTCAAAGGAAATACACTTTCTGTCTGTGTTTTATGAGAAGCACTGGTTTGTAATAATATTTATCATCATTTTGGCAACTGCTTGGTAGTAATTCTATCAGCTTACTTGTTTTGGGAAGCCCAGCTCAGCAAAGTAATAAATAAAATGGACAGTGCTGTGACAAAGGCCAGCAAGATAATAGGAAGGTGTCTCTTTGAATTCTTTTCATATTGATGGTTCCTCATTTCCAGCTTTGTGTAAATAATGAGAAAAAATTAGTAATGACTGTCACTTTTCATAATGGAATAGAGCTTGTAAATATATTAGAACATCATAGGCTGTTCTATTCCTTCCAAGACAGGGTGCCTACTTTGTTACCCTGTACACTTAGCTCATTGTTTTTCTTTCTCAAGGGTAGTTACTTTGCTTTTACAGGGTTTTGAAAAGGTAGGGGGAATTACTTTCCCAATAATTAGTTAATTGCAGTAAAGACAGAGAAGTGATTCTTAATTGCTCAGCAGAACATTTTGATTTGGATGAAGAGCATGAACTTTAAGTAACACTTTTTTTTTTTTTTTAGAGCAATAGTAATAATAACACTAGAAATTATTAGATTGAAAGTATAAAAATCCAATTTATTTTCTAACTTTTTTTAGTTCTCTAGTGCAGTAGAATAAAAGTCACTTCTAGTATTTTCTGAATCTTTTGTCATTTTGTCTGGGTAGTTCAGAGACTAATTTACCCTTTTAGAAATGTCACAGAGTATATTTTTCTTTGCATTACTTTTTTAATTCTTCTGATTTAAAGATAATAAAATGTTGTGGGCAAACAGGGATGTGCTACATCCCTTTAAGCTGCACAAACCTTCATAACCCTTGCAGAGACTGTGTATTTGTGCTGTACGTACAAGCAGGAAATTGGTCTGCCTGATTGGGAGTGCAAATGAATTTATCTCCTTTCAGTAAGTTTTGCTTTGAAGAATTCCATAAAACAATGCCAAAACAAACGAACTAACACACAGGCTGGTAGGAGGACTGTCCATCAAAAGGTGTAACTCTCATGTCCTAAATACAACATGATATAGAGGAATAAGTTTAGGTAGATTGTAGACCTCCTTCTAGTCATTTATCTGTAATTAGAACTTATCCCTTACAGAGAAATACTAACAAGAACTCATGCTGATAAGTGTTCACAGATAAAAAGGAAGCTACATAAAATGCAAAGAATACTGACAAACCCAACTGCAGTAAATACTTGATCAGTGTTACTGTTCCAAATATGAATAAAATAGGTGACTAGTGCTGGGGTAAAATTCTCCCTGCTTCCAAGTGCAGTGTAGGGATGAAAAGCACACCTAATATTCCCTCTAAAATGAAATGTACTGAGTAGGGCATTTCATCAGAATGTGAATTAGAGTCTGTATTATGTTTTTAGAATCCATATTTCTCAAATATCTATGTAACTTAAAGTATTTTTTTAATTTAAGAACAGATAAGAACGCCCCACAATTGAAAGAATATACACAGCCAAGCTAATACAAGGAGAAAAATAAATGCAAGCAAACACAACGTGGGCAGAAAAAACAGAGCAGCCAGCTTTATACCTGTGTCCTTAGTATCCACCCTTTAAGTCCTCATACACAAGCATTCAGCACGCAGTGCTCACTTTCTCATCCTCAGTGGAGAAGCTATTGGAAGGGGTGTGACTGGCTTCACACTTACTTGTGTAGTCGCCAGCAGAGCGGAGCTAGCAAAGCTTGAGATTGTTTGGTGCTGCAGCTGTCAGCAGCAAATCTCTATCCTCCTCATGTACAAAGGAATGGGAAATGAATTGTGTCTTGTTTCTGAGCGTTGAAGCAATGTCATTGTCTCTTGCTAATATAGGCCATGTCCTTGGAATACAGCCTGGTATGCAGCAATCAGCAGGGGGATATGAGAAATCAGTGTAGGGCAATATACATCAGAACTGACAGGAACAATTTTAATGGGACCATGGTGAGGGACACTTGAGAAATGTGTGAATTGTATTAATAATGTCATTATTCATGTCTGATCCAATAATATGTGCTTATTCAGATGATCCATTTTTAAGGTAAAAGCCTCACATCTTATGTAAATATGGTATTAGATTTCAAGAACCTGTTGGAGATGTTCCAAAGTCTTCCTTTAAGTATCTAGCCAAATCTGTCTTAATAAATCCAAACAACCCAGTATGTTTTCAGCATGCCTTGCCAAAAAAGAAACCCAAACAAACCCAAGACAGAAGAAACAGGGTGGTTTTATCCTGCTGGGCTATGACAGCACGCCAAGGCATGGACTTACCACAGCTCAATGAAACAAAGCAAAGGCTCACTTATGGCATCCCTTTTGTTAGCAGGGTTTCACAGAGTGTGAGACCGGACTAGGTAATTAGTATGACTTCCTCTCTATATATTTTATTATATTTCATCCAGATACTCTTCTGTTAAGACAAATGACTTTATTCAAACAAAAGCATTTCCTTCCCTCAGAGACTAAGCTTTGGGTTTAGAGAATTGGTAGGGAATTATTTATATAAGACACGCTAGTGCCTAGATGGTCCTAGCAGGCAATCAAAGTCCTGTGGTGCAGAAGGTGGCTGAGGAAATGGTTAAAAATAAATAAATAGAAAATAGGAATAAACCTAAGCACGGGAATATAATGGTTCTGTGCTGTTTTATACTGAGGATCTGACCAGAGATTGGATGATGACATAAAACTACAGAAGTTGACATGCCAGGGTTACACAAATGTGAGTTGAAAATATGCTGATAGAATATCTAGTTTCTAGGTGGGTGTTCTTTCTTTTGATAATCCTGTTTTCGTTTCTTATTACAAGATGTGACATCTTGAAGGAGAAACCTAGATGACTACACCTATGTGTTTTATGTGTTGAGTGATTTTAGAATGTTCTGAAAGGAATTCAGGTATAAAGTCTGGAGGGTTTTTTGATAAGTCCTGAAGAATCAAGTATTTCAAAAGGTGTCTGTAGGTATAAGAAACAAAGTGAGTGAAGATAACGTAGAGAATAAAAGCATTCTTATTTTAACCAACAATTACGTTTTAACAATTTTTTCTGTTACAGTTTTTGAATATAAAGTAAGCATAGACAAATACCCATGACTGTACAATGACATTGAAAGACAGTATGTTGTTACTCTGGGTATGGAAGTATCTTTGTGTTGTACATCTTTTTATTATGTGTATCAATATGTGTGCACCTGTTCTGATGCATCAGATCAGAGACTCAGAAGCTTTAATTTAACAGTTCTTAACATCTCCTATTTACCAGGCTGGTAAATTAGTAAAGGCCACGTTTTGCTTTGATGACAAGTGCTGATAAGTTCAGTAAGAACCCCCTTGTATAAGGTAGGATAAAATTTATACCTAAGCACTACTGAAATACTTAAAAATTCCCTGAATACTAGTGCTCAAGAGGTCACTTAATTACATTGTGGTTACAGAGATAAACTGAATATAAATGCAGTCCGTATTTAAAAGATGTTGTTGGAGGATATTTGCAGTTATTAAAAATATACCCTACAAGGACTAAAGTTTATCTGAAACACACAGAAATTGATGGTTCTAATTCTTAAATTTCTTTTCAAATGAGCAAAGTTGGTCTAGACAGATTCAGATTTTTAAAAATTAGTAGAAGAATAAACTTCCCTCTTTCCCTCTTTCCCTCTTTCCCTCTTTCCCTCTTTCCCTCTTTCCCTCTTTCCCTCTTTCCCTCTTTCCCTCTTTCCCTCTTTCCCTCTTTCCCTCTTTCCCTCTTTCCCTCTTTCCCTCTTTCCCTCTTTCCCTCTTTCCCTCTTTCCCTCTTTCCTTCCTGTTCCAACTCTAACTGGTTTTGGTTAGTTTCACTCTGGAATAGAATTTACCTCATAACATAATGACTTTTTGTAGAAGTATCAAGGAAACTCTTAATTTTCCTGATGGTAGGAGAGTACGTAACATTCCTCCTGGCCATAAATATGAAATCTTTTGCAAGGAGTTACGTAAGTTTCTGCTAGTGCAGAAATGGCTTGACATGCATGTTTAATAGTTTCACCTGTGGTCATGCTTGATGGCAACCTTCAAGCCTTAATGCTGAACTAATGTGGACAGGATCACAGCACTGGATTTCAAGTGAATGCAGGATAACCTGCAGTCAAATTACCACTGAAGTAACATGATAGGTCTTGACGGTATGTTCAAATCATTTACAAAAAAGTAGGTCCGTCCACTGTAATATTTTCTAATAATTTGGCTACCAAAATGTTTTGCACCCAATAGGTAGCTAGACTTCTTCATAAGTATAGAAGTGGTAATGTAGCTGGAGGGTTTATGGTRATTCCATAAGCAGTAAAGTGTCTCTGCAAAGGAGAGATAAACAGGTAGTAATCCTTATAATTCCCAACTGATAGCCTATCCATCTCTGCTATAAATCAGAAATCCCAGAGATTAGGAAGGCTAGGCAGGGTGTAGCTCACACATTAATCACAGTATTAGGACAGCAGTGTGCTGAAATTCTGTGTCCAAAGGGCTAATATTTCTCTCTAGGTTAAAGTGACATGATGTAGTTTGGGATACATATTGATCCAACTGCCAACCCAATGCAGAACGACTTTGCAGGAGACACTTGCACAATTCTGAAAACTAAAATATCAACTGCAAACTAGGGGTTAATGCATTAATTTTCACTAAGAAAGTTGTAATCATGGTTTTGTAAAACGCTTCTAGTTTCCAAATTAAGGGTTTTTTATTACATGTTTAACATTGTTTAGTTGCAGTTTGAGGGTCAGTTTGTCCTCAAAACACTGGTTACTGAGAGACTGTGCAAATGCTTCTGATCTTTCAGAGTATTCATGTGTCTATGCGAACTGTGCCAGTAAGGTAGTCATTGTTTGCATGCAAATTCTTATTTAAACATAAAATGTGGGTGGGCACCTTTAAAAATCTGAATGTTAGTTCTTAGAAGCATATGGTTGAACAAAATGCCTTCAAACAGAAGGTGCAAGCATTGTTTAAAACCTTCATGATAATAACACTTCATTGTGATGGTAGTCAGATGCAGAATGAAGAATTGAACAAAGAATTGCCTCCTTAATACTATGACATATATTCAAATCCTATATAACTCTTGATATATATAATTCTGGAAGTGGATATTTTAGTCCTTTGCTTTTTTGTCAAATACACAATTTAATAATGAACCTTTTCAGTTATCTTAGTGAATTCTTCTGTGGCATATCAGGCAACAGTGTTTGCATCTAGAATATAACCAGCAAAATTTCTGATGGGAAGGTGAATAAAGGCTATTACATTTATAGTATCCTAACAGAACTTGGAAAAAAAATAAGTCAAAGTTTGATGAAGATGCTTTGCAGATACCATGGATACTGTTGGAAAAAGTTGCCAAAACCATTAGGTAATTTATTCTATAAATACTTTTAGAACAGAGTTTGGTTCAATCTTTATTATTCCCCAGCACATCCAGAAGAAAACCATGTGCCTGATGGTATAGCATCAGGAAGTAAAATTCTTACCTCATTTACTTCCACAGGAAATCTCAACAGATGTGAGAACGCACATTGGAAAGCTGTTCAGAGCCACCTCTCCTACAAAATCCTTTTATAAAAAAAATTATACTGTCACTTAGAACCATTTCAGTGCTGATAAGCGGACACGGTATTTAGGCATATGGATTTTAGGCATGAGAAATATTTCAGTTATATGCATATGTCTGTAATAATAGTGGGGCGAATGTGTATATAATGGACTTAAAAATCATTTACCAAGTCATTTAGCATTGTGTAGTGAAAGCACTTCTGCCAGTAATTTCATAGYGCCCTGAGTTCTCAGCACTTTGACAAATTACATCAAAGTCTTCTTCGGGGCATCCTTAAGATGAAGAACCCTGAAGTAGTGGCCACCTGTGAAGAGTTTGGTTGACTTTATTTGCCCTAAAATCACATAGGAATTCTGTAGTTAAATAGAAAGAACACAGTTTTTTGTTAGGAAGCATTCAACTCTTTTAACCATTAAAGAGTCATTTTCTTCCTGTAATCTCTTGCTGTATTCACCCTGCATTTTCCAAGCTCTGCATAAAATAAGGAAAAGGTTGTGGATGTCAGGCTCTTTCCCTATGCAGTTGTGTTTCATTGCCAAGGCAGCCACAGACTGTCCTGAATAAGACAGGGTCATTAGGAAAGAAATGTGTTGTCATGTTATTGAAAAGGGTGTTGTAACAATGAACAGATGACATGGTAAGCTTATAGAAGCAGCAGTATAACATCCTGTACCTTGTGAGAACTTGACTTTCTAACCTCTATAAATATGGGGGGGGGGGTCTAATAATTTATTGTTCTTATCAAGCTCTGTGTTTGCTTTTGATTCATTTCTGGTCCCTAAATTTGGGTACTTTATTGCAGTGTAGCAGTGATAGATATATACATTGCTTTTGCACCCCAACAATATTATCAACTGACTTGCATGTTGTAGGTGCCTGCTTGAGGAACTAATTGGCAGTGATTCACAGATGTTTGTCTTGCTGATCACTACCAAAAAAAACACCTTAGCATCTGAAACTGAATCACTCTGACTTTCTTTTGCTAAGTCCTAAAAATATAGGAGAAAAAGGGGAGGTTAATTGATTAAACTTTCTAGAGCAGGGCTATAAATGTCATGACTGAGCAGATGCTTACACTGTCATGTCTGGAAACAAAACTGGTGAGAGACCCCAGCTGACTTCTCGGTGCCTAAGCTAACAAGGCCTACTAAGACAGCCACGTTGCTTCTGAGACTTCAACCCTTGCATGTACAGCAAGACTGTGCTGTACAGTGTGGACTTCTGGCTCGGATTACAGATAACTGCACCACTGTGTGATACAGGCAAGCCTTCAGTTCTGGTTATAAATATTAACTTTCTTTTCTGATAGTAGTGGCAAAATAAATAAGAAAAAAGAATTAAAAAAAAAAACAGAGAAATAATTTTTGGTGAGTTTAAGACATGTTGAGGATTAATAGGACAAGCATAAACCCTCTTGTGATCCCCCCAAATCTGGATAATGATCTTGTAAACCTAGGAAAGGGGATTCTTGAGTTAGTTCAAAAGAAGATACAAACTTTTCATAAACCTTAAATATGATAAAGCCTGTATGACCTTTCATTTAACTGACCCTTCAAAAGCACAGCTGGAAAAAAAAGCTGACATTTACATTTACACAGCGCTGGAGTACTATATCAGACACTTAGCTGCGTAGCTAGGCAGGCTGGATTCACCAGTGTAATACTGCTGCAGACCTCACTGTAACATAATTGCTATCAAGGGAGAGGAGGTAGTATCACTAGAAATGTGGTTAGTATCCAGTACACCAGCAACAAATAAATTGAGCAAGCAAAAGGTTTAGAATGTGTCAAAATCTGCAACCATTCATCTGTATAAAGTGATATGTCAGACTGTAGTTGCTAAAATGATGTATACATTGGGAAAGGTTATGTTACTTGCAAGGGAATATGATAGCACCTGGCAGGGCCCGTGAAATGCCTGTGAAAAGGATTGTCTTCATAAGGGTGATTACATAAAATCAGGTAGTCGGAATCATTAAAATAGGGAAAATTCTTTCCTAATCAGTCTGCTTTTGAGTGCTTGCTAAAAGCTATGTACATACAATAGCATTTATTTTCCAGGAGAACTTTAGGTCAAACAATATAGCCCACATCCTGGTATTTGTTTACTGTAGACGATAGCGTTGGTTTAAAAAATAACTGTTTCCCGTAACACTGTAGATATTTTTCAGGTTAGCAGGTGGCAGTCTGAAACTTTTCTCCTTTGAATAGTTTACTTCGTTGTTACATTCAGAAAGTTGTCATGTTTGGGTTGTGAAGAGACGCAGTTATGAGTAACAACTGGACACCTATTTCTTGAAAGGGATCGTCTTTTCTGAAGTTTGAGTCAGATGTCTTATTAGCAGAATCTTTTTTCAGAGAGTTGGTGGGTCATTTCTATTTCATGAAGTTTGCTTGCCTTTTTGCCTCTCTCCCAGTGTGTTGTCTGCATGTTTGACTTTTCTCCCTTCTTAAACAGTTCTTTCCTGTGATTCCCTTGAGCCTCATTCTGTTGAAAATCTATTGTATGTTGGTTTCATTTCCCCTATCAACCCCAAAATAAAAAGTGTTTTTCTCAGGCAGTAGCCCATATTATTTCTTGAAGGACTATAAGACCCCACCTTACAGAGGGGAAGCTAACACACCTGGTTTGCATCTTGGACAACTCAGATCTCCACCCAGTTTCTCCCTTTCTAACCAGCATATGGAAAGGCAGGAAAACTGAGGTGTACACATATTCCCATATTGTCCAGAGCAGGAGAGCAATGATTGCCATTAAAATAATAAGTCACTTCTCCTTTCAATTTCTGTCAGTTGTTTGCCATAATGAATTTACTGAATAAAATGGATTTCTTTCGGGTACTGGAAATCTCCTTCTCTTATACCTGCAAGTATTTTGATATAGAGAAAAAGATAGGAATGAGCACGTATGTGAATAGCAATCGATTATACTCATTTTGTGGTTTTTGTTGGTGTTGTTTATTTTGGGGAAGATCTGACATTAGACACATTAAGAAAACTTGATACTGATTTCAGCTGGACCTTTATGTGATGTTATAATGGAAAAAGTCTTTCTCTTTGCTGCCTTCAGAAGTTTCAATTTTTCAATACTTCAGACTTTCCTTCAGAGATGAGAAATTGACACTGTTACATTGTGTATTATTTTGTAGATGCTAAATGCCTTACAAATGTACCATCTGTAAGTAAGGAGTTTGGGAAAAAGGAAAATGTAATAGAAGGTGGTCTGAAATGAAGAGGATGTATCAAACAGAAAGGGTGCTTTGGGTTATAAATATTCTAATTTAGCTGTGTGTATTCTCAATTGCCATTATAGTTTGCATCAAGAAGGCTAAATCTTTTCAGACTGTAAGAGTAGGCAAATATCAATYGTTGCTGAGTTCTCAGAGTAGAACTCTGCTCAGGGTTGCAGATAGGTAGTTACCAGAGAAGTCAAAGAACTGCGCATGCAACTCCAGAAGCAGAATTTGCCTTTAGTTGCAAGGCTTGGTTTAGGCAGTGTCGTAAGAGATAACATTACGCCTCAGGCAAGAAAATGTGACTGTTTGATGTTGGAGACAGATCTTTTGCTTAGGCCCAGAACCTGAACTATAACTGTTGTTTGTTTTTATTCTAGCAGGGAAAAAGAGCAATAATCCCAACTGGGGGTCCAAAAATATCCAGATTGGAGGGTGTAAGGAAAGAGAAGGAAAAGGGAAGAAAAAAATGGAGAGGTAAATTGTTATTCTGTAGCCACAGTTCCCTTGCAAAGAGGAGCAGAGAGGTGTCATTTTATCAGGAGTCTGGGGAAATGCAGTGATTCAGTGATGTGCAGTGACTCTGGAAGCAAGGAGCAGAGAGACTGCTGCTATGCTAGAGCATTTCAAATGGTCATGTGTGGAGGGGAGGGCACTGCCTCTAGTTTTCCTTTGGAAATGCTGCTATCTCTTTGTTGCTTGCCTCATACATTTCCTAGATACCCTCTGAATGTTGGACTATTACTGTTCCTAGTCCCCATTATTCCATATAAAGATTTTCTCTCCCATTTCCTTGGTAGCTTCTAGCCTCACATAAATGGTTCTAGTCTTTGTTTCAAGTATCAAAACAGACTGATTTTCTGCTCTGGAAGATGGAGAAAAGGTGGTAACAGCAGCTGATTCTTATTTGTTGTTCCTTTTTGCCTGATCATCAGATTATTGGGTGTTGTGGATGCTGCAGAATAATGGCATGTTTAAGTCCTGAGAGGCTGATATTGTACATTTTCTTCACATTTGTGCAAATTATATCCCTCTGCAGTAATGGAGGGAATGTTATGAATCCTGAGGTGAATTCTCCCTTTTTTTTTTTTTCCCTGTTCAGAAGAATTGAGCAGTGATATTATATTACTTGGGGACTGGGAATGTGAAAGAAAAGTAGAAACTTTGAGACTCCAAAAGTGCTGTGAATGCACTTTGAAATGTCTGTTGCTTTTTCCATCATGAAAATAAATTTAAATGTTTTCTTCATGAATATTTTAAACATTCAACATTTTCTTCTTGGAAAATACTGATACTGGGTATTATATTGCTTTTTTTTTTTTTAAAGTTTCAGGCCATAAATACAAGACAGTGGGATATTTTAGCAGTAATGCATAATATTTCTTTATATTACATTATTTTTATAGCTTTGTTTTATATTTGGAGTTTGGACCCTTTCTTCTGAGTTTTGTACTGGCAATTGCAATAAAGGTTCCTTGCTTTCTCCAGTCATTTTTCTCCCCCATGCTTAAAATAATAGATTATATATATATATAATGATATTCCTTCAAAGGTGAGTGGGCTGAAAAAGGTTGATTTAACCTAGACTCCACTCAAGGACTGTAAATGCTGCCTCTTGTTTTATTGCATAAGAAAATGTGGAGTCCAGCATCTGGGAAGGGATAACCCTGTGCAACAGTGCAGATTAGGGGGCAGCTGGTTACAAGCAGCTTTGTAGGAAAAAGCCTGGGGGTTTTCACAGACAACAAGTGCATGAGTGAGCAGTGTGCCCCTGCAACAGATGGGCAGTCATGTCCTGCGCTATGTTAGCAAGAGTGTAGCCAGCAGGTCCTTCCCCTCTATGTGGCACATGCAAGATCACATCTGGAAAACTGTGTCCAGTTTTGGGCTCTCTGGTAACAGGAAGATAGTGACATGCTGGACTGAGTCCAGGAGAGAGCTACCATGCTGGTTGAGGGGGCTGGAGGATGTGCAAGGTGAGGCTGAGAGAACTGGGCTTGTTCACCCTTAAAAAGAGAAGGAAGAGAAGGAGGAAGGTCTTATTGCTGCCTTAGTTACCTCAGAGGATACAGAGAGGACTGAGCTGAACTCTCTTCAGAGGTGTGCAGTGAAAGGACAAGAAGCAGCAGACAAGATGGAACGCAGGAAAATCCAACTAGATAATAGGAAAAAAATGTTTGGAGGTACTCAGAACTTGTCTGGACCCACTTTGAACCTGGTGGTTGGACTGCACATGAGCTCTGGAGGTTGCTGCCAACCTACGTGATTCTGTGCATACTAGTGAAAGGAAAACACGGAAATAAATTGAATGTCCAACAGGGAGTATCTCCTTAATTAAAATTGTATGCTTTTTTGCTTTTTTGCTTCTTTTTTTTTTTTCTGAAACACTTCCAGGTATTACTTTTACCTTGACCTACTTGAGGGCATTTCTATATTTTATCATTTTAAAATAAGTCCTGATTTTTTGTATGTTTGCTAGAGTTACAATTGCAACAGTTACTGTTCTTTCTTGTAATAACTCTAGCAGCTGATAAAGACCTTAATGTTACAATACTCCTTTTCTTTGTAAACTTTGATTGGTAAAGTAGATAACAAAATCAATTTCTGAATTATTCTGGGTTGGGTTTAGTTTGGATACTGTCTCTAAATACTAGAGATTTATTGTATTTGTGTCTCAGTTTCTGCCTCAGGCTCTCAGCAAGTTCTAGCAGATCGAGCAGGATATAGCAACATACAGAAGGCTCTCTTCAGAACCATGATTCTAGAGGTTTGTTTTTCACATAGTAACTTCAAATTCTGGAGCACAAGATAAAAAGTTACCAGTTTCCCAAACAGCTGAGACTCAGTGTAATCTGATGGCATCACTGTGACAGAAGAATGCAAAAAGTGCATTTAGTATAGCTTTGTTCTAAACAATTTTTTTGCTTTGCATCCATTTGCAAGGTATTATCTGCCCTCTGAATCCTGCTTTCATTGACTTTCTTGAGAGCTCAGCAGTTTGCCTGCTTGGAGCCCATACAGACTGGGCTGTTGTCCAGTTCACAACAAATCTCCCAGGCAAGGATTTCCAAATACCAGTGTGGATTGTGTGACACGAATGGTTTATTTATTGCCAAATGTCAGTCAGCTGCATGTATTTGCTTTGCACTGTTTGGGGGCCTCTCCTTTTAGGGAAGGTGCTCAGCGTCTCACCTGAACTCAGTTTAGGACAGTTCATTCTGCCTGTAATATTCTTCTGGTAGCCCTCTTTTTCCTGGGAGCCCTCAGAACAAGTTGTGGGCTGAATGAGTTGTTCTGATGGTGGCAGCCCTCTTCTGTTGGTCTATCTACCCAGGAGTTGTGTGGCCAAATCAGATTTACTCCTGTGTCCATAGGTAAGATCCTAAGAAATACACCATCGCTGCTGGAACAATTCGTCCAACTTGCAGCCTGTTCCCTTTCCAAGTGGTCTCTGACAGACAAGGCACTAGGAGGAAATTGCAGGTATTGGTCTAGCAGTAGCTGCCCTCTTCTCATGGGCGAGTGCAGGGATTAACCTGCATGGATAGACTGTATAATACCCATACAGTTAACTTGGCACAGTGTATATGTGCACGCTTGCTAAACCCAAGGCTCCTTGGAGCCATGATTGCAGTTGTGTGTACATCGACTGGTATGTGCAGAAGATGCAGTCATATTGCAAAAGAGGACCTGGATAGACTTGTGCTGCATCTGCTGTGAAGCATGTGATGCACCCTAGTCAGATGGCTAGGGCAGCAATCAGGTACTGCACTCTACACTGTTTCATGACTTTGTGTTCTTTTTCCTTGTGTTAAGTAGTAGTGGAAAGTGCTTTTGGTCCTGCTCTGCTCCCACTAAAGCCTGTCTGATGCTGGAAAAAGTGATAGCCCATTCACCATATTAATCTAATTTGGATAATCCTGAGAGGGGAAAAAAGAAAGATACCTGGAAAGGTGAATTCAAAGAAAGGAATGTGTTTTGTGAAAAGAAAGTCATTTGTATGATTTTTGTAGCCAGTACATCATTCTTTGTTGGATAAATTGGAATTACAATTTTTAAGTTGTAACTTAAAATTAATCTAATACTAAGCAGATATCTATACAGTCTTTAAAAGCACGTTAACTAGTATTACTGTCAGAGAAATACTAATGAATTGCCAACTTCCAGAAATGTATATACCTCCTATGAACTACCCAGACTTCCGTAAAAGAATTGTGTCATCAGTTTGGCCAGATGACAAGGCATATGGCAAACTCTTTTGTGATGCCTGCTATCTGTAATGATAGCTCTTTGTGTAGCTTTAGCATTCACTAAGCGAGGGTAGAACCGTAGCGCAGCAGTTGCTGCTAAATGGAGCAAACTGCGAGAGGACAAAAAAAAAAAAAAAAACTGAGGACCAATGTTTTAGAAA
>NW_020449553.1:833299-881659 GCF_003343035.1 Apteryx rowi | reverse complement strand
TAGCATTCACTGAGCAAGGGTCGAACCGTCGCGCAGCACTTCCTCCTATATGGAGCCATCTGCTAGAGGAAAAAAAAAAAAAAAAAAACTGAGGACCAATGTTTTAGAAACGTGAGAAAAAGAAAAGCAGTGCAGTCACCCAAAGGAGTTTCTATAGAAGCAGTAGAATGAAGCATCCAGGCATGTTGCCAAGAGCTCCAATAGATTGTTAATCAAAACTTCCAAGTTTCCTGCCAATCCAAGGTTCTCTCAGCATCAGAAGGGAAAGCTATCACATAATGATCTGGTATTTAAGTTACATAAAGAATATTTTAATTTTCTGATAAAGAGTATTCTTATCCTGGACAGATTTTTTTCTTTTTCACCCTATAAAAATATCCTTCCTGTTGGTATTCTGACTGAAGTTGTGTATTTCTAAACATTAATACATGAAATTTTTAATAAACATACAGAATATATTCCAGTACACTTAGAAAATATATTCTCTTTTATTGGCTGCAATTAAGTCTTCCAGTAGTAACAGGCAAATCTTGTAATTCTTCCTAGGAATGGAGTAGGATAGCACTGGGAAGGTCAAACAGGTGTATATGTAAAGCAGACRCTTTAATTGCAATGTAAAATTTAAGTAAACTGTGTATAAGCACTCAAGTTAATCTATATAGTTAATAATAATATATAGCTTTGCTTCAGGTATTGATTTAACTTAAGAATAATGTCAGCCACTTATTGCTTATAAGGATAGTTGATTTCTTAATATTATCACACAATAGGCCTTTTTTCAACTGGTGCTGACAAATCTTGTTATCTGGGAAATGTTTCTCTTGCATAATTTTAACAGYGAAGGCAGAAATGATTTCAGTCTTTTCCATCTTTGTTTTCTGGGTGATGTATTTTTTCAGTTCACTCTGAGGAGGAGAAAGCAGCAGGAATCAGAGGGACGTAGAAGGGAGATGTGTTCTTTGGCATGATTTTCTCTTCCTGCTGATCTCCTGGCAGACTCGGCATGGGCCTCATGAGGATACCTGGGCGAGCTAGGAGGGTGGCCAGGAGGTGGGAGCACGAGACGCGGCCATTCAGCCTGAGAACCTTCCCCCAGGACCTTGCTGCTCTCTCCACCGATTGTGGGGTCAGCATTACCTTACATGATCTGGCACATTTTGAGAGGAAATTCGTTGTTAAAAGAACGGCTAAGAGTACGTGGGGATGCCTGTGAGCTTTCAGAGCAATGTTTTATAGGAGCTATGCTGCCACAGAAACGGTGAGACTGTACATAAGCCTTGGCCTTCCATGTGAATAACCCTAACTGCCTTATGGCCTATGTAAATCATGGGGGAGAGAGGCATTTATGGGGCTCAGGGTCATGGAAGAGGCAACTTTTCCTCTCCTATTTCCCAAAAATACCACATGCCAACAGGATTCTTTCAAGGGAGCTGTTAAGAGTGTGAATTAAACAGAACTTCCAATGCTTTTTTAATAGAATAATCCATGACAGATGATTGAACAAAAGCTTTTACTAGTGTAGTTTTCAGTCTGTCAAAATGAGGTAGAGGGATTTGATGTGGAAGTATAACTTTGTGTATTGTTTTATAGGTCTCAAATTTCACATTATAGTTATTTTTTTAATCCCCTGTATTTTTGCTTACCAGAATTCCAGATAGCAGTATAGTAGTTAATACCATGAAGACCTCTGTGTGATGTGATGAATCAGTATATTATGGGGCTGAAGGCATACTTAAGGACCTTAGGGAAAACTGATGTAAAGTAATAAAACTGAGAAGCTAGTACGTATAAAATAAAATACTTTCAACCCTATAGGGACACTCTTTAATTGAGTAGTACTTTGGCTTTAGTTTTAGTTTGCTACATTTATACTGTAGCTGTGTAAAAAGCATACAGCTTTTCTTAGTTTACTGGCTAAAAAAATGAGGTATTTGAATGCAAACAGAGGGTGAATACAACCAAGGATAACTACTTCAGATTTACTTGTAAAAGCAGCTTTACCCAAAGGTTGTTAAATTAATTTTGCTGTTTTGCCTGGCAGTTCTCCTGAAAGGGAAGGCTGCACTTCTGTCAAAGATGGGTGGCTGTCAGTATCGGCAAGTGCAAGGTAATGTTGATCTAGTTAGTTAAGGTGCCAGCTTGGAACATTATGAGTTTCAGTGCAGGCTGGAGATGCCAAGTAAATACTCTGAATTGTGAGCGGTCTTGAAAAGCCTGTGGTGGAGCCTGTTCGGCTATAAATACAGTGCTGTTAGTAACTGCAAACAAGATTCATTTTCCCAATTAATTTAGACATTTAGCTGTCTGAAAACTGGGCACCTAGTCTGAGCTACTCCTCTGGGTGCCTTTTCTGGTCATTAGAAAGGTGGCAATACATCCTGTCCTAACATGGCTAGATGAAATTGCAGGTACTGAATGTCACATTTATATTGTTATTAGCCTGAGTATGCTTTTTATGTACTGTAATAAGTCACACGCTCTCCACAAATGGTGTATGTCTGTGCCTCTAAAGTTCATCTCTTGATCTTTCACTTCTGTAAAAAAGATCAACAGCTCACATTTGGGGAGAACACAGTAGAGTTGGATTCCATATTTGTGTTCAGGGTGGACTGCACATTGTAATTTTAAACTCAAATCCATCAGTCGTTCATGTAACAAACAGAGTCTAAATCATGTTTGTGATACTGGCAGTCCATTTGTACAGGCATAGATCGTTGACTTGCTTTCTGCAAATATTTTGCCCTTTCTGACTGCCCTTTTTCAAATGCTTGTGTCATACAAACTGCTTTGTTAAAAATGGCACAATGATTTGTTGACAGAGTTTGAAAGATGGATACGTTGCAAGAGAGTTCAGTCTTCTAGGTGATACTGGATTGACAAAATTACCAAGTATAGAAAGAGAATAAAAATAATTTGTGCAGAAAGTAATAAGATTCTTGGATCCTTTTCAGTTTTTTTTCCTAGAAATCCAATTACAAAATGATTAGGAAACTGTTCTGAAATTTTGTCCCTGTGAAAGGACTCTTTCCTTTGCAGTAATGGATTTTTTAATGACAGAGGTGCTTCATACTGGACCTGTTTTAATAAAATGCGGTAACCCCTGTGAACTTTAAATGTGACTTAAATTGCATATTGTTTATTTTATCCAGCAGAGACTGATGATTTGATTTTCAGTTTTAAACAGCTGGTCCTTTTATGACATGTGTAGTCAGTTACAGATGTCTAAGAAAAGTAGGGGGATTTCTGATGGCGATCAGACCCCCAGCGTTCTGCCTCCGGCAGCGATAAACAAGACACCTAGGCTGAAGCTGTACAGAAGCAACATACCTTTGATATCAAATGTGGTTTGTTTTTGTGTCCCAGTTATTGCAGACCCTTGAATGATCAGATGTTAAGGGCAATTTTAAGCTCACTGTGCAAGCATTGGAAAGGAGGAACGCGTGAAAGGGTGGAACATCACTGTGAATCAGTCACTTCTCACGGTTCTTTCTGGTTCTTCTGCGAGGATGGTAGAAACAAATATGTCACTGTAATCCTTGACTATAGAAAAAACAGGTTTTGCTCTCAGACCCGCATTTACAGTTATCACTGATTCGTATCATTGTTTTACACATTTCAGCTGGGCTCCTATTGCCATAATTTCTACTAACAAGAAAATGAGTCTCTTCTCTGAATTGCATTTAATATACCATTTCTGATTTTCACATTCAGCCCACATGGTGCTATGTCTGAATAAAAGCAGATTGGCTTCCTTTTTTATTCAGACACTCTGGCTAACCCGTATATACATAAAAGAACTACATCAAAGTTGCCACCCACTAAACATACAAATTTTTTCATGAATCAGGCCCAGCTCCTGTTTAAAGAAAGCTGTTTGAGGGATTGTATAGTTTCTTCACGTTACACACAGTGACAGATTCCTTCCCACTTTACAGATTCAGCAGCAGCTATTATTGGGAGCTAAAGAAGCCATTTTCCTACCAATTCAAGTGAAATATTAGTCCTGCTCCATAATAAGCTTAGTGAGTATATACTGGATACTGAGGTAGTAAAGAACCACTAGAGATTTTGAGTGGAATATAAATAGATTACCTTTTATTGGGTCTCGATGAGAGGAATCTGAGAAATACGCCAGCTGTTTAATTATTAACATTCAGTACAAATCAATAGCAAAATAGGCTTTGATGGTGATCTTCAAAAGGGTTTTAATCATTACTCCCTCAGATACAGAAAGTAAGGCTGCACACTGGGGGCTTAGCCTGCGTTTCTCTTAACTGTTTTGGAAGGTTACCACTGTGATGTTGCCCTGACGTTAATAGCAATAATTAAGATATTAATAATTAATAATTAATTAGCAATAATTACGACAGTCCCAGTCATTTAAACATATTGCATTTTGTTACCACGTGGTATACCTGGGTAATTCCTGAAGCACAGATGAGAGACTAATGAACGATACCCCCTTAAATCCCATTGAAATTAATTAAATCATGTTTGTAGAATTTGCAGCCATGTGATGCATGTGCACTGCAAAGAGTGAAGTCAACCAAATTTATAATTCCACTTTAGAGTGCTGTTCATCTGCCATTTAAATCTAGTCAGATGTATCCCCAGGAGCATCTCCCAGCTCTACTAGAAAGGCACTCACTGGGAACTGTGCCCTGGCACTGTTTCCCCCCTCTCTCATGGTGCCTGCTGTGCCCACCCTGTTGTCTGTCATGTGAGACCTGCTTCATATACTGAGTCTTTGGGGGGGGGGGGAAGCTGATAAAGGGCTTGACAGGTAGCAGCTCGCTTCTGTGAACCACTTTGGCTAGTGGGCATCATCTGGCTTTTCTTTCAGTGTCACCCAGTGACTTAAAAGTGGGTTTACTGATGAAGATGTTAGGTCTTCTGGTTTGCCCCATGGGTTTGTCTCTAATAACTTTTATTGCACAATGGATTTTCTGATACCTTTTATTTTTTTATGATGAACTGAATGTTTTATGAGGAACTGAACTAGTATACGTAATTGTTTGTGTGTTCAGTTATACAGTTAGAGTAGTATCTGACAGATACTACTAAAACTGTAGCTTATACTGTTATTTTTTTAATCCAGTTCAAGAGGTTTGTTAAAAATATTTTCCTGAGGTAGGCTGAGAATCTGATCCTCAGAAGCCTTATTTTTAAGTTCTTGTGCTTTATATCTTGTGTGAAATTTGCTCAACAGGATTGCTTTTCTGGTGGTTGTTTCCTGGTGTAAAGATACTGGTCATAGGAAGGGATTTTTTTTCTTTTGGTAAAAGAACTTCTAGCAGCTACAATATAAAATGTCAGAGTGAGGTTTTTGGTTTTTTCTTTACCCACCTACCTGTACACATCCTTTGCTATTTCAGTGCCTTCTTCAGTTAAATGACTAAGTGGACCTCTTCTGCTGTTCATGCCAACTGTGTACACAGTTATTGCTATTTTACTTTCTATTGCCAAGTCAACATGAATCTGTGCAGACTCCATCTCTGCAGCTTCAGAATTTGAGATCTATTGCCTGCTTTAAAATGTGGGTCTGCCTCTTGAAAGTACAAAGTACTTCTGCCAGATGACGAGATTTCCTACATTGAGCCATCCAGATCGTCTTACCATCAGCTCACAATAATATATCTTCCAAAGAAATATTCTCCTCTCAGAAGTCTTGCTAATGTACAAGATGTTTGCTAAGGAAAATGTTTTAGTACTATGAATCATTTTATTAGAGTTGTATAATTTTTCTACAAGGGGAACTCGGAGAATTATTCATCAGTATGGAATAGCATGAAATGCAATCCAGTTTTCTTTTTCTACTATTAACCTAAATGTCACTCCTTAAAAAAGATTTTATTCAGCATTTTTGTTCCTTAGATTGTATTTGGGAATGATTTATCCTCTCTGTTCTATGCCCTTTTTCCTTTGACTCATTTTTACTACAGATAACATCAAATTTTAGTTCAGCTCATTTATAGGATGCTATTATGTCAAGTTATGCAGTCTTTTTTAAATCCTGCGTTGGGTCCCTAAAGTGACAAAACTCAACAGCAAGTGATCTGGGAAGACAGTTTACTAGTACGTTCTTGAAACCTCCCAAGCTGAAGTGAATTTACAGGTAGACTTGTCATTTTCAAATGTATTTCCTAAAATAATACTTTAGAGCAAAGTAGTTTAGTGACTCCACCCCCACACACAGTTTTTGGTTTTGTATTATTTGATCAGGCGAGTTTATTTTACTGAAATGCCTGACACGTAATATCCAGCAGAATCCTAATTAGCCTAATCAGTGAGAGCTGGAGAGGTTCCAGCTGCAAGAGGCTGGTTCAGCAATTGTGTTTTACCTCTGATGGCGTCCAAGCAGATCCTGCACTATATAATGCAAAAGGTCAAGATCAGTCCATGGAATAATACAAGTTGCTTTTTTAAAAGAACTATTGCTAATGAAATTGTATTTCAGAACCTAAAAGTATGGTATTTAAATTGGCCATCATCCTTTATGGAAAAGAACCGTTTTCATATCCTCAAATATTTAACAGTCTGTGACTCAGTCAATTATCATCTGAATCATTTTGTTTCATTTTCTATCTCCCGGAACTGTAAAACTTGAGGAAATTTGTGCTATTTTAGAAGAAAAATGCAAGAATGAATCTTAAAGGAAGTGGTATTCTGTAGAACATGTCTCTTAAGTTTATGCCCTGTGAGGTAAACTTTTTGCCTAAAGGATTGTTCTGGGGGAGTTTTCAGCACACCTAAAAAATGACTTTCATTTATTGTATCTTGTGAGGTGCTTGCTGATATTCAGGTTACCGTATGGTTTAGCAAATGCATTCTTTTCTAGTAAAATTAGTAACTATACACCAGGTTCCTTTGTTCCATTTTTTTCTGGTCAATTTGGTTTTGTCAAATCTGTAGGAGTGTGAAAAAGGTGTCTCTTTCATTGGCAATCCCTGACATTGCATTGGCATTATTAAATTTTGGTTAATTTTTGTAACTAGAGTTCTGCCATGCTGTTAGGGCTGCTAAATGGGAATGATTCATATGCTTTTCTTTGGAGCTTTTCACATGCTTGTGGAGAGGCTGACCTCCTAGCATAGCGTACTTATCCTTTTTTTACCTGATGCTGAACTAGTTGTAGCTTGCTTAGTCCAATATCAGAATATAAATCTGTGTGCTGAAGTCTGAAAATAAACCTGGAGACCGAGGGTGACGTTTGTTTTATTTAACTTCAGCAAAGAGCTATGTGTCCATTCAAAGCTAGCTGTTTAAGCTCTCTCTGTAGACAGTGGTAAGAAAGAGACATTCACAAAGGGTGATACTTCCCATTTTAAAGTAGTTCAATAGGTTAGAGGATGTAGAGATGCCTGTTTGTCTCCATTAAGGGAGCCTTGCTTAGACAGGATGCCAACTTGCAAGATTAGTGATACCAGTATAAGTTGTATTTCCATGTTTCTCTTAGGTGTTCAAGATTGTGGATTGTATGGTATGTACTGGACATCACTGTCTGTTTGACCAAAGAGTAACATATTTTGTTGCTTCTATAGAGAAAATAGTGCAGCTACAATTGGAATGATTGATTAATGCCTGTAGTTTCAAAAGCAACCTGTTAAGTGTAAGTGCATTGCCCCATAATTCTGGTCATGTAAATCGTGTCCACCTGAAGCCTTTTTCCACCCTATTGTTAAATGCTATTATCTGCAGTGTGAGTTGTAACTCCTGGAACTCCTGGAAAATGGCTACATTTTTTACTGTTTTCTCTGTAGTGCCTAGAATGTTTTTGGTACTATGAAATATTAATGGCAAGTGTTGGAGGTAGGAGAATAGAGTCTATCAGCACTGGCAGATTGTTGAAGAGACTTTTTTCATTCAGTGCTATGGAAACCAGTGCTTTCAGTCCCCTTGATTGTAACAGGTTGTCTCTGTGCTAATTTATGAAATGTTCATGGCCCCACTCAGCACAAAGTTGGCACACATTAACTTTAAGCAGGTGATTAGCCCCATTGAAATCGTTACATCTTTTGCATGCTTAAAGCTAACATTACATGTTGAGTCATTTGATGGGCTGGTACCTAAATTAAAATTGTCTGGCTGCAATTGCACAAGAATGTGGTTAGGAAAACCTTCTTGCAAAATGGCTTTTTAAGCTACTTCATGTGCTGTTTATTTCTGGCAGCTAGCGGCTGTACATCACTTACATGAACAAAGGAGTTGCATGAAGGCTTGTCTAACTTACCTAGTGAGGAATTGGGATTTGATATCTTTTACTGTAGGGTGCTGTCTAACTGTTGCTGCTCAGATGCTGTTCAGATGTATGCTGTTCATGCTCATCAGATAACATCTATAACTATAGCAAGCAAAGATGCCTTAGGTGTATTAGGAGCCAAAGAGTCTGAGATTGTCGGTGTTTAAGTTGATGTCTCTTACCATAGCTGAAACTATGATAAAAATGATCACTATTTGCATCTTTTCCTCAGTAATTTAATTTTCTAGGAAATGTAGTGATCAATGTGGTCGCTAGTCCACATCGCTAGTGTCACTTACTACCACTAAAATATTTAGAAAACATTCTGTAGTTCTCGTGTATGTCAAAATTCCCATCTTTCCACACAGTAGCTAAGTATACATTTTTTGTGAAGAGTATTTTAAGTATCTCACTCTGACTTCCTGATTTGTCCTGGTGATACGTATCATATTGGCATAACTAGCATCAATTATGTTTCTATATTTCCTTCACTATTTGACATATATAGAACACCTCTGAACATAGCTGTTTAAGAAAATATTTGTATAGTATTCCCAGTTCTTGTAACCAAAGTCCAATGTTAATTTTGTTGTTATTATTTATATTTTCTCTTTAATATGTAGCAGATTATACTACATTTCTTGAAATTCTTGACCAAAACATTTCAACCTAAATGTTTTGTAGTATTTAGTGTAAATACCTCCCTTCATCCTTAGGAATAGAAACATGATGTATTTTTTTCTGAACTGAATACATGAACTTCTTTGACATAATTGGTARTTGTACAGCAAAAGTATCTTTAGAGATTAGGCACTTTTATCCATTTATAGATGTAAAAGATGACTTTAGGCAGACTTCTTTGAATAAACGCATCTTGGAAATGTTTTATCAACTTTATCACTAAGAGAATGTATACAGAGATGTAAATATGTATACAACCACAAAGATAATGCACATACACAGGAAGATAATCATCTATATGCACATACACATGCATATATGCATAAATATAAAGCATGCAAAAAACATTTGAAAAGTGAAGGAAAAGAGCTCAAAAATCAAGAAAGAGCACGTTGAAGGTGACTTTATGGATAAAGTGAGGTCTTAAATGCTAGGGATATACAAGTCATGTGCCATTTGCTATTACTTTTTTGAAAAAAACTAATTAAAAACAAACCCAATAATTCCGCTATATCAGAGTGTGCTGATATCCACATGAGTGAAAAGCATCTTTCACTCTTCAGGTGCTTGCCACAAGAGTTTGCAAAGTAGTCTTAACAGTGAGTTGTCCTACATGTACCAACCGCTAGAGGGAGGATGAGACACATATTTTGTCAGGAAGTTTTGCAGGTGTTTGGTTGCAGAAGAAAAGTCCTGGGATTCTAGAAAATCTTCTTCATTTTCAGGCTCTGGAGAGTATAGTCTTATGGCTACTCATCTGCAGTCTTTTTTTTTTTAATATATTTCTCTTTTTTTCTGTCTTCTAACTTTGTGTCCTTGGATTCTAATCCTCATTCCAAATTCATAGAATCACAGATTGATTTAGGTAGGAAGGGACCTCTGGAGGTCGTCTGGTCCAAACTCTCTGGCCCTCAAAGCAAGGGCAACTTCAAAGTTAGAGCCTACTTCAAAGTTTGAGCAGGTTGCTCAGGGCTTTGTCCAAGCAGGTTTTGACAGTCTCCAAGGATGGGGATCCTACAGCCTCTCTGGGCAACCTGATCCAGGATTTTACCACTGTTATAGTGAATTTTTTTTTTCCTAATATCTAGTTGGAATTTCCTTTGTTGCAACTTATATTTGTTGTCTCTCAACCTTTCACTGAGCACTACCAAGAAGAGTCTGGCTCTGTTTTTTCTCCAACTTCCCATTAATTAGTTGAATACTACCGTAATATCCATCCTTACCCTTCTCTTCTGAAGATGGGAAAACCCAGTTCCTTCAGCCTCTCCTCACATGCCCCCCAGCCATTGTGGTAGCTCTCTGCTGGACTTGTTCCAGTGTATCAATGTCTGTCTTTTACTGGAAAGCCCAAAACTGGATGCAGTTCTCTAGATGTGGTCTCACAAGTGCCAAGTAAAGGGGAAGAACCACTTTCTCAACCTGGGGCCTACACTTGTTAGTACACCCCAGTGTGCAAATTCTTATCTTTCTCTGCTACTCCACATCTCTATTTCTTGCTTCTACTTTCCGTTTGATCCTTAGTCTCCTCCAAGCCTTCCAGCCCACTCTGCCTTCAACTACAACTTTCTGTCATACTCCTGTTCTCTTTGTTAGCTCCTCTCTGCCTGTGTCCAGATTCCCCTGCCAACTTTCTTGTTCCACCTTTCTCCGGCACTATGTGAAAAATGTTTGACATTGGTGAGTGGTTCACATACAAAAAGGCCCATTGTTCATATTTTACAGAGTAACAACGCTAATAATCTTACCAGTGCCCTGTTTCAAATACATGAACACTCAGATCTCATTTTTTCAGTTATTAGTATTCTACCACAGTTTTTGTCTTCAAAACAGGGCTGCCATTGATTTCAGTGGCAGTTGCGAACACTCTGCTGTGTGAAATGTGAAGTGAATGCAACTGAAGAGTTCTTTCTTCACCATTTTTTGCATGAAATTACTACTTCTCCAGCAGAGTTCTGAGGTGAGCAGGGTTCTGTCAGAGAAATGGGATTTATTTTTTCAAGTCATATAAAATAGACTTGGTTTATAACAAGGGTTGCCAAAAAACAAAACGTTTCTAAGAGGCTAAGAGATGTATCATAATGTTATCACATTATCTATTTTCATTTTTTCTATACCGATCTCCACCCATTTTTCTGGTCATGAGGTGGAGTAATATTTTTCCCTACCTTCCATTTTGGGTAGCCAGGGGGAACGTGTATTTCCATGAAGAAAGAGATCTGCTGAGGGAATAGATTTTGACTAATACAAGAGTTCTCTGAATGCTGTGCATAAAGGCATATAAGATACTGATACTTGAACATGAAATTCCTAAATACACTTGCAAACAATGCGAATATTGCAAAATTCAGTTACATTCCATTACAGGATTCCAGTAATTCAACCACAGGCTTAAGGATCTCATGAGAAGGCCATATGAATCCTTATAGTTTAAGTGAACGTTACACAGAGATTTTTACTGTGGCTCAGTACTGAATTGCTAGTCCCAAGATCTTCATGTCTCAGTATCCCACTGGTCAGAAAGCCCAGCTAGATTCCTGTTGCATCTGTGTGTGTCGCAACTGGACTCTAAGCTGATACTTCCCCATTATATCCCAGTGCAGAGTTGTGCAGAAATCATAGTATACATCAATGAATTCACATCCAGTCAGCTGATCCACATAAGGGTAAGTAATTGATGTAACAAGAATGTGTATGCTCAGTGTTATTCCAGATTTTTGTGGCTACATTTACTTTTCCATATGTGCTATATCATTTTGTACTGTGCAGTCCACAAACTTAGAAAAACAAGTCTGAGCTGTAAAGATTTTTTCACATAAATAGGCTTATGTGGAAAAGCTGCTGGTTTCTTTGCCCGGATAAGATCTAAGAATATAATATGATTAGGTATTAAAAAAATTAAATGTGAACATTTGTCATGACTTTACTCATAAGACTCTCAAGGTTACAATTTAGGAAAGCATTTGTACATCTCTGTTCAGAAAGAAAGAAGAGTGCTTATGGACATCTTGTAAAAGTATATTTCTTCTTTTATGGCCCTGTGTGCTTTTGCATCTTGGAAGAATTATGGCTCAATACTTTTGTTTTTCAAAAAAGGGCTTGTCATCTCATTTGATAGAGGGTGAAAACGGAACAGAAAGGTGAGAAGAAGTAGTAATCTGCACAACGTCATATAAAACTTTCACAAAAATAGGCAATTAACCCAGATTATTTCAATTCCATTTTTCTAGTTTAACAACTAAATATATTTCCTTTTTTAAAAGAGCATTAAATTTTTATTAGTTTTGCATTTTTAATACAAATAAATTTGTGATAAAATCCCAAATTTCAAGTTACTTTCTCTGGCAAATGATTTTTGTTGTTTTTCCCATTTTACAGCCCTTTTTTGCCTAGACTACTGTGTTTAATAATATTTCAGATTTAGGCACAGAATACTGTTGGGCATTACTAGACTGTCCTTTATAAAGCTTCATTAGAAACAAACAGAGATTGAGAGAGAAAGCACTGAAAGAATCCATGTTTATGATTAAAAAGCTATTCTGGAGATAAATGCAGAGAGGGCTTGAACTAACAGTGTGCTATGTCAGTCCTGTGTTCTAAAGACACTTCTTTTTTTACATTAACTTTAGAGCTTAAGTTGGACAACTGAATTAAAAATACTGCACCCTTAAGCTTATATTGATCAGAGTGAAACAATTTTTACAGAGAAAAAAACATAGTTTGCATATATAAGTCTCAAATATTTCAGGCCAAAATTTCAGTGGTTATAAATCAATATAGATTTGCAGAGATATGCCGTATGGATGCCTTGAATTTTGACTAGTGGAGGAGCTAGTATGTTAGCAGAAGCACAGTATGCAGCTATTTTGATCATACATTTCACTAAGTTCCCACATCACTACAAAACTGTGATGTCATCACAAGAAAAACTGCTTCTCAGAGTGGTATTTCTGATTACTGAGCTGTCCAGATTTATGTTGTTTACTGATGTGGTTAATAAAAATGTCAAAGGCTTACAGTGAGTATAAACCTAAGATTGAATAAGGAAGTCATGTCAAATCTGGGAGGACCTTGTTTCTGGCAAAGCTGTGTTTATATTTCCCATCTCCTAGTGCTAAATCTTGTGTTCAGTAACAGTCTATTGCCTAAAGAAAAGATGAGCAAATGCCATTAATACTGAGGAACAACCAYGGAATCTTTGGAAAATTAAGGTGGCTGTAGTTGCTTGAAAGTGAGCAGCTGTACTTTACAGCAGAAATGCTCCCGCATTTCCCAGGAATGGGAATGTGTTCCAGCTGTGTCCTAGCACCCTGCTGGGGTGAGACTGAGGAGGGCATCCTTCCCTCCTGCCCTGCTTGCCATGCGGCACAAGGTGTGCCCCAGGAAGGAAATCCATGGGTATTTGGTCAGATAGGAGCTACCATTCTCTCCTGGTAATAACAAAGGTAACCAGAAACTCAAAATGGAGCAAATTTGGGGCTCAGCCCTGCTAGAACTTTACTTCCTAACTCTTCCCCTCTGAGTCACTCCACCGAAAACCTAGGGCTATGACAGAGTCCCTTGTTAGCACAAATTCCCATTTTTTGCCACACTTGAGTCTTCATATGCAATTCAAGGGTGTTTATTCTGCGTAGTTTAATGTATTCCATCTTGAAAGCTTCTTTAAATAGTCTTAGAAATGAAATTAAAATCCAGAATGGAAGGTAATGGCTATTAAAAGCTGACTGACAAGGTGCTTTCCTGGCAGTTGTCAAAAGGAAATAGAAATTAAATTTAGCAGCAGTTCATCAGTATTGCTACACTAAAGAACTCTCAATCAGCAGTAACGTAGGTAGGAACTGTCATGCCCATTTGAAACAGAAGTTGGGATCTGATGATATAAATTTGTCTTCAGCCTGCTCTCCTTGAACCTGTCAGATTCTGGTGCCATTGCACACCTCATAACACAGTCATATTTAAAGACTGTCAGAGTTCCAATCAGGCTTCTGTGTTTTAGTGTATAATATCTCCCCTGTTTCAAACTGAACTGAGCTCTTTGCTGGTTTCATTATGTACTTAAAGTTTAGCTCTGTGTCCCCAAAGTTCTGGTCTTTCTAATGGCCAAACAGGTTTATTGGATCGTTTAGAAATCTGATGTTCTAAAGTGTTAAGTTTTCCCATTTACTGGCTAGTCTGGGAAAAAAAAAAAAAAAAAATCATGGCTGTGTCTTTAAAGATGACATTAAAATCTTCTTTCCATGTCATGAGCATTTTACACATCAAAATTTGTCCTAATATCCGATGTTCCTAAATGTTCCTTTTTTTTTTCCAACTAATGTTCAAATGAAATTCCATGGGCGAGTGTATCACTTTGAAATAAAGCACTGAATAACCTGTGATATGTTTATGATAGTTTGGGGAGGGTAAAGTGGGCAATTTCTCTTCCAGATATTACTAAGTCAAAGGAAATTAGATCCTGTAGGCTACATTAGATCCTACATGAAGTGTAGTGGTAAACATAAGTTAGCCATGATTTTAAAAAGGGATTAAAGGTTGTAAGTTGCTTCATTTTTGCATAACCAACTTGAGTGTTTTTAAAAGGCTCCATTATCAAATGCTTTATCAAAAGACATTAGACTGATTTCTCAATATATTAGGTACGCAGTATACCATCTTTATTTCGTATATTTTGGTTGTTCATTTCTTTAAACTTACACCCTTATGCAAAACTTTAGCATTGGGAATTAAATGGTGCTTTTTTAGCATCTTGATTTCTTTGTCTAGAAGCAGTTTCAAGCAGCAGCATTCTATGCTAACATTAAGCAACAGCTTGTTCTATTTGTTCTGAGGCAATGTGAAATTAAAAAGAGGCTTGGCAAGCAGCTACCCTAGTAGATTAAAAGCAAATTATCAAGTTTTCTGAGGTAGTCTGAAACATGTTCAAATGTGTACTCTTAGTACTTCTTTTAAAAGCACTGAATTTCATTTAAAACACAACAGCAACCAGAAGTAGCACATTTTCTTCTTTCCTCAGGTGAGCTCAGTTCCTACTTCTTAAGAGTTCTGAAATAAAAAGACCTTAAACCCAAGCGAACTGCCTCACTAAAGCAGAAAAGTCTCATTAGTGGCCTGAGCTTCTCTGGCAGCTTTGTGCTGACATGTGGTCGATGGACTGTAGTGATTCAATCATTCCACACAGCTATTTTAGTGTGTCTTCACTCACGTCACAGGAGATTGTGAAAGCCTTGACCAGTGCTTGCCTGCCTAGGCAGACTGAACTAATTTGTATTCCTGTGTGCAGAGAGAAAGGTCCTGGCTTGTGAGCAACCTTGTTAGCAACCACAGGCGAATTCGCTGTGAAATTTGGAAGTCAGGAATTTGGGCATGGAGGGAGGGGAGATTATAAGAAACATTGCATAGCTTCCTGTTAAACTAGAGGAAGATATTAGTCCAGTCAGAAAACGCCTACTTCAAGAAGCTGTGTATTAAATAGAAATATTTATCTTCATAGTTTATTTTTACAGGCCGAGATGTCACGGCAGGGGCAGAGGGTTTTTTCAGTGTAGCAGCTGAGTCACTCAGCTTTAAAGATGCTATTTAAGACCCTCATTGCATTGTGATGAATTTATACAATATGTTCTTCAGACCAAGAACCATGGTTGGGATTCTTGGCACGTTTGGGGGTAATTTGTTTGAACAATAGGTACAATAATATTTTATGACTAGAAGCTGCTTATATTTGAATCACTGTTATTGTAGTTTTTATTGTCTAGAGTAACAAAAATAAAACAAACCAGTTAATAATATGTTCTGTATTAAAACTGTCATTGATCTCAGGAAAAGGTTATTGTTCTTAATAAAGGAGCTTGGTAGTTGTCTGGGAAGTATTTCATTACACAAACAGTAGAAAGCTGTTATGTCCTTGTATCTTCTGTGACAGGCAAATGTTATGTCACATCAAGTGTAATGCTTTTCCTGAGCCTATATTATAATGCGACTTCCCTGTGATATTCAGCACTTTGAATATTGGGGAGAGTCTGGTCATTTGTTTATGTGTCTTACCTAGACTTTGACCTCTAACTTTGATTGAAGGGTAATGACAGAACCAAAATCTGGTCCGAACATACTGAATGACATGTTCTTGTAGAGAGAGGAGAAAACAAATATAAAACAATGTTTTCTTTGATTGTTCGGCCATCTCTCATTTGACTGAAGCCTAAAAAGAGCCATTTCAGTAATTATGAAACAGATTAGCAGAGAATTTCAATGCGTACATGTTGCCATAACAGCTTTGGGTGGTAAATGAACTTTGCAAGACTACATTTATCAAATGTAGAAACTTGGACAGAAACATACACCAAAACCTTTAAAAAGCAGCACTATAAAAGACAAGGATTAGAAAATAGGCTTTTTATCTCAAACTATTAGTGCCCCTTCAAAGATGAATAAAATTCTCAGCGATGAAGCAACTAGACTAATATTAGATTGGTCTTTCAGGTGGCAAAGATGATTTGATATTTATGAAGCAGCTGGTTCCTGAATTATTGGATTTAAACATTAACAAAAGACTATTCATACTGAAAAATCCACATCCTGTCACAATAAGAGTACCATACAAAATTCCAAATGAATGGATAGAAAACAATTATTTTGAAGTTATTGAGCTACAGAATAAGATAGAATCTTGCTGAGACAAGCAAATGAAAAAGATTCTCTACAAAAAAATTTGCATGGAATTTTCTTTTACAACCATCCAGTAAATGATGTCTAATGCCAGTCAAAAGTATGTTGAAGCTGTGTTTCTTCCTACAGAAAGCAGCTCACTATTCTAACTTAAAGGTTGTTTTTTGTTGTCGCTTGCTGTCTAAGGGGTCTAGGCCAAGTGAAAACTGCGAGAAAAAGACATATGAGCATCTGTGACTGATAGGGTCTCCTAGAGCATCCTTGAAAGCAGGAAGCACAAGGGTTAGCCTACAAATCTGGTGGTTCTGGTGACATGTTCATATGGTGTGAAAGTGCTAGTGACATTATTCCCCTTGGTCATTGGGAAGAGTAGCAATGAAAGTGAGGGGAGACCCTAAATCAGAATGAACGACTTCTTCAGACCAGTCCTTATTTCAGAGCCTGGATGCTAGAGGGCAGTTCAGGTGCTAAAGTTGTGCTCTTGATCTGAATCGCATGCCTGCCTTGCTCCACTGACTGCAGAGAGAACCTGTGGAGACTAGCTTCCCAAATTAGGCAGAAAAATTTGGTGGCCCAGGTTAGACAGTATGAAAACCTTCTAGTCAAAACCTTAGAGTCCCAGCAAAGAGTTTAAAACTAAAATAGTTAATCCTGGGAATCAGGAACAGAAGATCTTCTTGGGTATTCCAATCCCATATCTTGATACTCTTTTTGAAGGTCTTCCAATAACATTGTCCCTAATAGAAGTATCCAGCCTTTGTCACGTCAAGGCTGGCACACAGCACTGTTATTTAAATGCAGTCCTCAATAAGGCGATGAACATTTGTAGAATCCTGTAGTGTTCTACTGGTCTTTTCTTGAATAGGTAATACATTGGCTCAGTGATTTTATTTTTTTTTCTCCTCAAGGTTGAAGTCATTCTTGAGCAGATTTTAACATTCTGGCATGCATAGAGACAGCACTGTATTATTGTATTAGTTTCTGACTGACTGTGATAATCTCAGCCCCAGGCTGGGAAGAAATTGCAATCCAAGTTTCAGAAAAATGAAGAATAATCCTCATTGTTAATGCCATAAGGAGAGAAAGTTATTTGATAAACTGGATGCATTCCATGAATCCTGAAAATCTTATTCTTTGGAGTTCCTAAAAGAGATAAGGAAAGATATAAACATAGGTAGGTCAGATCTGCATTTCAGATGCCTTAGGGGTGGAATGTAAAAAGTCCAAAGTTCTTGAGAGTGTTCTGCCTGAACAAAACAGCAGGTACTGGAATAATCATAAAAAAAAAGTTTGCTCAAATGGTAGATGGCTACAAACATTGACAATGTTTGCCATTGGCTTGTATCAAATCATTAATTCTCTCCAGATGGAAATGTCTCAGGCCAAGGACACTTATTTCAATATTCTGTTTCCAACAGTGGCCAAAAACAGAAGCCAAGGGAAACCTGTAAAAATGGAGCAAGCTCACAGTGAAAATTTCCATAATATTTCCTCAGCTTCTAACCATTAGCATTAGACTGAGTTCCTGGACAAAGACTGTGTTTGCCAGAAGTGGTGTCTTTATATTCAACGAAAGGCTGAATTTTTACCCGTGGACATTTTCAGTTTTCTGTTTGAACCTTGTGAACTGTGAACATCCACCATATGGCAAGGTGTTCCAGGGATTAAGGAACTGTTCCATGAAGAACCACCTCCTTTTGTTTGTTTGATACCTACCACCTGACAGCTTCCTTTGATGACCCTCTCACTCTGTACTACAACATTAACAACAGATACCTTTTCACACTCTCCAAGCCATGATTTCATAGTCATCTGTCATAATCCCACCTCAAGCATCGCATTTCCAGATCAGTGAGTCCGAGCCTTCTTAATTGTTTCTTCTATAGAAACCTTTCCAGAACACTGATCATCCTCACTGCCCTTTTCTAGTTCTGTTATATCATTTTTGAGATGGAAGAGCAAAGCTGTAGTGTTCCAGATGCAGGTGAGCCATTATTTATTTGGCGAACTAATTAAATTCTGTCTTGCTCTTCCTTCTGTTCGTGATCATTCCTAATATTCTGTTTGCTTTTTTGACTGCTGCTGATCACTAAGCTGATGTTTCCTGGAAAGGTCCGTAATAGCCTCAAGATCTAGTAGCTAGTCAGTTCAGAGGCCATCTCTTTATGTGTAAATTAAGGAATTTTTTTCCCCAAGTGTGTGCTTATATATGCACTTAATTTCTTCTACTGCAGTATGGTCACTAACACTACTAATCAATCTAGTAAGATCTTTCTGCGTTTTTTTGCAGTTTGTCCTCGTATTAGTTACCCAGATTAGTTTAGCATCATCAGCAAACTTCAGGTGAGTTTGTTACTCACCTCTTTTTCATGATTGTTTGTGGATATGTTAAAGAGCATTCCCAGAACAGATCTTTGACTTTAGTGATGATCTCTTTGTACTGTAAAAACTTTCCTGTTTTTTAATCAATATTGTATCTGTGCAAGGACACACAGATCCTTTTATCCTACAGCTTTTTTTCTTTGGTGAGGAAACTTTTCAGAATAATTTCAGAAATCCACATAGAAATTCAGTAGATAAATGTGTGGACCTCCCTTATCCACATGCTCATAGACTTTTTCAAAGAACACAAGCAGGATGATGAGGCATGACTTCCCTTTGCAAAAGCTGTGTTGACTGTTTCCCAGTACATTACCTTTACATCCACCATGTCTATTCTTACAGGTCTGTCAATGTCTTATGAAACCTTTAAAAATTGGTATCGTATGTACCCATATTCCAATCACAGTACCAAGGCAGTACGCCTTGCTTTAATACAATAGTCCATGCTGCTCTGCAAGCTCCATGTTATCCCTGGGTTTTTGGTATGGCACATCATGACGACTTTGCTGTTAAAACTTGTGAACAAGTTTTACTCTGTAATTACATTAAAAATGGAGCTATTTAAAAAACAGATTTGTTTCTCTGTGAATTTGTGCACAAAATTAGGGTTTTTATTTTCACCAGCCTGTCAAAGCCAGTGCTGCTAGGAGAGAGGGAGCTATTTATATTTCTTCATATGCACCTTCTTATATGTTGACTGAGTTCCAGTGGCCTAGATTTAAGCAAAAACTTACTTGTTACATGGCTGTTTGATATGTGCAGGGCTGATGGTGATAGGCAAAATAGAAGGAACCTAGCACAGCTCATTAAAGTGTATATCCAGTTTGCATGACTGATGGTTGTGGTGGGAGAGGAAATCAATGGCAATTTTCTGTATTGAACTTCACTGTATAAGGATAAATATTCAGCACTACTGTGTCTCTATTGCTGCACAGAGCAGAGATGCACCTGCAGCAGTGATAGCAACTGTAATAAGAACTTGCCTCCTCAGAAGAATTTGCCAAATCAAAAAAAGTTTCCTAGTCAGAGCAGCAAAAATTACTGCTGGTGAAAGGGGGAATGAAATTCCAGTTCACTCATGGGTAGATAGAGAATTGAAGCACTGTGATCCTTTGATGTTGCTATTATGTCAAAAAAATAATATAAGTACGCTTTGGTCAGGTCATATCTATAGTTAGTAAAATAAATTATATCTACCACAGTAGACCAAAGGGAAACATGTTTGTACCATTACTGAAAATTCATGTTTTCTTAGGTAATGATTACACAGTTGTTATATATTGCATTGTATTGTAGTATTGTATTATTTTCTGTCAGCCAGAGAGGCACTAGCACAATCATAGCAGTTCAGTTTGCTGTGGCTTTACTGAAGGGCTGGTCTTCTGTTGGAACAGTCGTATTTTCGTTGGTAATATTTATTACTTTATTTTTGGTAATATTTATCTGTAACTAAAAGACAAACTTAGTGAGCGAATTAGTTGACACACAGTTTATTTTCTGTCTATTTAACTAAAATATGCCTTATCAATTCATAGTCTCAAGACACACTTTTGAGAGATAAGTGCCTGTGTTTAAATTATAAAAGGTGTCCTAAGGGTGACTTAGGGTATGTAAACATTGACAAGCGTACCCCTCATTACTGCAACATTGATGTTTGCACTTTTCCTTTTTTATTAAATCTCAACATGCTCTCAGAGATGTAAATTTACTGAGCACAATGATGGGTTTGCAGCAGTGCTTTTTCTCTCTCCATCTGTACTATCTTATATGTGTTGCTATAAGCAACAGTGTTTTAAATTGTTGCATTTATGAAGCTATTAAAATAGGACAGATTGGAGCTTATAATCTTGRTGATGCACATTTTTTCCCCATTTACTCCACAAACAAGATGACCTGTGGAAGGATATGCTCCCTCGCCTGAATTTAGAGGAGTCTTTGTTCTCTCTAGAATCCCAGTGTTTTCTTGGCCTTTTCAAGGACAGAGCTCTGAAACTGGTGAAAGAAGGAGACTTTGCATCAAACTGATTAAATGTGTATTGCATAGGCCCATCTTGCTACATATCTTCAATATTCATTTTGGAGTATGGAATTTTAGGAATCTTGGCTTTCTTTTCTAACCCTGAAGATGTTAAAGTTTTGTCAGTGTCCTTGTAACTTCAGATTCAGAAGTTATCAAGGTAAGACCTCCTTCTATTTATTTTTTAAGGGAATTATTAGTATTTCACTGAGGTGCCAACACTAAGTGTGAATGAACCTTTGGTTGTATTGGTTCATTTAAAAAGGAGTTCAAAAATAGCTACATTTTCATTGATGATTGTGTCAGCTCATTATTTCTTACAAAGGCAAATCAACAATGACATCCTAAGGATGGAATTTCAGACCACCTTGGAGAGATTCTGGTGAAAGTCCTTTGCTTTTCATGCATCTTTAGCTTTGGACTGTAAACTGAAATAATCGTTTTTTAAAAATGTTTCACTAACCATGTTTATGTAGAGGATGTTTCACTAGAAAACAGCAGCCATCTCTTGACTGGAGATACAATTCAGGTGAAAATAAACATCTCACAATAGTCAGAAAAGACAAGTTTGCTAATTTTGTGATGCCCATAGGATGAGATTGTCATGAAATAACTCCAGAAGTCCTATTTATGAAATCATGATATATTTATGTATGTCCCTCATGATTTGTTGCAGATGTACTGTTTCAACATGTAAGTGGTGCATGCAAAGATGAATTTGTGATTTTGAGATTAATAATTACATCTAAAATAATTATGTTTAAAAATAAATTTTGAAACATATATAAATAGTTTTATTTAAAAGGAACACTGGGCTGTAATACATGAAAAACAGGATCAGAAGACCTTTTATTCACTTTGTCGTGGAAAGATAGCTCAGGCTGAACTGAGCATGTTGGTTTCAACCTGAAGGGCAAGAGAATCTAGGTGTTAAAAAATAGTTATAAAACTGTGAATCATCCTCTTCATAAATGATAAATTATCCATTGTTACTTTGGTAGACTGTAAGTTTGTTCAGCCTTTACAAAGTGTTACACCTGTTCAGTACAATGAAAAAATAGCATAGGATTTCAAAGGAGCCTTTCAAAAGGCTGTTTGGGGCAATGAAGTTAGTTATTTTTATTTTAGAGATTCAGTGTCTAAAAGAAGACCTGAGATGAGAGATCACTTTATTGGTAATTGCTTCTTGTTTTATAAGTAGCTAATCCTTTTTCCGATATAGCACCTTTTCTATATCATACAGAAGAGTGTGTAGTTTGGTTTGATGGTTAACATCAAATCAAATAYGAAGCTAGCCTGCAAAGCATTTTCCCTTGTTCTGCTGGGCTCTTCTGAGCAGGATATTATCTGTTATCTGTGGGATTTCTGAAGTGCTTAACATTACTCAGGGCTCCTCCCACTAAAACTGATAGATCCAATTGCACTATAGTTATTTCCCTGAGTGCGCACCTATGTTAACCTGCTTAAGTACTGGCATCAATTAAATATTATGAATATGGAGCTCAGAGCAGAGTTTGTCTTGCTGTGTTGTTACCATGGCCAGACTGTTGTTTCTAAACTTGCTCAAAAATACTTGGGCTGAGCTGCAGTATTTAGGATTGACTGCAATCAGTAGCAAGTGTCTCACAAGTTTTAGAGGTTATGCTCTTAAGCACTTCTGAAAATACTAGTTTAAACTAAGCCAGAGTTATTTTGTACTGATAAATGATACTATTAGCAAGGCCCTGATATCCAGAGCATCTAAAATGTGTTTGCTTTGACTGCTTGATTGAACTTCTAGTAACATATTCCATACTTAGTCCTTTTCCTTCCATCCTTTCTACGAAAGCCCTGTTTTAAGCCAGTTATCTTTTATTGGTATTTCATCACCCATCATCACTGTTTTTTCAGTCTCTGAACAGAGGTCAGTAGCGTTGCACAAAACTTTCTGTGTCAGGGACTAAGAGTTATATATCCTTCTCTCTGTCGATATTGATATTTAAAAGGAACAGTGTATAAACTGGCAAAAGAGACAGTGAGGGAGGATATTCTATGAAATGGATTAATTTTTTCTGTGACAAGGAAGTACTTGTGCATGAGAGCAATGGCATGCATGGGTATTTGCAGTGCTCAAAACAGCTATCTTGCTTTCGGAAATTACTTTTGCATTCATACATGCACTTTATAACTGTTTTCAGCTATATCTTTCTCTAGAAATTGTAAAATCTGTTCATCCAGCCTCTGTTAGATAACAGTGTGGGACAGTTGCTCTGTCAGTAGTAAATGTTTTAAAGGCAAACTAATAGCTACTTTTCAATTTAAAATAGGTGGTAAGGGAGATGCCTCTTAGAATTGCGGCATTTGAAGTATGGATTGTAGTATTCCTGAAGGTGAGTGATGGTCAACATCAAGCATTTTAAACATCTTCTGATAGTGCACTAGAAAAGAGCAGACAGTAAAAAGGCATTCATGATTTTCCCCAGTGGTGTGTTTCTGCTTTCTCCTGGAGTAAGTATAGCTTATAAGCTTATAAGTATAGCTTATAAGTATAGCTGAGATGGTAGTTAGGTGTTAATGTTTGTTCAGAATTTAGGTCATCTGAATAAGAACGGTTACTGCAGACCTGTGCAGCCAGGCAAGGGTGTACCATAGCAGTGGTAAGAAAGGTTAAGGCTTCTCTCCCCTGTTCCAAGGGAGAGAAGAACTTGTATTTGTTCCTAGAGGGAYGACATATAGTGAGACTAGTAATCTGTTAATTTTTTTAAGCTACCAAGAAAGTGGGGAGGAGAGATAATGAGATATCAGATTTTTAGGCATTCAAACAGAACAGCTCTATAGCAGTGATCTCAATTAAAATCAATTTGAACTTAAACATTTCATCTGTTTTAGGTACCTCTGACCATCCTACTAGACTTGCATCCGCCTCTTTAGGTTTTTGTCTGTCCTCTAGGCTTTGTGCTGAGATGATAGAGATTGGGTAAAAACAATCTTCTTCCCTTAAAGCATGATCTATTCTGAGAGCAAAAAATAACATTATGAAATTGCATACTCATTTCTCAGTGGGAAAGCAAGTCTCTCTCTCTAATCAATGCGCTGTTTAAGCTGGACATTATTACATTCCATGGAGCTTAAAAATTCAAAGGAAGATACTCTTTCTTAGTAGTTACCTAAAGAAGTACTTTTTCAGTGGGTACTGAAAAGATCTTTTGAAAAATAGATTCTGAAGTATTGATTTGGTCTAATGATAAAATTTTTCTTTACCTTTCTGAATGAAACTTACTTCAATCAGAAACAGACATCTATCATTACCTATCTGCAAACTTATCCAACCCACCAAGGGTAATCCTGTGGTCACTGCAAAATAAAATTAAACTGAAATATCTAACGAATATTCCTGCCAATATGATTCAGCCCTGTCTGAATTCTATTTCCTATCTATTCCTTCATCTTACAATAGAAGTGAGCTCTATCTGTTACTGAAGCATTTCCTGCTCCAGTAGCATCCTCCCCTGATTTAGCTGGCTTTCTTCTCTCTTACGCCTATACTGTGAATTGGGGTTCTGTTCCAGTAAAGCACTGCTATCAAAACAGACTCCTACTACTCTTATGGTGTTGCTATTTACTGCAGAGGTTACTGTAGCATGTGGGAAGTCCGATCAATAATCAAAGGCCCATTGTTTTAGGCATTGTACAAAGAAAGAAGACCATGAAGACTCCCCCTCCATTCCTCCATCCCAAAACCCAGCCCTAACAGCATATCTGCCTTTCATGAAAAAAATAAAAGTGTGTCTTATCAGCACATACACACATCAGCTAGTTCTGTTCTTTGGGTAGTTAAAGAAAGGGGTAAAATGAATCTGTAATTGTTCTGTAGGAAGTCAAATTAGAATTCCTGACCTCCTCATGTGTGGTTATCTGGTAGTCAAAGAAGGTGAACTTGTCAAATTAAACAGTGTAATTTATTTGCAAATTGTGAAAACATAAGTTATTCAAGAAAGGGAAAAACAGGAAAACTCGTAATCATCCTTGGTAGCAGAAGTTTGTTCCCTCTGCTGATGATAGGATATAAACTTCACTTGAGTCTGAAAAGCCTGTTAACCTGGGACTAAGGAAACTGGGACAGACAGCACTGTCCTCCTATTGCAGTAGGCTTTGCCACAGCACCACCAATATCTGCATGGCTTTGCATAGGCCAAGCTGGAATGTAGTTTTTCTAAATATCCAAATTTTAAATTCAGAGGCATTGTGAATTCATATGCAAGCATGTAACTGACTTAAAATAATAAAAGGATGGTTGAAACGGAATCAAAAGGATTCCTTTATGGTATGGAAAAAGCTGTGATACAGGTTGTGCAGGTGCTCTGTAGGATATAAAAAACCACTTCAGTTTAGAGGACAGGAGAGTCCTTCAACTGACATTAAACTCCAGAGAATCATTTTTTCATTGGATGATTAAAAAAAAAAAAAAAGGAAAAACTGTTAATACTTCTGTGCTTCGGAAAGTTAAGCAAATGGTATTTGTCAAACCTCACAGTATATGCTTTATTAAATTGAAAAAAAGGATGCATAATGATATTTTACTTCAGGACATTTATAATTTCTTCTGTACCTAATAATATGATTTGGTTTGTCTGAAAACTGTTTTAACCTTGTCAATATGCTTTTATATAATAAATAAAAATAGTAGAGTTCCAAGATAAGGCTGGACAAGGACACAACAAAGAATCTTCTTATACCTTCCTTTTTGCATCAGAGAGAGACCCACAAATGCATAGTTTATCTCTGTCAAGTTTGTTGCAAAGAGGGTATACTCTTATGCCGTGCTGGTGAACAACTTGTGACATAAGCTGTTTGCTGAGCAACAGCCCTACAAGCAGCATCCTCATTATTGTTGTAAATCATTCCCTCAGCTTTTGATTGCAGTCTTAATAGCTTCCACTTCAGTACTGCAGACAAAATTGCCAATTACAGCACTAGGTTCATCTCTACATGGAATGATACATTAATGAATTGGTTTGAAAACAGATATGATGCCTGTTCAATATTTTACAGGCAAAATCCTTTATTATGGGTCATCTTGATCCACCATGTTTTCTGTGTTCTAATTTGTATGACCTCAAGATAGAGGGCTTTTTTCAATAGGTTTCTGACCATCCCAAGTTGGAACAGTTGGAATTTGTCAATGGCATCTTTTTTGCTTTCAGAATGGAAGTAAGCATTGGGAAAAATGTATGAAGAAGGAGATTTTAATTTTTTAGGGAGCAAATTAGAAGAGGTAGGAAGGATGATGAATGGCATAGCTACAGTAAATTGACTGTAGTGCAGTAGTTCAATTCTCATGTGTTAACTTTAGCTGGACCTTTGGGAACTGAGATGAGAGATCAGCCTGACTACTGAAGGGCACATGCTAGCAGTTCCTTGTCTTGTATCTTCTCTGAGCTTTCTGGCTTTGACCTCTGCTGTTGGCGCAGTACTAGACTGACTGCTGGTCAGAGCTGATGGAGGAATTACTATAGAATATCTTTCCTAAGAATTCTCCTTGATCCAGCTCCCAAATAAAAACAAAATTGTATTATTGGGAGTAAGATTCAGAGTTAACTGAGGACAATGGAATTCAATGGAAAAGAAGTTTGATTGTTGTTGCAGTCAGGTTTTATAAATCACATGGGTTACTGTTTAATAATTTATTGTTGGTTTGGCCAACCCTAACATACCACACTTATTGAGACTGGGATTCAGGAAAAATACTGCACAATAATAATTCTGAGTAGTGTGTAGGAAGAGCCTTGTCTGAGTTCAATAAACAAGATACTTGGAAAACATGGTACCTATGTTTCTTGTCCTCATGTTCTGAATGTTTTTGCAGGGGTTCTAATCAGCAGAATAATAGATATATGTTACAGTCAGACTTTTAAACACTGGTTTAGGGGTTTCACTGGATCCTTCATCTTGTATTTGAATAGCTATTGTTGAAGTTCAGCTGGAAAAACTGTGTTTACAGAAAGCCACAAAAAATTTAGTCAAGTAACAAGTCAAATTTTTATTAGGATGATGGAAAAAACTCAGATAAAAGCAAATCATATCTGAGTCATTTGGTAAAATTCTATTTTACCAGGTTTTATACAATTGTAATGGCTATTTTTTTGTAACAGGCATCTATAATGAATGCAAATTATAAAGCAGTGATGTCATGATACTATGTCTTATACAAGGATTGCATTAAAAATCTTTAGCTCTGAGTCATTCTGGTTCCCAAAATAAAATAGTCTCACAACTTTTGTGCTACAGGCTAATCAGAAGGCTAGAAAACTATTTTTAAAAACATCAAATTATACTTGTTCCTTGGACAGAAAGCCAGTACCCATTGCAGTTACATGCAAAATCAAGGGGTTTTTTTCTTTACAGTTGTTCTGTTTTTATGCTAACATTATTTTAAAAGAACAAGTATGATGTTTTCTTTTTAGGAGACTTCATTCTTTTATAATGTTGTCATAATTTTTTTTAAGTACAGAGTGAAGTAGTTCAGTAGCATTGGGCTAGAAATCTGATGCCCAAGATATTAATATGATTCAACATTCAATGTAGTGATTTGGATTTCACAAGAAACTTTTGCTTCTTCAAGTCTTTTGCACTTGATTCATCGCTTTGTTTTAACTTTCTGATAAGGGAAAATTTAGTGGAAGAGTCTATGGCAATTTAAATAAAAGTTTCTCCAGTATGAAGATTTCTTTGCAAATCCAAGACTAGGTTTTATGGATGGACTGTCTTATCACTAAAGCTATGTCTCTAATGTGCTAGAAAATTTTTGAGTGCCAGCTAATTTAAGTGAAGGCTATCATTCATTGAAGAATTCTGCATGACATTGACAGGCACCTGCTATTACCTAGACAGTCATGGTTTGTCAAGGAAGTCCAAAAAACAAAAAAAGTGTTTACTGAAAGCAAGCTTATATGCACATTCAGTGTTCACATTACAAGAGGTAAGGTGTTGTATCAGTAAGGTATTTAAGTGCTAGAGCACTTCCAGCATTGTGTTGTTCTGATATTTTGTATTCAGTAACCTGGAATGAAAGCATTTCTCATCTAATGTCTTTTACTATAATCTAGCAGATAGAAACCAATTCTACAACTCAACAGTTCAGACAGCAAATGAACAAAATGAACATATTCAAACATTCAGCCAACTTTATATGGAGATGGTGCCAGAGGCATTTATTGCCTATTTTCCCAGTACATTGATTAATCACTTCCCCAAGAGCTTATGTTAAAAAAAAAAATCTTTGAATTATCCATCTCTGAATATGTCATTGAATAAATATTGCTGCATTCTAGATAGCATGATTTCAGAAAAACATGATTAGTGAAAGGAGAACCTGGTAAGTCAGTAGCAAGAAAAATCCAAATAAGAAAACTCTTTTTCTAGAGGGTTGAGAAGTACATTTGCTTGTGTTGGGAACATTAAAGTAGAAGGCACCCTGTAGTCATTCAAAAAATTTGTTGTAAAGGAGTCTTTCCTCATAGAAAGACTTGATTTCACTGTCACAGTAACTTGTTAACTATTTAAATGAGTGGCGAAAGGCAAGAGTTATCTGAAGAAACAGCTGGTATTCTTGATAGTGTTTTGAGAACAACTTTCCTTCTTAAGGTTCTCRTCTGTCATTGAAGCAAAATTTACAGTGATTTATCAAGTCCCAGACAGATATGCTTATGGTACTCTCAATTGTGTTAAAAAGTCCTCATTAGGATTGTGGGTCATGCACCATGTAACAACCAGCATGTCATTAGAAGCTTAAACAATACAATTCTTATTTTCTATAGCATATTATGAAGTTTTATCTGCTGGGGGTGTTTTCTGGCTTCTATGGGACTTCTGTGAGATTTGCTAGCCCAAGACTCTGATAATCAATGGCTCTTGTGCAACCTCAGTATAGAAAGCTGCCACCAGTCTTGTTTGTTCTTTTGTATAGGAGCAAGTAAATGCACTAGGTGCAAAGGTGAGCAATTCATATGTCACTTTGCACATAAAACAATTATTTCATGCCCCACATGGTCAAGCTTTTTTATGTGTAGGTGGTTGTGTTCAGCTAATGAAACACAAGATCTGTTGACTGTGGACTTTCTCCAGATGGCAAAAATAGTTATTTGAAACCACATTGATTTTTTTTTTCTTTCACTAATACATAGAGGGACACAATAGAAAGCTATTTGCAAAGCTTGCTRTGACTGCAAGAAGGTGCCAACTTGAATAAGATGAAATTTTAAACTGTGAAGAAACTGAAGATGTTCATTTTGCCATGAAGTGTTATCTTCTGGAAGAATTGTGAAATACAAACAAACAAAAAACCCCAAACCTTTTTGCAGTGATGTCCTTAAAGACATCATCTGAATAAGCTACCATTCAAAGCATATTTTCCTTATGCTCAAAACATGAGCAGGTAGGATCTGCTGAGCCTCACATGCTCTGTTTTCCTCAATGTGGCTTAGCTATAAATGTCAACATAATAAAAAATCATAATTTCAGCTTTCATTAAAGAAAATGCTTTCTAGACTCATGACTACCAAAAAAAAAACCCCCTGTAATCTAAGCATAATGCAATATCCTGGGTCTGCAGTCAGCATTAGGAGAGAAAGAAAGAGCAGCTCCTAACACTAATGAATTGTTGCCCATTAGCAGCCTGTGACTAGAGTAGGCCCAGACTCCTCTGTTACGGCTTGATGAAAGACAAAATTGCGTTGGAGGCTTGCACATTCTCTGGCCTTTTTTCATAGTTGCTATTACTTGATTGTCTTCCTTACCTGGGGATTATGTGATTTTAGTCAATAAAAAAGTACAAATACCAAAAAATACAAGGAACGATCGGCAGAGAGTTTGGCTTCTCAGTGCCGTGTGTCACAATATCTACGTCTGCTTAGGAACTTAAACCAGTGCAAGAAGATAGGATCAGCATATAGAAGCAGCTGTGCTGAGCACTTGCCACTTCTACTCTGAGGTCTGGACTAACTAATATTTCCTACACTCCATGACCATTATGTTAAAACTCTGGTCTACATTTCCCATGAAGATTCTCTAGGGAAAGAAGGTAGTTGTAATACCTTCCAGAATAACGAAACTCTGATTGCTAGGTACTTGTCCCTCATTATTGAAAACAATCTATGAAAATACGGAGTACCTAACAAGGTTCATCCATCTTTGCCTTAGCACTGTATCCTAAAGAGAATTTCATAAATAATAAATAATGAAAACAATGTTAATTCCCCAAGCCAATAAAGGGAAGACTCAGTAGAACATGTTCACAGAAATGAAATATAAGGGCTCACAAAGAGACAGAGCAAATTAATTTAAAATTACAAATGAACTCTGATGGACTTTCTGTGCATTATTAGACAGATTTAACAATGGTAATACTAAATGTTTTTGTCTTTTTTATCTCTTAAGATAAACATCCATGAGATGTTCCAGCATTCTCAGTATTTAAAGCAACATAAAAAAATCCTATATATTGTGCTACTAAATCATCTTTGCAGATCTTTTTACATATACTGGGAGGCTGAATAAAATAAAATGACCAAAAATAAGTTAGAAAAATTCACCCATTCATAAAGTTTTATGTTTAAAACTTTCTTAGTGTTATATGGAAAACTTTCAGTATTATAGAAAAAAATAGTATTTAAGAATGTCAACATTCTTACTTGAGGTGAAGAATATGTTAATTTTACGTGGTCTTTGGTTCCATAAACTTGCTATATCTTTGAGATACGTAGGTGTACATTTAAACACTCATTACTATTTATTATTTAACTTTACCAGTGAAAGTAGTTGCAGAAGTATTTCAGGAGGGTTTTATTTTCACTTACAGAACACTTCAGTATTTTTTTCTTTCATGTGCRGTTCGCTCTCAAATGTATGATTTCAGGTATAAAAGATGTAAAGTTTCTCCTCTCATCCTTGCAGGTGTTTTCATAGCACTCAAGTTAACTTTATTCTTAGAGCAGTAGATATATCTCTCTCTGCATGTTTCGTACCGCTTGACCCTTTCATCTGTCTTTTTTACCATCAATAGGTACTCTGTTCAGTTTGCTTCATCCATTTATGCATGATCTTGGACTTGGTAAGTGATAAATACTCTGTCTCCCCTTTATCTCTCAGCTCTTAAGTCATTCTGACAGCAGTAACCACTGTTCCAGTTAGAGCAGGTTCATCAGGTCACTTCAAAAAGTGCCAGCAGAAGCACCTTTACACCTCCAATGTTACTGCACTAAGCACTGCTGTATCAAATGATCTAATTCATGAATTGATCCAAGCATCCACCAGAGCTTATAGTAACAGATAGAACTATTCTGTCACAGGGGATGTTGAAATTATTACCTCTCATTTGCAATTTGATGAAACTGTCATTTTTCTTTGCTCTTTTGCCTCTTTTCCACCATATGTTCTCCTTAATATAAGCAGTTGGACAGCACCTTTATGTACCAGTCATTCACTTTATCTATCTGTTGTTTCTGTAGCTCGCAGTAAAGCCTACTTTCTGCATTGCCAGCCTATTGTTTGCTACCTGTGACTGTTCTTTTATGCCTGATGAAGGAAGTTCACCAGCAGTATAAGCTTGTTTCTTCACCATTAAGCATTTCATATTTATAGGTTTTATTATTTGTGTACAATTTGCAGTTGAATGTTACGTAAATAATGCAATTAATTAGCATTTATTACTGCTTTACATTTTTCGAAGTATTGCACAAACTAACTAATCAAGCAGTTAATAAACTAATTAATCAAGCAAAAGCAACAAGCAATTATAGGAGTAGTACTCCCTCTTTGTGCTTATACAGTCCTGGAAACTCTTGTATACTGGTTTGCTATGAAGTCTACAAGCAAGAATATGTATAAAAAGTCCTCCTGATTAGGTGATTTCTTTAATTTTCTTACAGATAACTCTTCATAATTGAAAAACAGTGCTTGTGTAGTTAGATAAAGTAAACCTGATAACATAGTGTGGGATTTCAAGAAGCTTCTTGCTTCGGCGTATGTTCCCATTGAAATCAACAGCACAGCTGGCAGCCAGTGTGAGCAGAGACAGGCCAGCAGCAAACTCCTATGACAAAGATACCACATTCACGATTCCACAAGATCATCTTGATGCGTCTTGCTCATTAGCACAAAATAAAGAGAAAAAAACTTTGTTGGGATCAACCTAGTGGTATTGTTAGGGTAATAGCTCTCTCAATGGTACCGACTGCTTAAAGACATTTGTTTAAACAACTTCTGAGTTTTTGTTTCAAAGTTAGCAAAATTAGTTGCTTAAAAACAGAAGGATTCTTTTATTTTGTTTAAAAAAAAATGTAATCAAATTATAGCTAATAAGGATAAACCTGATACACTGCAATTTTTCATGTGTTCATATGTGCAATGGGAACCTACATATGACCATTTGCCATGATTTATGTGGCACAAGATTATTGTGTAGGCTTGTAAACCAGTTCTGTTAACAAGGTAGTTTAAAATTGCCTGGGTCTTTTGTTCTCAGCCTTTTGAGGTAAAAAAATATATATCTTACACTGGTTTAAAAAAAATTTTTTCTTTGTTAACAGTAGGAATGTGTAATTGTGCAGGACATAACACATGGCCCCTACTATGCCTTGAATAACTAGGGCAGTTCAGTTTGGTGGGAATCCATACAGCAGTAAATTTTCTTCATTTACCAGCCAGCGCAGCATGCACTGAGGCGTTCCTTTAGAAAGGGAATATGTTCTCTGTTGACAGGTGTTTTTCCACATCAGGTATGGCGTCCAGAGCACTGTTTGGCAGGTTTGGAGGCTTGAGTTTAGGTAAGGTCAATGGATGATGGCTGAACAAAAAACCTTGCACACTGTATGGGAAAGCTATTAGCTAGCAGATGACAGTGTTAACTATGACAATTTGAAGGGATAACCTCCATCATATATATACCCATAGTAATGTTTAGCTTTGACCCCAAAGAAAACAGGGGATGGTGTGGACCAGGTGAAAAAAAAGCAATAGGACATTTTTCACCAGGAAATGGTAAAGAGAAATAAATATGCTCTTAAAAATTTTGAAAGATGGTCTGTTACATTTATGTTATTAGGAAAATTACCTTTTATGAAATATCCTGACTAAATTATCAAAGTATGCCCTTGTTCGTAGATTTTTAATTCTGCTGCACAAGCAGGATTCTTTACAACACAGTGTGTTTTCAACTAATGGTGAAATTAAGAATTTTTCGCTGCAACAGCTGGATGCAGTTTGTTAACATTTGCATTACCAAAAACTGTTTAAGTGCATCATGATTGCTATTTAGGTTGTAAATGAAAATGATTTTCAGTGTTTCAAAGCAAAGTGTATTTCAATGCATGATGGACAGGAGTAGTCTGAGGGAAGGGTCTAGTCCATCACAGGAAACAAAATGGACTTTACCTTGTATTGCCTCTGCTTATATCTTCAGGGTTGCTCAAAAACAGTGATATTGGTGCAATAAATGCCCATCAATATTAAATATAGATGCAAGCCTGTGTCCTAGCAATAAGCTTAGCTAATCAGACTGCAGTATGTTATATAGATAGATAGATTATTTAGCATGTGTATTGTTTACATGGAGTACCTTTTTATTTACAATGGACCTTAGTTAAAATTGAATTCAGAATATTCAAAATGCTTTTTAGCTCTTGTGTTATTTTATGATAACTCTTCATTTCCATGTACGTAGATTGGATCTGTGAGTTTGCCTCAACAAATGTTTTGCTGCTCTCATTTTTTTTAAATGGTATCAGAAGCATCTAGTTTTACTGACACTCATACAAATTTGTTTCTGAAAATAAAAAATACATGAATAGTGAAAATAATTTAGACCAACATCACAAATGATAGATTTAAATATTAATAATTTGATAAAAACTGGATTTAAGATAATGTTTACAATAGTTCCCTCAAAAGTGAACTGTCAGCTATGGAGGTGATTCGTGTTTGTCTGAGAAAGCAGAAAGTAGAACTTAATACTATACAAACATGAGATGGACACATTTAAAATGCACATTTAAGTTCTGGAAGAYGTATTTCAGTTTTTGAAAACAATACACCTTGGTTTTTGTTTCTTTTGTTTTCTACTGCCCTTTTTATATTATTTTGAGGAAGAGAGGGCTAAAAACTGACAACGGTTTAGAAATACAGTAAGTCAGTCTTGCGGTGTTCCTGACATTGTTTCTGTATGCATGTTCCCAGAAGTGAGAGTGAAATGCTGCAATGTTAAGACTTTGTGAGCAATATGGAGAAAGCCACCATGCTTGCTACTGAGCTGAAACTCTGCACGCATCCCAGAGCTCTCCCATAAGTGCCAGAAGTACTTTTAGAGTACGCCATGCCAGTGTGTATCTGTAAATTATGAGAAAACACTTTAAAATGAAAATTTAGAGGACTGTATTAATATTTGTGAACCTGTAAAATTATGGCACTGTTGAAGGCGTTCGTCTTTATGTAACTCTGAGGGAGGAAAGAGTTACTTCTAAGATAAATATCTTAAAATGATTCTCACTATTTTAAAGTCCTTTTTTATGAGGTTTCTCATTTTAGAGGTATAATGAAGGCATATAAGAATTAGACCGTACATTTTTTGGACCCCTAGAGTGAATGTGGTCTACCCTTTCTGAGACCAGTATAATTTGGGACGAACCATTATGCATTTGTGAAAATGATACTTGGGGATCTTCAGTTTTTAAAAACTGGCAGAGTTTCATTAGAAGTAATTCTATTGTGAGCAGGTATTTTAAGCAGAAGTTGCGTAAAATGTGCAACAGTGTATGAAAGAAAAACATTATAATTGTTTTATTTAATAGTTCACTTGACTGTACATAAACAATGTAGAGACTTTCACCACATGCCTAGTGTGAATAAATATATGTAGTGTGAATAAATATATGTATATATACATACATATATAATGGTAAAGAGAGGCAGACTGGTCAGTCTCCATACAGTACTTCATACTTAATTTTCTTCATATAGTAATTATGTATAAAATGTTTGTTCATTGTTTCCTTGCCTAGGAGCCAGAAACAGGCTGTCTGACCTTGACTTTTAATGTGTTCTATAAATTTGATGAGGATATCATTAGGTATTTTCTTCTGTTGCTCATGCCATTAATGCTGTTGCAACTGGGATCATACTGACTGCATGCCAGGTCACTAGTTCCTAGGTCTAGCCATTTCTTACACTTTGTTGGCATTTTTGCATGACAGCCACAGGGGTGGTTGGTTTGGCTTCTTGGCTCATCTGCTGTAGTCAACGTGAGGCAAGAGACTTTCACATCACTAGAAGCACTTCTGCCTACTAGACTTGAGCCAAGCATGGTGAGGAGTTTGTGGTATGAATGGTATCACAGCTATTAGGAGTGAGCATGATTATAAATGTTGCGACTCCTCCCTAACAAGCACACTTGTTAGTTTTGTGCTTTGCAGCTGTTCCTGTTAAAAATATGCAAAATTTCAGTGCTTTTTTTTTTCTGATACTTTCAGAAGAAAGTATTTTTATGATTTTTTAAATTAGCTTGTTTTGTATTTTTGAGCTCACTCCTTCATGCAGACACAGTAAGAAATATAGAGCATTCTTGAGTAAGTAGCTGTGGAAGCCTCTCCTTACAAAACAGTTTTGAAAATGCTAACATAACTGTTATTTCCAGTTACGTTGAAGAGCAAATTAGAACCATTCACCTGCAGCTAGAAGAGACTGCAGAACTTCCCACTGGTGCTGATGCAAGAATATTTCATAGAGAATATTTCATTCCGCCTGTGGATTGACATTGAGGGAAAGCCTGTGCTTGGATTTTTCCTTTATGTCATGTACAGACTTATAACTCAGTTTCAAAAGTAATTAATATTTATGAGGTTGGGCTTAGAATAATACAACTGCTATGAGACAGTGAAATGTCTGCCATTCACACAGTGCTGTATAGTGGTATGAATACATATTTTAAGTTTGAATGAATTAAATCATATTTAATCATTTCTCTGTGAGCTCGTAAACAGATAGCAGTGCATATCAGCACTAGCATACATTGTTGGCAAGTGACATGTGCTGTCAGCATAATTTTAGACACATTTCATTTCTTGCAGATTACTTATCTGGAGTTATCAGTGATTCAGAATTTTAAAGTTTTTATCATTGGTGTGCTAGCTACTGAAATCAGAAGGTTTTCTCAAGATGTGAATCATTTCTACTTTGGATGCAGAAGCAAGTGAATGCCAGTAGTGATTGTCTATTGACTTCCTAAAATAGCGTAATTAAAAAGCACACTTTGCAGAGCCCTTTAATCTGCATTGATTTTAATCCTTTATTGTTAAATATCTTCAGGTTGGCTTCTTTTCACTTTAGAGTGAAGTATAGTCAGAAGACTATGTATATAATTGGTGGCAAATACAATCAGGCTAAATGTAGCAGGAAGACAAAAGATATGAGCAGCTTAGTATTGATAACTCAGTGCTCCAGTTGTCTTGGGGAAAATAAGCAGTTTGCTCTGACTAAGGACAAAATCTTAATGCATTATTATGACTGTACATCAGTAGCTGAGCTGTAGATGTTGAAGTATTGCATTAATATTTGCTGTGCTTGGGTTAGCTGAATTGGCACCGTATTTAAGTAGGGACTTGGGCTTTCATATTATTTACTTAATTATATTTGTAATTTACTGTGGCTCAGTACTCAGCATGATTTTTAATTGTCTGAGGGAGACTGTTAATTTTACAAATGAGGTGGAATAAGTGAGTATAATATTGCTATCGTGACTTTATAAGAAGGTTGAGTTTTGTGCTCATTGCTAAGCTTTATGGTATTCCCATTACTACCACATTGGTATAGTGCTTWTTAAATTTTTAGAAGTTCATTCATCAGTAGTTACTATGTGGTCCTTGTTTCTGTGATTATTGCTGTTTTACTCTAATTTGGGTAGCACATATCTGAAGTTTCTGTCCAGTAACTAAAAAGTAAAAAATTGTTGATGCTAGTGGCTTGATGTGCACTAAATTATGTTCTGAAAGAGGGCTCTTCTGAACATCTGAGCATAGCTGCTATTAGCCATCCTTGATACCCTCATTGTAAGAGTGGGCTATATAGAGAGCCCATCTAATTACTTATTTGTAATGTAACAGCTTTGGGCTGTTGTAGTTAGTTGGTGTCCTGATTTTCCTTACAGAAAGATGGATAGTCATCCACTTTCATTATGAATTGCTATTAATTAATAAAAATAATTAATGTGGTAAAAACAAGAAAAAGAAAAAAGCAAGTAAAAATTTCATCCATCTCCTTTACAGTGTGTCCTCGTTAATTCAAAATGGCACATGATAGTGGAATCCTGGGAATGTAAAGATGCATCATATAGAAAAAAAGTAGCTTACTACGTAATAGAATAGTTGAAGACCTACCCTTCTTTTTTTCACTGAAGTCTAGTTTAATGATAATGGTAATACTGTGAATTGATATTCTGCACAGAAGTGATACAGCAGTGGCTAGAGTCTACTCAGAATTATAAAATCACAGAATAATTTAGGTCAGAAGGAACCACTGGAGGTCATCTAGTTTAAGACCCTGGTCAAGCCAGGGCCAATGTCAAAATTAGATCAAGTTACAGAGAGTCTTGTTCAACTGCATGTTCAATACATCCCAGGAGGGAGATGTCACAGCCTCCCTGGGCACCGTTCTCCAGGTTCTTTGTTCCTTTTCTTCTCCAGGTGTCTTTCTGACCAAAATCTAGATGGAACCACATAGTGGCAGTTAAGTTACTATTTGTCACCTAAACACTGATTTTAGACAATCTGCTTCCTGTAAATGATCTGGTGTGCAATAGCTAGGCAGATATGATTATAAAATTGGGTCACTGTTGTGTGCTGAAATTGAACCAGAAACTCAAGGTTGTAAGATAATCTGATTCCTGCTATGGTGGTGACTCCAGACTCTGAAGCACTTCCAGGTTTCACTCTGAGCAAAAGTCAATTCATAGTGTCCCATTGTTTCATGAAAAAATGTCAATTTGAAACCAATCAAAAGTGATCAGATACCCTGCTGTTTGAATTTCTGTGCTTCAGTTAAACATTATTCAAAAGGTTGTAAACATATCAACCTAAAAATGCAATTTTTAGAGAATATTTGATTCCTGCCCACCTTCTGTTCAATTAGGCTTCTTTTTCCTGTATGTCATATGGGGAGGTCAGTTTGGACACCTTGTTAGTTGTACCATTGAAAGAACACAAAAATGACTGAAATGTCAAGGTCAAGGGTCCATCTGTCCCATATCCCATTTCTAACCATGTATCAGAGACCAAAAGAAAGCATTAAGAGCATGATGAACATACAGTGATAGTATTCTCCTAGCCTCCAGCCATCCAGAGCTTAGATTCTTTGAGTTGGATGTTTCTGTACATTTATAATTAGATATATCCACAACAATTCAATATCCACATCCTGTGGAAACGAGTTCCACAGCTTACCTACCCATTGCAGGAAGTGTGTTTTTGTTTTGTTTTCTTCTCTCTTATGAATATGGTTCTTAGCAGCTTAATTTGATGCCTTCTAGTTCTTGCACTGAAAGAGGCAATGAACAATATAGCCTTATCAACCCTCTCCATGCTACTCATGATTTTATAGACTTCCATGTTTCTGTTGTCTCTTTTCTAGACTGAAGAGCCCTGGGCTACTCATTTGTCCCTTGTACAAGAGTCATTCTGTACCTTCCATCATCATCTTGCTCATCTGTGACCTTTTCTGGTTGTACCTCTCAGCTAGAAAAGAAGTTTGGGAAGGTGAACGAAGAAGCAAACATGGGTGTTTACAAATAGGAAGGATCAATAGAAAGGGATGAAGAATTAAACAAATTTTAAAACCATTAAAACAATACTGATTCARTTTGGGCTGTTGACTTGTATAATACTTCCTGTAGTACAGAGCTGAAGCACACAAATCTGTGACCATCTCTGAAAACTGTATCATGTATGTTTAGAATGTGTTTATGTTTGCAGAAGCTTCCTCTTCTTACTTATTTTAGGCAATGGCTTACCATGTGATTACACCTTTGTGATGCAGGTGAAACCTTTTCATTTCCTGACCCCAATCTCTCTCTTTGTCATCACTAAACATATCTGCTACRTTATAAATTAATTTACCTGAAAGAACAGTATCAGCTAAGAGAAACCTGTTTAAGCCCCACAACAGCAGTGTTCTCAAGCACATGACTGTCTTCAAACATGCGAGTTTCAATGGCTTCACAGAAGTCCTTGAAAGTGAAGGCTGTGCATAAATACCTGCCTGACTTGATCCTTTAGAGATTTATCTTTGAAAACTCCCCAAGGGCATCTTAGACGGGAAAATCAAGCCAGTTTACTTGCTACAATTAAATATACTCCGCCAATTTTATACTCGCAGGGAAAACCCAAAATGATTATGATGTAGTCAATATCATATTCAAATTATAACCCTCGTCCAAAAGGGATTCTGTCAGCTGGAAACCAGTGAATTTCCAAAACAATTTAAAAGCATTTTCTGGTTCTGTACCTCTCTCTTGATCCCCCTGCTGATCATTCTGCTTTTGGCATTACCTTTTCCTTCTTTAAATCTATTTTTCTCCCCCTTTTGACATAAAAACCTGCATAACCAAAAAATAAAAATGACTTGAAGACAGACTGTACAGCAAGAACTGGTTTTAGACTTAAAAAGTAGTACTCTGAAGCTGGTTTTGTACCTCAAGAAAGAGGCACGTCCTCAAAGCCAGCTACACACAAAGTATTATCTTTGGAAAATTAGTGGAATGTGTTTCTATTCTGACATTAATTCCAGGGACTCTGAACCAGTGTCAGAACATAGTTCATTTTGGAAATGGCTTTTATGGTAAATAAAAAGACAGTAAGCCTGCAACATTTTGACTTCTTTTGGAGGTAAAGTATTCCCAGAAGTAAACTTATCTTGTGTGTAGAGGCTGTTCCCATCCTCTTTGTAGCTATTTGGAAGAACTTCAATCCAATGCTTGATGCTTTTTGAAGATATGCTTTCCATTTCCAAAGGAGTTCATTTAAGGAAGTTCTCTGACCTGTGTGAAGAGGAACATCAGATCGCTTTCATCTCTTCTGGCCCTATAATCATGAGTTTGTAATATTGCTGGGTTATTTTTCCTCTGAAATGGTTTACCTGCTATTCTGGCAATGAGTGTCCGTTAGTCAGTCGTGGGCATTTCCTTGAGTGAGTGTCAAGAGAGTAAAATAACTTAGCAGTTTTCAACTTGTTGAAGAGGTTTTTGTACTTATTATACCTTAGTATAATCTGAGGCTAGTATCAAAGCCACACTCAACAATGTTTTTTTTCTCTCTCTTTAAACTTGCTTCTCAGTACAAATAAAAAATTAATTGATGCTGTAAATTGCATTTACAAGAAAAAAAGTTGGTGCTTATTCTGTTTTGTACTTATGAATTGTTCACATGAAAAAAACAATAAAATAGGATAAACCTTTAAGTAATAAGAAACAAAACTTAAAATAGTGAGATGACTCAGAACTCAAATATAGAGCACAGAAGAAAGAAGTTTATTTCTGTAAGTCTCAATAAGTAGTATTGGAGAACTAAGAAGGGAAAAATATGTATCACTAACAAATTGGAAAGAAAGGAAATTTGCATATCAGAGAAGGAAAATGGCTTGGAAATAAGTATTTTCAGTTTGTATCATGTTTAAAATTTGTATATATAAATGTGTAGTGATTTGCCGTTGCGGTTTTTTCAGCCATCCATGAGATGCTGGTGAGGAAGTGCCATGTATATGGCTACATTGTGCTGGTTTGTTGGTCAAGTTCCCTCACTGTAGCTCTGTTGCTTTGCCAGACAGAGGTGATAAGACTGCATGCTGCTTATGTAGTGCAGGAAAGGTTGGCAGTAGAATGAGACTGGGGAAGAAGAGAGCTTACAGAGTCAGTAGATTACCGGGGCAAACACACATGTAACTTGTACTGATTCTGTTAAAGAGCTGACAAACTTTGTTCATATGTTGTGCAGGGATAGTAAAATGTTTTAGATGGCACCACAAATGCAGCATTATAAATTCTAAATATTCTTATTTGTGCTTTTTTCATGCAAGCAAGAGAGGAGATGCAGTGGGGTACCATGTGGAAATTTTGTCACAGAGCTTTGGTATAAAAGCCTCTCAAYACTGCTGTGACTTTTAATAGGTGAATAAGTAGCTGCTTGCGATGTTAATAATTTTTATCTTGTTTCAGGCTAGTAGTTTTAACTGTTACTCTTTGATTACGTTTCAGAACAGTCAAGCATCAAATATTGCAACTGACATCTGAATTAAAGAGCGTGCAAAAAATCTCTTCCCTCTTTGAGTATTGAAACAAATTAAAATGGAAAAGTGACTAAAGGAGGTGAGTCCTTTCTTCTTACTCTCTGATCGTTTTTTCCTTGATCTGTCTCTGCATCTCTTTTATTCATGTTTTCCCCAGGTTTGCATGTAAAAGGCAGGAAACTAATTGATTCCAAATTGTGAGCTGCTTTAATAGACATGAAGGTAGCCTGATAGCAAGCTATTCTGGGCTTAGAAGATTATATATACGATAGCCCATCTTTGTTGTTATCTTGGCTTGCAGGTTGCACACAGTGTTAACATCAGCTGCCTTTGACTGTTGGTCTGCCTTTGTGAACTATTTTCATGAGTCTGACGTGAACAGAAGAACATAGCATATAAACTTAAACGTTGCGTAGAGCCCCGTAGGTCTAGGTGTACTGTACCTGTGGAGCCAGATTAGAGAGTATGAGAGACAGGGTTGATTTGGCCTGGGGGAGTTTAAAGAAAGAGAAAGATCAGAGCCAAAAATAAAGTACAGAAGACAGCATGGGCTGCTGCATCTTGGAAGCAATGTTGAAATGGCCTAGAGGAGCTCTGATAGTGAGGGAACTTCTTTCTCCACAGTTCCACAGCCTTTCTGAAAGTAAATGCTGCAGAAAAACAGGACCATACCAACCTGGTAGGCATACTGTAGATATGCAGACCTCTAGCAACTCTAGCCTTTTGAGCACAAATGGAATAGTGGTGAAATGTATACATATAGTAAAATAAAGATATTTCACAACATTAATTAAATGGAGGCAAAAGAAAATCAGATGTTTTATACTCTGTGTATTACCACACAATAGTCTTAAATATACAAGCACTAGGAAAAGGGAGAGTTTTTAATTTACATTTCTTTTTAAAGCGATAGTCAGGCTGCTTATGATTTGATATGACTTTAAAAGTAGCTCTCAGAACTATGCTATATTCAGCTCTTTATAGTTCAGTTCCAAGCAAGTTCCTTTACTAACATTATTGTAAATGTTTAAGTGTATAATTGGTTATGGGTTCACCAAGATTAGTTAGGTATTACACTGTACTTCAACTCGTAAATTTCCCGGAGCAGACAGTAAGTTTGAGTTACTAAATGCAATGTTGTGCATCTCTGGAATACTCTTCATATCATTCAAGAGTGATGTTTACTCATTGTTTTCTCTTTCCTTAAGAATTTTTAATATATTCCTCACTTACTTAGAAAATTCATTTGTCATAATTAGAATATTAGCATCCATGCTCAAATGTTAATTTGATCACTTTAAAAAAGGGTACAAACCAGCAGTAATAATTACTTTGTATTTTAATAGACTCTTGCTGCTGCTGCTGCAGCATATCCAGAGCTGTAAAACTACATCCATGACCATTTAGTATATATATGTGTGTGTGTGTATATGATTCTCTATATACATAGCACATACATATGTATCTATACATGTGTATATTTCACATGTATACGTTAGAAAAACTGTTGCATATTCTTTAGAGAATAGGACTTGGAACTAGCGTGTATTTTCTGAGTATTTAAACTATTAGGTCAGCTCAGCTACCTTTACCTCAATTTAGCCTTTTGTAAATCAAGTCTAAAACTTCCTTGGAGAGGTGATATTTAATGTTTGCAATGATGTGATTTTCCCAAGTAAAAGTTGCTTTTACTTTTACATAGGCATGTGTTTTTCATAATGATACATCTGTTAACTGCTTACGTATTTTTGTATCAATTACAATGCATTTTGAAATATAAAAATTCTGTCCCCTCGGTTCCCTGTGGTTTGGGTAAAAAAAATTATCTATCTCCAACATTACCAGTGTTCAGTTTCTTAGGCTGTGCTTGAATTTGGCTATCATATGCATCTGGATTTGAGCATGTGCCATACCCACAGTGAGGACATCCTCTTGCGGCCAAGAACAGCTAGTCACTGCTGTTCTGTCAGGCACTGGAATTAGCATAGGGAGGACGGGTCTCCTCTGTCTTGTTGCTGACACCAGCTCGACAAAGAACAAACCCTGAAATTTGGCAAGAAGCCCAGGCCTAAAAATATAAGGGAAGGGAGGAGGAATTAAATGCAAAACCCCAAACCAGAGCTGGAGTGAAGCTGAGACTGAAAACAGTCTGTAGGAAAAGACTGTGATGGAAGAGCAAAACAAAAGAATGGCAGAAAGGAGGATAGGACATAGGCTAAGGAATCGAAAAGAAGATATTGGGCCCAGAACAGACTGGAAGAGGTAGGATTGGAAAGTTTAGTGCTTGGGCTTGGGGTGGGGGTAGCAGAATAGCCATACAATACAATATATCCCTTTTGGAGCCTGAGGAGTCTTGTGTTTCCTTTTTCTCTGTTCTCTCTTGCCAATGAGCAAGTGTGAAATCACTTCAGCAAAATAAATTCTATCATGACACAGACATCTCATCAGGGAATCAGAGGTTTCAGCCCTTCTGTTGAACCCTGTGAATGGTGATACTTGCCACAAGACAAGTCTGTAAGAATGGCTTGTCTTTTTTAAAGGCCGAGGAAGTTTAGAATGATACAGTAAGAACATTATTAAGGCTGTAGTCAGCTGTGCAAAAATGAGGAAATGGCAAAATACAGATTGTCTCTGCACACACATCTTGACAGACTTTCCAACATTTTCATGAACCATTTTTCCCATAATTTTATTTGGAGTTCACCTGAATATCAGTAATTTCCTTTTATAATGATTAAGAAGCAAACTTTTGAGTTATTTATAGTATTAAATTTGATCCTTTTTAGACATTTTATAGATTCCACCTATTCAGCTGATTCACCATGTATTGGATATAGTACTTATTATCTAGCAGTGTAAGTATAATCTTCAGCACTTGAGGATGAAGAACCAAAGAAACTAGAGGAGAAAGCACCTGGAACTTGTTGGACTGGTGCAGAGGAATATTTGTAGCGTGCATTCAGCTTAGCAGAAAACTTTGTGCAAACTTTGTATACTTACACACAGAGGTGCATATACCACAGTCCTTTCCTCCTAATATAGTAGCCCTCTGCTTATTCACCAGAAGCAAAAGTGTCATTCCTTGGAGGGTGGAAGAGAGGATTTTTTCACTGAGCATTAGGAGTAGAGGTATCACGGAAAGCCGAGGGACATGAGTGACCAAAACACTATTAGAACTACAAAATACATATCATTCATGTTAGAATATCTGTGAATTGACAAAATATCAGAAACTAAGTAGTCCCGTAAGGGTATAGATGATTCTCAGAAGAAACACTGGTTTCTGTGAGCCATCCTATCAGCTTATTGCCTTTCTGTAAAGGATCCTTTGTGCTTGAGGTGCAAGGACGCAAGGTAGGGATGCAACAAATCTCTCAACAAAGGAATACAAAATAAAACATTCTGACATTAAAGAAGATATTTTGTCCAGTAACACATTCATAAGAAAGAGGGCGCAGTCCAGTTATTTTCATAAGGAATATATAGGCAATGTACACCATCATTTTCCTCTATTGTTGTGAATTTTTTTTAAAGGGAGCTCTGGGTGGAACTTAAATATGCTCAAATCTGCCATTAAAATCAAAATCAAAGCATGCTTCTCAACAGGGAGAAGATGACTAAACTTTGAAAAAGTTATATGCAAAGAATCTAAATGAAATGTGTTAGGGATATGGAAGAAACTGAATTTTAATGAGMCCCCCAAAAAATAATATAATTGATCCTCTACAAGCAGAATGTATGAAACCAAATTAAATCTTAAGGTCTTCCTGTCTTAGATCACTGTTAGGTAGGTAGGATATTGGACACTTTGTATAGTCTAATTATGCAGCAGTCTTGGGCTTTTCAACTTATTGTTCCTTAGGGAAAAAGGACACATGATCTAGAGAACAAATTACCAGTTAAAAGATAGGGTAGTCTTTGATGCAGTACAAGAGGAAGTGTTAGATATTTGTCTAAAAATGCTAATGTGAAGGTAACAGATATAGCTATAATGAGGGGGGGAAATTGTTATTGCCTCAGGTAAAGTACACTGAGAAGGCAGAGAAGCATAGATGAAGCAAAGATAGTGAAATAAAATATAAAAAAATAAACTTTCAGGGGCTAACTGAACAACTGATTGTGACTTTTTTCTTCATTTGTTTTTTTAAGAAAATATAAACAAGACTTTTTATTATCATTTGAATAATATTTCTGACTGGATGTACAAAGCCCGTGAATCAGAGAATAGAAACTTAAAATGACAAAGAAATAGACAGGTGCATTGTCTTGTCTATTAGGGAAAACTGGAAATTTCAAATAAAAATACATTTTACATATTCCACTCTTTTCTCTACTTATGTGAAAACCAAACATCAATGTAAAAGATAGGGGTAACTCTTAAGAAAGAATATGTAGGCAATGAAAGAGGTGACCTCTGTGTCTGAAGATTCAGGGTCTTTTGCCTTATGAAACAGTAGTGATGCAGCTGGCCTTATGCTACATAAAAGAGCACTCTTATGGAATTAGTTCTAAATAGCAAAGGGCATTTTTGCATCCAGTGGCAAGTGAGAAGTCCAGGGAAAATCCATACATAGTCTTTTGGGATGCAATGGATATTGAAACTACTCCGGCACATTCCTTAGATTTGCTAGCCATAGTGGCAACAGTAATGTCATAACTATAAAAAATCATGATCCATGTAGGCATACAGGTAAATGGAGTCACAGTATATAGATGGAGAAAATATCAAAAAACTGTAGATAAAGAAGTGCTGAGATATAGAGTAAAATATTATTTCAGAAGTTCTATTTCTAGTGATAGATAAGGAAACAGTCATTAATATCTAGGAACTATAGAGACTTCTCGGTGAATAAATACAAACTTATGATGAATTTGCTCACATGAGTTAAATATGTACCTGGAAAAAAAGTAACAGAATAAAGAAGAAGGCTGAAATTTGATATGGCGAAAGCTATCAGTTTCTCTATACCTATCTGAAGAAAATCTATCTTCAACACATCTAGCAGAAATTTGTAACCATTCCTCACAGATACAATGATTTTATATCAAAATTATTTCAGAAATGCGTCTTTGATCTTCTGCCTTTTGACAATTGGTGTCATTTGGATGTTTTCTGACTGAATTTTAGAAGAAAGTGCAGTCCCTCTTCCTCTGCTATCTAGACTGTATTTTTTGTGAAACATGGGAAATCAGTAATCGAAATTGTCCTGGACTGCTAGAAGGCCCTGTTTTATACAACTGAGCTCAACTTCTGTAAAAGTAAGGAAACTTAGTAACCTTGAGGTCAGTTATTTTATACCCTATCTTTAAAACATGACTATATTACACCTTAAGGATGTAATCAGAAAGGAGTAAAGAGATGTTTCTGCTTTTATATAAACTCTGTCAAGAGTACCAGAACACAAGTTTTTATTTAAAAAGAAGAAAGCAAACAGGCTTGAAAACTCAGAGGTACAGGCTCGGCACAAGACAGAGACAGTAACCAAATGAGTATGAGGTTGTAGAAGAGGTCAGATCTAGCTAGATATGTAAGAAAGTGAGGTAAAATATTTCCTTTAAGCATCTAGTCCTTTGCTGTTTATCATACCTTTTCTCCCTATTTTATGTTAACGCTGTGGAATGCTAAATGCCCCTTTTTTTAAAATGCCATTCCTTGGGCCTGCCGTTTCTTACAGTGACCAAAGCTACAGCCAAAACAGACCTCCTTGCCAGTGCATGACTGTTGACTGGCAGCCTTGAGGGCAAGGGATATGGTATTAGAGATAGGTGACACTACTGTAAGGTCTCAAGCCTAAGAAGAGGTCATCTCTAGCACAGGAAATACCAGAGGTATTCTACCTTTCTTTGCTTTTTTATACTCTTTCTTAGGCATCTGCTTCTGCCATTATTTCTGACACCAGCTTGATGGGCTGGGTTTTGTAAGTGCACACCTTTGGCAGTGGATTCCTGTAAGAAGCTTGCATGATGGGTCAAAAATAATAACACCATTAACTCTGAGAAAGGGAACATTCCTCATATGCCCATCACTCTCTCCCAGTACAAATTTCAAATCGATCACAGTGGGAAATCCTATTTACTCCAATGGTATGAAATCATATCCCTTAATGGTTTGCCTATTTGCAAAACAAACTAGTCTACAGAACTGGTTTTAGGCTGCTGATACAGGGAGAGATATCTTAGGTTTGTATTGCACTTTGTAAGCATACATAGGCACAAGATAAATATCTCACCACCTCTTGATGGCTCATGGCAACCAGACAGTATATATGTATACCTTCACACTGGAAGGACTATAGGCAGTACAATCTTTTCTTTAAACAATCTGTCTTTATATTCTTATATGATCATAACAGTAACAACTAAAGCAGCAACTTCAGCAAAAATCTGATTCAGAGAATCTTTTTAGTTCAGTGTTGCAGGCATGGAGCCTGCACTATGCAAATGAAAAGAGAAATTTGTCATTACTGAATAGTGAAAGTCTGGCCAGAGTATGTTGGCACCATCTTCCAACTCATTGGGTAATATAAAATGATGTTGGTCTGAAAGCCTTATTTTATTTGAAACTTTCTCTCTGCCATGTGGTCATTATTTTAAACTGTTTCTACAATCTGTTTCATCTCTATTGCATAGATTCTAGTCATCTTTTTCTTTCATTGCCCTTTCCTGCCAAGTATTCTTACTTCTTTTTACGTATTGCAGGTATGGTCTTAAGAAATGGCTAATAATTTGAGGAAGGGGCAGGATAGTTTTGGTTCAGAGTAGGGGTACYGCAAAGAATTCTGATGTATAGGACTTGAGTGCTCAAGAGAGTCCACAGTCATGATTCAATTGGCCGCAGTGACTATGTTTTAAAGATCAAAAGAAAAAACAGGAAAACTTCTTAACAAATTATCATTCATCAAGAAAAATGCATAATTGTGTATTACTGAAGCTTTTGGAATTGTCTTTGCTCTTAAAACACAAATTTACAGAATCACAGAATCACAGAATCACAGAATCACTGAGGTTGGAAGGGACCTCTGGAGATCATCTAGTCCAACCCCCCTGCTCAAGCAGGGTCACCTAGAGCACATTGCACAGGATT
>NW_020449553.1:760501-830159 GCF_003343035.1 Apteryx rowi | reverse complement strand
CACCATCCCCAGAGCTCTGAAATCCTGCTTGATGGTCTCCAGTTTGCCCTTGAGGACTTTGATGAAGTAGGCTAGAAAGTTCATGCAAATAGTCATCTTACTGTTTTTTATTTGAAAAGAGGGAAGAAATATTTCAGTGTTGTAAAATTAGTAGAATAAAATATTTTGCACTCAGGCTTTAAGAGCCAGTTAAGAAGTTCTTAAGATGACTGAAATTTATGTTTTGCAAATCCTGGAAAACAGATGAATTTCAAGGAATGGAAGAAAGTATAAAACCATTAAAAGTAAAGTCTGGAAATAGTTTGAAAATTGATAAAGGGGTATAAAATGAGAAGGATAAGTTGCTTAAACATTTTTCTGTGTTTGTATGTAAAATGTCATCTTTATATATTCAATAGAGACAAATATAGTGATTAAGAATTAACCAGTACAAGAATAAAGGCCTACAAAATGGGGGCTGTTATCCCATAAACCAAAATTCTGAAAAGGATTTTGAGTCCATGATACACCAGTTGTAACATGCTTCTGCAGGTGACAGATCGGTACACTACTTGGGCGTATAAATAGGAAAAGATCATCTTCCTATTCTAGATAAGGCCACTTCCAGAACATACTACCTTAAGGTACTCACATTTGAAGAAGTTGTTGAAAAACTGGAGAGAATTTGGGAGAAGCCACAAGATTGGTTCAAGGTTTGGCTGCTGTGATAAGACTAACAGAATACAGCTTGTTAGGTTCAGTGAAGGGGAAGTCAGCAGATGGTTTTGTCAGCATAGAAGATAGCTAGCCACTGAACTTCTGAGGCTCTTAAGCAAAGACAAAAAGAGATCCAGTGTGTGAAAGTTAAACCTAGAAATGGAAGCAAAGTGCATATTTTTAAGCAGAAGTAAATAAACATTGGAACAATTTMCTAAGCAGTGTTTTGAATTCTTTGTAACTTAAAAGAATTCATTTGGAATTAGGGCCAGCATTGCTGAAGTAATTTAGGGAATTAGGTATTCAAACATCCTTGAAATGTACTCATTAAATTCACCAAAATCTCTTGAGTTCCTCTGAAAATTTTAGAAACACAGCAAAGCTAAAAGCAGTATGCTGCTTTTGAGTTTCAAGCTATGGGGCTTGTTTGAAGATGCTGTGGAATAGCCTGAAGTATTCTGTGATATGCTACCCAGCAACTTAGAGTATATGACCGCAGTGGTCTCTTCTGCCCACAGAGTCAGTGTGTATATTTATTTGTCCATAAGAATGACTAAAAATTGTTCTGACCTGATAGGAACTACTTGAGATTGCTGTTGAAGTACTTTCGAAGTATTTTCCTTCAATCTGTCTATCTAATAAAATGATTCTGATTCACTCATATTACAGTATTAGAATGATATTTCACCTTCATTCTTCTGTCACTGGCAGAGAAAAGACTGAAGGACCAAGTCTCTGTAAAGAGATATCATCTATCAACTTGGCAAGAGCTGTATTTCTCTCAGGCTTTCAGTAACTGATTCAGTTGACAAGACATAAGTGGTCAGTCACATTTGAGGACATCCTCTGTGATCTCGGTGTGTTGCCACCTTCCATATCTAAGCATATTGACTAAGCATTTCTTGGTGTTCTGAAATATTGTCTGTAGAAACAGAATTTACTTCAGCCCATAGTCTCCCACCAGGAAAACTTTGGTGTTAAATAAATGAGTCTGGTTGGTTCAGTTTTACTTCAGTGAGAGTTACATTGAACTAGAGGCTACATGGACATATTGAACATCCAGTCACGCACCAGTACAAGCAGTAATTTCACTGTCACTGGATGTGGTAACAGTTATTATAGAAGTGATCTATTTTCTTTATTTTTTTGCACTTACTGCCCTAGGGTCTGCATGGCTAAAAGCCACCAGCCCTACAAACATTTGTGACAGATCAGCAAAAGTCCCATTTGCAAGCCACTTTCCTAGTATTACTTCTCAGGGATATGCAACTGAAATGGGATGGTTATGGAGAGCAAAGTAAAGATCACCAATGGATTAAAATCATTGTATCTCTTGAATCAGAGTTGGATTCTGTCCTGAGTTTTGTTCACTCACAAAGCTGAGTTTTGTGAGGCTCTAGAAATCCAAATTTTGCCTGATAATCATTATGTAAGTATAAAGCAATAACCTATAACACTGAGGTTTTAGGTTGTTCTCGAAATTTTTGCAGGAATGCACAAATTAAGAACATGGAAAAAAATTAATATAGAAAATGTAGTCTGCTTAACACTTAATGAAATTATATTTTCTATGTCCTGGTGTTGCTAAACAGTTTTTAAAACCTAGTTTTTCTTGCATAGGAAAACAGACTTATGTCGACCCAATAGTCATGGTATAAATAGTTTTGTATAAAAGTGAATTTATTTGAATATAAAGTATGAAGAAAAATAAGTGCTTATAAAGTGGTTGATGTATCATAGATATTTTGGAAGTATGTTTATCCAAGACATCAGTGTGACAACCAAGATAAAATAGTAGGTTGTTGGGGCTATATCAGTATGTAAAAGCTATTTGTCATCTTCAAGGACTATATATCATTATCAGAATAAAAATTATACTGATGGCATTGTTGCATTTCATTGTTATTTTGTAGAGCCTCTGCATGGACTATCAAGTCCAACAAAGAGATGCAGCAACATGTATTTCCGACAAACTATTGCTGACAACTGCTTACAAAAGTTCAAACTAAAAAGCAACTACTATGATGCACTAATGTTGGAAAAAGATATCTTGCCAATTACTTGAGTTGAGGGYGCCCAGTGCCCTCATTATGATGGAGAAGATGAAGGTGCGGGTGTTAGCAGTGTGGGATTTTTTGTTTCTATAAGTGAGCAAGAAAAAAGGTAATACATATGCTTCTTAACTATATAGCCTTATAACAGAGCTATTCAGATGATGTACTCTAATTTGCTCCCATGCTTCATGGAAGTGTCTTACTTGCCTATAGGGCTGTTCTGATTTTAGCTTCAAAGCACTGCGTGAAGGTGCCATCTGGCCCGGAAGAGCTAAAGAGGGGGAGCACTGCTTCCTGATGGGTAGACCTTGATAAAATTACTTTTTGGGCTCAGTAGAAATTGAGTTGTGTTGCTTTATGCTTTTAAACTAAATTCACTTCTTGATTTGGCCAAATGACTCTGGAAAATGTTTGCACAGAATAAAATTGTATAATTATTATATTACATTATATTATACATATGTGTGTATAAATACATATATGTATATATATACGGGTTTATGTAGCATTTTGTAAACATAAAGAATAAATGTAATTTATTCTTTCTTTCTGTCCAGTTAAAAAAGTAACTCAAAAAATGTGTTGAAGGAGACGAGGCAATTTAGCTGTTCCAGGAGGTACAAATTGGACTGATTAGGTCAAAACATATTTTCTTTAATATGTCATGTGGAATCTGCCCATAAGCAAAATAATACTGGGCAGCACTGAAGGCAGTCAGTGTGACATCAAGAAGAAAATAACACCACTGGGTTAGAATATGACTGTAATAACTGTAGAGCTTCTTAGATTTAAGATCAGGAGCAATCTAATATGAGAGAGAGAGATCTCAGCAACTTTTTAGGAGATACCGTAATTTGATTCACTAGAAATAAGCTGGCTGTGATACTAGAACAGGCACCTTCATCTAGATGCTATTGGACCATTCCAATAGTAGGATCATTCCTGTTTTTGTGGAAAGTTGTAACAAGGATCAACTTTGTCTTGCAGCAAAATTTCCGGTCTAGCTTTGACTGTGTGATAATTGGTGACACCAGTCAGATATTATGACAAGAATTACTGTCTTAAACAACAGTAAGCAGAGAAGCACGTGCTGTTGGAAAAGCATGACAGAACCAGATATAACATGTCATCGTTTCAGATATTGCCAGCTTTGAGAGAGTGTCTGTTTTAAGATTAGACAAATTAATACCTTGAGACTGCTTGGCTGCTGAATTGATCTCTCATTGAGATGTTGATAGCCTCAATATCTGAGAAAACAGAAAATCATTAATGATGCTGCATTCCGATATCCTTGTACAACAAGAATTTATTCATCCCACACTGCCTGACTACTGTATCCTTCAACAATGTTTTTTGATTTTTTTTTTTGAATGACTAATCTCTGTTATGCATGATACTTTGGTAAGACTGCATGCTTATGTCGTGTCCTCTCTGAGTAATTGTTTAGCAGTCACGGAATAAGGAAAAATCAGTAACAATGCTTTTTTAGCTCTTCACTTCTAAATCCAATGTTTCTTAAATTAAGTACCTCTCATTATATGTACAGCTCTGTAAAGCTATTTTAGTTTGGTTGTATTTATTTTCTCAGTGCTTTCCTCAGATTTAAACAAACAAATGTAAAGAACTAAAAGAAAACCTTTTTCTTCCTCTTTTTAAAATGTCAGATTGATTACCTCTGGAAATATATACCTGGCATGAGTCAAATTATCTAGTTTCAAATTAAATTAGATGATACTTGATTTGTAATTAAAATTCAGATGATAAAGCACCTCAGAATGGTAAATATAGTTTATTAGCTCAGTAGATTATTACTTTCCTGTATCACAGCTCTTCTGTCTCACATCCATGTCCATTTGATTTACTAATTGTGTGCAAAATTTCATTATATTGTGGTTCTTCATAACAGTTTTGATACTTCATTAGAGATCCTTCTTGGTTAGAATGATTGAAAATGATTGAGGGAATAATTTGTATTGTTACAGTTACTAATAGTTTGTGCTGTTACACAGTCTCTCAGAATGTGCTCATTTCTTGTATGTATGAGAAATTAAAACTTATTTTCTATGAGGAAATCTTGAATAAATTTAATGCTTTGTTTTTTACAGAGATGTGATATAGGGTTTTCTTTTAACTTTGTAAAATGAAATGCCTGTCATAGAGGGTTTGGACCTTTGTGCAAAACCAGGAAAAAAATCTGACTTTAAAATATTATTTCTATTATTTTTGGTCATCTTTCTGAATGCTACAGCATTACTAAACAGCATTACAGCATTTAGCTACAGCATTACTAAAACAAGGGAAGATGCATGAGACACAAATGCCGTGTTGTCTTCTTTCAGGGAAACAGAATGCAAATTTGTGGCATATTTTTCAAATTTGAATTATTTATATATCAAACATTACCCTGACAAATCCTGATTAAACTTATTTAAATTTCCTTAATCTCTCCTACCGTCTGCCCTGCAGTTTTTAGTAATCCTGCTGATCCCCAAAAATCTATGAAAGGTGGGACTTTCATATCCCAATCTAAATGAATATTATTCAGATCCCAAAATTCTCTCTGGCTATACTGAATAAAGATATGTTTCTTTCTTAATTGTAAATAAAATCTGCCTCTTTATAGCTACCAAAAGAAGGTGCTACTTCTGTGCAGGACTAACTTAATCTGTTAATTATGCCTTTCTGTTTGGTTCATTATGATAGTATCTGATACCCTGACATGTATTAACCAGTTAGGTTTCTCCATACTTCTCCAGTGTGGGGAGTGATCTGAAGATCCTGAAAATAGAGGAGTCTCAAAGAGGAGACTCCTCATACTGTTTCTGGCAATATTAGAGGGCAGGTAGGCATCTCAGGAAGGCAATTTTATTGTGGACAACCCAGTGCTTGAGTGATCAGTGTCTCTTTGCTAACAGGGAAGGTGGGAACCTGCTGTATTTGAAACACCTCTGTGGCATGGATTTGCATTTGCACTGGTTACTCTCCAGAGAATAGGGAAAACTTAGTGGGCTACTAACAGACTTTGATTGTTCCCATCAATCTCATTAAATGTAGGTGTTTGACAAGCCCAGCTAACAGTGCTTCTGCTCTTGCTGATTTCTGCTGGCATGCATATCTCCTGTTGTGTTATTGTGGGCTCTCTGGTGAGGAAGTTTTTTGTTTGATAAGGGCAAAGAGAGCTGCTTCTACACTGAGGGGGGGTTCTCCTGGAAATAAATCTATTGCTGAGAACCATTAATTCTCCCCTACCATCATCGCTTAACCCACAAATAGCTCACGACAACACCAGTGTTATAAGTTTTGTTTTCATCATTGATAGCTGAACTCCTGCATAGGGGTGAAATGTAAAGGCTGACAACGGGGGTGTACTCATTGGGAAGGCTGTTAACTCAGAAACTACTATCCTTTAGTCATCCAAGGGTCATCTGTTTATCTAAGCATGAATGAATTTTAAGTTGGGTTAGAAAAGTCAGCAATTTAATTGATGAATGTTTTTGCCTAGTATAGCATAGTGTGATTTATTTTGCAGTTTAAATTATGTATAGCTACCTAGGGGCTGTAGTAGATAGGAATATAATAAGCCCATCAATAAATAAACATTTTTCTTCAATGCATAACATGTTTAGCTTTTCCTGTAAATGTATTATTTTCTGTACATGATAGTTGATTGCTATCTATTGCATAAATTCCTTTATCTGATATCACCATTTAATGTCATTCCCAAGTTTATTTTGCTGCATTATGGATGCTCATTACTCAGTTTCATATTTTACTTCACATTCTCATTTCCCACCCCTAAATCCCTCCCACAAGTGGCAGCAGTCAGGCTGCTAAGGATGAGTACCTCTCACCCAAGGTGAACAGTCCGAAGTTACTTGTTTAGTCTAAGATCATTGTCTAGTCTTAGTCTTAGGCAGTGGAAATAGCACCAAAAAAGGATATTTTTGCTAAATTCCTAAATGGTGAGGACAAATTACTCTCTAGAGGTGCCTGTCTCTGTACAGCCCTAGAAGAAGCACTGGCAAAGAGCTGAGATTAGAAGACTGATTTTTAAAAGGATGAATCACATTTGAAGTGTTTTAAATCACTGTTATTTAATAATAGCCATTTTTTCAGAACAGCAGAAAAGAAGAGAAGGACAGTTTGGTAAGCCTAGAACTTAAATATTTCTAGCTGTGCGTGGCTTTCCGATGTGAGTTATAATATACCTTTTGTCATTCCCAATGAATGAACAAAGAAATGTAACAGCGCTTGAAACCACCTGTAAGTGTTCCTCCTTAGTAAGAGAAATTTACCTTTCATTCCCAGTGGTGTTTTCAAAACACAAGTTAAAAAAAAAATCAGGCCTGAAGCATCTAACCCTGGATGTTCCTTAGAACGGAGACTTTATTAAGAATTTATCATGTTTCTCAATGTTCAGTCATCTTTCTCAAAACCCTCTGTAATCCATGTGAATTGCTAAAAGGCTCGTAGTGTAGTATCTGAACGTACATTTGTGAAAACTGATTTGTGGTATAAAATGCCAAGGTCTAGAAGGTATTCTTCAAATGTTTACTTTTTCCTCTGTGTGCTTTAAGCAACAGTACTTTTCTTCAATGAGAAGTGTACTTTTTCACCCTAGTTTCACCTAGTACCCTAGTGTACTTTTTCAGCTCTTGAGAAAAAGAAACTGTCTAATAAGTGCTGTATTTGTATATTTTCTCCCTTGCCCTGAAAGTCTCTAAAATATCTACCTGTTCTGCATTCTTTTGTTTTTCTGTTCTGCATCTCCTTTCTATCTTTCTGTCTTTAAAGGGTTAAGGAATGTAGGCTAAGTCCTACCTGTCACTCCAGCCCTCTCTGTTCGGAAGAGATCCTTCTTAATCTGCAAGCACTTTTTTTCCATGCACTTTTCACTTCATCCCAGTGGTATGATGGTTCTTGCCCCAGGGAAGGATTATTTGGGTTATGATATCTTCCCTCTAGCCTAACCAGTCATACGATGGCAGCCAGAGAGCCATCTGGCTTGACTGTGGGGACAAGAGAACTGGGTTTCCAGAAGTTCAGAGTGCCAGTGCCAGTTCGGTTATATAACAGAACCGAAGGTTGCCTTTTTATGTGGGGAAACAGATTTTAAATGGAAACCTACCCTTTCTGTTAAGCAAAAGAAAGTCCAATTATCATAGAGGAAAAGCTGAACTTTAAGGGAAAAAAAAGACTCACAGGTATATTTAAAATATCTTTCTTAATAGAATATAACTTACTCTACAAAAGTTCAAGTCTCACAATTTCAAAAAAGTGCAGTGAACTGTTTCTTAACCCAAAATATTAAAAGGTCTAAGAACATACAAGGCAGGATTTGCCCCTCCAGCTGTCTGTAATCATCTCTCATGTAATGGTTAAAATGAAATAATTTGTAACTGATTGATTGAATTTCACTCTTTTTATTACTGATGTGCTGTTTTATGCAGTTTTTGTAATATTCATATGATTAACTGTGAGTTTGCACACCACTTTCATTTCTAGTAGGAAATACTATGATCAAATATATGATGTGTGATTTTTTTTCTGAAAATTGTGTAACTTAACAGGATGTATTTTTCAAATTATAGCTGAAGTGGGATTAGTGTTTCATAGGTCTTGGGCTAGATCTGCAGGGTAGTGGGAGGGGAGGCTGTGGTAGTCTATGAAGTTTGCACCACTTGCACTTAGCTGATTCATTTTTTCTGTACTTTCATACTAGGAAAACTCAGGCACATGAATGTTCAAGCAAGTGAATGTAAAAGGTGTTACCACTGTTGCTGAGAAATTTACCTCTGAATTACAGGATACATTCAGGAGGGTTAGGATTTCCTCATTAAATACAGTTTATATATTGGGATTTTTCTTAGTAGTGTTTTTTCTGTTTCCATTATAGAGCAAAAACTATGTTTAAAACTAATATTTGGGTGATAGCATAGTAAAGCTGTCATGTAATACCTGTATCCTTACTAAATACAGAACAACTTATGTTAGGCCTAAAAATAGGACACCTCAGCAATTTGTGTCCACACTGAATAACTGCTGTACTTGACCAACCATCCCAAAATAATCATTTGTGCATAGATAAAGGAAACCTCCATTCTCATGTTTAACTTTGTATTTATTTTGCTCGTATTTATTTTCCAAGGTCAACTCAAGCACAGATTATCCTAAGTGGCAGAGAGTCAAGGGGGAAAAAAACCCATTGATTTGCAGGTATTATATAATGTTTACCTGTAATTTATATATACATTATTATGGCTATTTAGGTCACTGTACCTGATCCTTTGTAATCCATTTTCTTCTTGTTGTTTTCAATATTGTCACAGCATAGAGATCAAATGTCATACTTCTGCAACATGCAACCAGAGGAAATACTTGCCACCATATTTAGCACTTTCGCAAGTCATAAGACATACTCCTAAAATTTATTTATTTATTTATTTTTAAAAATTCAAGCGAAAACAAAGCTGTTTTACAGACTTAGTACGTATATGTTCTTGATACATTACATGTTTTTGAGAAAATCCTTCAATCAAAGTATCATCTATAATTCATTGAGTTTTACCACTGTTCGTTGCCAAGGACTTCTACTTTCTTTCTTACATAAGTTTCTTTACAGTGGCTTCATCTAAAGGGACTATTAAAATTCAGAATCACTGAATCATGCAGAGAGAGAATGTTTGTTCATGTGTCAGGCAAGTTAATAAGCAAAAAAAATTATGCAACCAAAGAATATCTTGTTTTATAAGGAAATAATAAGAGAACTTTTTCAAAGCACAGCTACTTTGTTTCCAGTTCACAAGAGATCTTACGTTGTGATTAATCAATTACACAGGTATCAGATAATAACTTCTTAGATAGGAATTAATAATGTTATTCTGCAACTATAAATTACTATGCATAGGAAATCAATCTGGAACACGCACTCAGTGAAAATAGAGTTTGGCTGAATAATACCACACTGTCATAAACTTAAAAGTAGGAAATTTCTGGAAAAGAGGAAGGAAAACTTTTAGCCTCATTAACAGTTTGTTTTCCAAGTTCTTGTCCTCATTAAGCACTCGGCTTCCATTTTATTGAGGAGGGAAGTGCCTTATATAGTGAGTTTGATAGGGAGGGTCATACTGACATATTGACAGAGCAGATTTTTTGGAGTTTGTAAATACATAAGGATGCAGTATATAAGGTTAGTTTACATGTTCATGCTAATACAGTTTAAGTGGTAATTATTCAGTAGACTACCTGTTACCTGATATTTCATCTTTACAAACTGAAAGCAGGTTAAGAAAACCCATTTCCTAAAGAAAATAAAAGGTTATAGGATCCTAATATCTGGAATAATGAGAAAACAATCCCAGATATTCATGTAAAAGGAGAATGACAGGATCATGGCAAATATAATAATTGATTGACACAAACCCTTGTCAGGAGCATTTATTAAAAGAGTCAGTCTTCACTGTTTAGTACTTTCATTGCCACTGAATGAAACAAACTTGTTCTTAAGAAGCAATCTCTCTTACTTAGGCTTTATAAAAGCCATGTGCTGACATTCTGCTAAGGCATGAATGTCATTCCATGTCAGTACATTTTTTTCTGTACTCGGATGGCTTAAAATCAAAGAGTAAGTGAAGGCCGTGATAAATTTAGTGTGTCCTTGATATTTCTCAGGAGGAATGGAAGTGTGTGTCAGAAAAAGGGAACAGAAGCACTAAATATGCATAAGAAATCCTAGGCATTTAAAATTTTTGCATTGTTTGCTTCTCAAAAAGGATCCCTGAGGTAGCTGGGTACATGAATCCCACAAATTAAATACGGATTTTGTTTCTGACTGAGAGCTAGGAAGGTAAGGAAGACAATGAAAGAAATATTTTATACAATTTACTACAATTAAACATTATAGTTTTCTTATGTGACAGTCATATACAAATCCTGTACTTCTGTATGTCATCTGCATTAACTTCCAGGCATGATCTGGAAACCTAGAAATTTCAAGGAACCTGCCTCAGAAAAAACAGTTTCTCACAGAAATGCATAAAAAGATTTTGGTTTAAGTTTTAAACATACAGTAAAGTGAGTAAAGAGTAATGCAGATTAAGTATTTACATCTCTTCTATTTGAAAAAGACAGATACAACAACAGTATGAATCTATAGATTTTTTGAGTAGTTATATTTTTTTGTCAGGACCTTAAATTAATGAGCAGAGATTTGATTAGATAATTATGATGAAACCAAACTGCCAGGACTGTATCTTCTGCTTTGCCTGTGGGTTTTCTATTAGCAGCTGAACAACAAATCTAAGGGGAAAAGTGACAGAATCAAGTCTTAGCAAAATAAACTGAGATTAACTATGTAATATTGACTGTTTTTCTATTCCTGATAATATGCTGCCCAATTGAAGGCAGGCAATCAGCCAGTCTCTGGTTTCCCAAGTGTTTTTTAACATGTAATCCATGGACACTCAGAGTTAATAGACCACTCCAAGGAGGTCTAGGAAAGGAGACTAAGAAACACAGCTATTTGTCAGTAGGCTTATATTCACTAAATGAAATCAATTAAATCTTTCCCCAGCAAGATTTAAGGGGTTGAGGAATTTTGAAGACCACAAGTCTAAAAATGAGGAGGAAAAACAGAAAAGGTACAGAAAATGAAAATGTACATAGCATTTCGAGATGCAGATTATTTGATTATTTTTATTTCTTCTCATCAATGTATGGTTGTTAACTTTTTAATGCTTTGCTTCTAATGGAAGGCCAGATCGAAATGATTGCTTATGTTCTGGAAAGTTCTGCTGCCTCATGGCAAAATTACTCAGACCAATATTTGGACTGCCGCCAAGCTGCTTCTGCTCAGAGGTGAAATGGATTATGAGTCAACTATCTCTTTAATGATCATCTGTTTATTAACAAAGAGGATACAGAAAGCATATTTTTTCTGAATACAGGAAGAACAAACAGCGGGCAGTTTCCTTGCTGGAAATGCCATCGCTGCAGTTTCAGCCAGTCCTGTGTACCATGGATTTATTTTTTAACCTCTGTACAAGGACATATATTCACAGCTTCTCCCCTGGTTCCCTGCTGCCTGTCTCTTGGCTTTTGGGGCTCCCTCATGCAGACCCATTTGTTTCCTTACACCAAAAAGTTGGCTGCACTGTGGCATCGTACTGGGCTGACTGCCTGGGGCACTCGGGTGGGTAGGGAGCTGGGAAGCTGCGATTGATGCTGAGCAGTTCAATACGGTGGAACTGCGGCTTAACACTGCTGGGAATATAATGACAGCTGTGTCTTACCGGGGTGAAAGTCCACTTAGCCCCATATGCCCTGTCCTGTCTTCAGCCATGAGGAAGAGCAGCTCCCATGGGGAGAATATAAGACTAGGACAGAGCATGCAGTGAGTGGTACTTCTCCAAAACATTCTCCCGGTCTCCCAACAGTTTAAGAATTAGGGACTTGGTGAGCCAAAAGGGTCGTGTTTTTGTTGAATACCCTTTCTTCTGTGGTTATATTTAGTAACCTGGTGAAGCATCATAAGCTTTTAGTATCTATGACATTGTGCAAGAGTAGCTCAGTTTACCTAGTCACTTTACACAGAATCACCTCTTTTTCTTGCTTCGTACCTGTTGTTGGCTCTTTTAATGTGATGTTCTGGATACTTCTGTCAGAAAAGACAGTATACAGTCATTATCTGTTGTTACTTGCGATTTGGTAGACCTGCATTGCATCCAAGCTGCTCCAACGTTGGATGTATCGTCACTCTCCAGAAAAACACCTCAGCCCCTAGGAGTCAGGTGGCAGGGCTGGTACCTCAGTAACTGGCTTCCTCGCCTCAATGTAGGAGATCTGTCAAACCTTTCCGCTTCAGGGAAGTCTGTGGTTAGCTGTAGAACAACACCTTCAGCAACTGTCAGCATTATTCAATGCATGTGAATTTAAAGTATATCCTAACACACACCCCCAAGGACCCCACAGCCTATGCTTGCTTGTGTCCGAGAAGACTAAGCTGTTATCATTACCTCATAAGTGCTCTGGAAGACTTGTTTCATATTACTGATCACTGCCGAAGCTCCAGTTTTGTTTTATTTAAGCATGGGATATTAGCTGTGTGAAGAAGTGTCTTGTAATTTGTTGTTGCTGTTCTCCTCTATCATTAGTTTAGGTTGTGTGGCTCACAGCAATGTGGCACCTGTGCTCATTCTGTTTCCTGAAAAACTTCTGACAGCTACATGAGACCTTTTCTTAATTTTCTTGTGCTGAACAAAGACAGGTATACACTTTCTTTCAGAAAAAGTGAGGTCTTGTTGACCTAGACAGTAATATCTGCATCCCTTTCAAAATAGCTATTTAAAATGAGACACACTGCAATCTAAGTGGTGCTTACCTGTGTCCTTAATTCAGCCATTCGATCAGAAGCAAACCTTACAAATATTTTTAAGCCATCCTCAGTTTGAGTTTGTGACTTTCTTCCAAGGAGTAAGTGTTTAAATTTGTTTTTTGTTTTAAGGAAAGGCATGTAATCTATAAGTAAGTTGAAAAGAGAACAAAATGTTTCTCTGCAGTGAGGCATTCTACAAAATTTAACCGGAGGGAAAGAAAAAAAATTCAGAATTGGAACCAGAAAACACTCAGATTTTGTAAAGCATTCCTTGTGAAATATTGAAATTGCTCAGAGGGTGTTCCTTCACTCAGGTTGATTCTTTGCTCTGTGTCATCGCTAGTGAATATTTGGTAGGTATTTGACTGCTAGAAAAAATTGCATTTGCATTGAGGTATTGCATTTTGCTCCTTAATTCCTGTAGGATATATAAATTGCTATGACCCTGCTGTCTGATTTAATTAAAATTTGGCTTTTCTTTCACTGTGCATTAAGCATCCCTTAAGTTATGGTGAAGGATCAAAATATACATTAGAAGTTTAGTTCAGGGAGGTGAAGCACAAATAGTGGTTTAAACTGTGATGCAATAGAAAAATCAGCTGATGATGTAACTGGTCTGTGCTTATATCAACAAGAAATCTATGAAGCTTTAGGCTAGCATCAGGTCTTTATGAAGGTGATCACAGTTATGGGTGAACTAATCAAGTTCCATGGCCCACCTACTTGCCTGATCATTCCTACTTTTTTAAGAGACCCGAGYTGGTTCACCAGATAAGCCTCTTGATTTGAAAAAAGCTGACACTTGAAAAGGCTTTAAAAGTATTTAAGTAGCTTATTTTTTCCCTTTGGAGGAAGCTTCAAGTCTTCCATTTACTCATTTAATCTGCCTTTCCATTGCACCCAAGGGCAAAGTGTCATTTCTGTGTGCTTCAGTAACTTTCTACAGCACACAGAGAACAAACAAATATCAAGTGACTGAAGTCAAAGTGGATTTCATGCAGGAAGCTATGTTTCCTTTTCTCCCCATACATTTTTAATAGAGATTTTTTTGATTGTAAGGTAGTAAGTAGACTTCTGCCCTGGATTTTATAAATGTCGTTATAACAGCAGTGTATACAAACCATAGGTCAAAAAGGGTTCTCAGAATACACTGTTTTTTTCAACAACTGATAGGCAGTGGTTTGAGAAGTACCTGGATACAGTGAATGAATTAGCTAGCAAATCAAAAGGATCTTCCATTTCAGTGTTACAAATTATTGTCTCAAGTAAGTTCTGTAGTCACTTCTCAGTATTCTCTTAAAGTCTGGTACTGCCCCACACAAGGAAGTAGGATTTTAAAATGATATGCTTATTTTTAGAGGCTTAAAACAAAGCTTGGATCTGTTATTAACTGGCGTCATGTCATAAACAAGACACTGCTATTTGACAAGAAGCTACAAAGCATCTTTAATGAAATAACAGAATTTAGCATGATGAATATTTTAGTAGGATGCCATGCTGTCAAAAACAGGCCTTGAGAGATTTAGAATACTAAAATTATGTATAACTCAGTCTTCTGAAGAGTTTGTTTATTGAACGAGAATTTAATGATCACTGGTACTATTAAACCAAAATAACAACAAAAATAAAGCAGTTCATTTAGGAAAAAGGAAATTGTAATAATTAAAAAGTACAAATCATATATATTTTACTACCCAAAAGATATAAACAAGTTTTATGAGAAAGTCTAGTATCATTTAGAGTAAGTAGTCCAGATTAAGTATCCCCAGATTGGCTTTTTCTGGATTTAAGAGATGACTTAACTGTATATTGATCCCTTGTCATAGTCTGACAAATAGAATGGTTCTCTGGTATGTTGTATGCATCTAAATTAGAAATCAGGAGAAAAATTATACATTAATATGTATATTTTTTATCAAATATACATAACAGCCTATTCTTATAATGAATTTATATATTTTGGGAGAATTAGAAAATGTCTATGAGCAAAACAGAAATTCTGGAGCTGGATTTTTAGCAGCTGTCAACATTGAGGGTAAGACTTTGATTTTGGTTTACTATGAAGAACTCAGTCAGTTTTACGGTTTAGGTCAGAATTTAATTTCTTATGTTTAAAGTCAGGATTACCTGTCTGATATTATCTGCTGGGATCTCAGATTAAAAATAAATAAAATTACACATTTATGACAAAATGGCTTTGCAACATTAGCTGAGTATTAATCCAAACATTTATATAAACATCTAGAGCAAACAGTTCAACCAAACTGAATCAACAGTAACTAATAGTATAGCCAAGATTTCTTGGTGCCCAGAAGCTTCCCTCTAGATCCTTTTGGTAGGGGAGCCACACCAGGAACATGATCTTTAATTTGTAATATTCTTAAGCCATCTTTGCAGCTCTCAGCACTATTGCACCATTKTAGGTGTACCTAAAATGTCTCTGTACCTGGCTTAATGAACATACTCTGATGCCTCTGTATAAAGGTTTTCCCACCTATTTTCAAGCTATAGCCACTGTATATTTTTGTGAGCTCCCAGGTTACTTTTCCAGAAAGCTGCAGTCTTTCCATATCTGTATCCTCAAATAATCTTTTCTACTCTCAGGACTGATGGATTTTTGCCCCATTCCACTGTATTTTTAATTGTCCTGGTTAGAGATGTCAGCCTAGAAGCAGTTTTCAGTTTACCTTACATTTTCTATTTAGACTACTTGTCTTTTTAATTCAGCCTAGGAGAAAGCCATTAGAATAGGCTTTTATAAATACTAAGATGGCCTGTGCTGGCCCTTTCTATTGTAGCAAATATTACCAATAAGGCAATAACTCTGCCATACATCAAACATGAGCTGTCTAGAGATTATGGTTCATTTGTCACAGTGAGCAAGGAAAAATCTTTTCAAATTACTTTTTGAGGTGGAGAATCAGGAAAGCACAGACATTCAAAATGTTTGTTTTGAAAGAAAAGGTCTCTGACTGTGATGGTGTGGTACGAAGGAATGGAGAACAGGATAAGGAGTGAAAGGGATTAAAAAAACCCTCCGTGTGTAAATATGCCTAACCCTGGGGGGGAATCAGCATCATTCATCTAATTTGGATTAAAAGATATACATAGCTTGAAGATGACCAACTTCTGATTGTGTTGTAAGTGAACAGAAATTGTAGTTGAGTCAATTTAATTGTACGATACAATGCTAACGTACTTGAGAAGTACTAGCTGATTTCTTCACCAGCTTAAGGATTTGAAGAGAAAAATGAGCAAGGTACTCTACTGCTCACTGGAAGACAATCTGGAAGCATAAAACAGGTGTAATGAGAACATTTGCAGAATTTCTATTACTTGGTTTTGAAACCCATAACACTAAAAGTGATTTATGCTTTTGAGATGTGCATGCATGTAACATGTCTGGAGTAGCACCATTTAACATCAAACTTTAGTTGCAATACAATGGAAAGCATTGAAATTCTGTTACTCTAGCAACGTGCAGTGGTAAATATGGTACACACAAAGTGAGAGATGGCCACGTTGCAATCAACATAAATAGATAAATGAAGATAAGGTACTTCTGAATACTCTATTTTGGAGCTGGCAGTGCATAGCAGAAGATAAAAATAAAGGGGGCAGGGGGAAGACAGATTCTCACAGCCTAAACAGTTAAGCTAATGTTGATTCAAGGAGAAAACCCAATGGGTCATCTTAAAATATGTTTGGTGGGCTAGAAACAGTCACTGGAAGGATAGGAAAGGATGGATGTAAATCAGTGCAGGCTGCAGGAGGTTATTTTGCAGGGATGAAGCAGAAGTGTCAGTGTCAAAAGGCACACCTATGCATAAAATGTCTCTAGCTTCTTGACTTAAAAATGTCTAAACCACAAATTTATGGAATTAGATATTAATTTTGATTAGGTAGAATTGTTACAGTAACTCTTCACTGGATCTCTTAATAGAGTGACTTCAGATAGGCTTGCATGCTGTTGTGTGGTTACAAAATGCTTTTTGTGGCAGTCTGTACATTGATCTGTAGGGTTTGTATTTTTCCTGTGAAGTATTGCAGATTTGCATATTTCTCATTTTTCAGTCAGAATTTAATGTGTGAATTTACAGCAAATTTAGTGGGAGAGGGGAAGTGTAGCCACTTGGTAAGCTTGGTGCTCTCTCAGCTCCTCACGGTGCCTCAGGCGGGCTTAGTAGCCTATCACACGGTGCAGGAATCTTTTCACCTCCAAAGGGAAAACCAGTATCAGTCTAAAAGCTTGTGACAGAGAGGAGAGAGCCCGCTGTCAGCGACTTGGGAGCCTGTTTTTATTCCAGCACCATCATGTGGATTTAAGAGAGCAATTTCATGACTGGCAGAGAAAACCTGACTTCATACTTGGTCCTCAGTAGTAGGGCAGCTTGGGCGGGATGTGTGGAGGAGTTTATTTTAAGTAACTATATAAATTCTTAAGAAAAACTACAAATATTCACCAACAGCCTCATTCTTGAGAAGGCTTTCTTATATTTCTAGTTTAAACACAAGAGGTCTCTGTGAAAGGAAAAGATACAGCATGCTGCTTTTGACTTACAGTGTTGTTAGCATTGTCACCTCCAGTGGCTGGCCTGGCCTGCAGCCAGTAGCCTCTTTTCTCTCCTGTGTCCCCTTCTCCTCCTCTCAGACTGTGAAAGTGTTGGGTGGACCAGGGACCGGAGGGAGGCTGAGCGCTGTTTCATCCTCCACAGCCTCTTGTGGGCTGTCAGTTCCCTGATGCCTTGAACGCCTGATGAAAACTGGTAGTCATTCTTGATGTTAAGGGCTGCCCCCCTCATCTTACAGCTGGCCAGTTAGTTGGAAATGTGCTTCATAGTTACTAGTGTGCTTAACTGAGTGGCCTTCCTCCAAATTTAAGAATGGTAAGATATTCAGACAGTTTTTTGATCCACTTTTCATAACATCTAAGAGGACTGTCGCTGGGGCTTGTTATCGGTAAAAGCAAATGTACTCCTCTTCCAAAAAGGATGTAAAAATGTCAAATTTTGTCACACTTCTCAGCCCACATCTTGTGCAGGTAAAGAGATTTCGGGGGTCCCTCTCCTGCATAGAATCTAAGAAACAAATGGGACTTCCAAGATAGGCCAAATCAGGACTTCAGTTCTTGAAGAGTTCTGATAAAAGACTATCTCCTATTTTTAGTTGCATGATTAAGGATCAACAAATAGCATCTGGTGGTTTTAAGTGAATAATGTTATTTCCTTCCTCCTCATATCCTTTTCATTATTATTTGGACAAAATCATATATACTGCCTATGGTACAAATATATTTAAGAGGTTTCAATTAATTAAGCTACAGGAGACATATCAAGACCCATCTAAAGAATTTTAGAAACTTAAATCATATTGAATTCATGCTCTAATATTTTTGTCTACTTTTGAAATTTATACTCTGTCATGAGATATTAGAGAGTGAATTGTCTTGTTCATACATAAAAATGAGAATATACTAAAAATCTTATCAGAAAAGAAGGGGGCAAAAAGGATGATTTCAATATGTTTACTGTTGTACTGCCATTATTTCCAATGCCATAAAACCTCTTACTAAAAATTATTGCATCCTTTTTCAAGTCTAATTATGGAACACCTTGCTACACCTGAGAAAGATATATTGGGGCACTGATTCAGATCACTTATCATCAGGCTTGAAAATCTTAATGTAATGAGGCTGGTTTGCTGTTCCAAATTGCTTCCAGTCAATATTCTGTGATTTTAATTTAGGAATGCCACAGGGATTCATCCTACTCTCATATTATTTCTGATCTATCACAGTGTTTACTGGTGGGTGGCTGTCATTTGTTGACATGACATGTGGTTTTATATGGGTCTGCTGATGTTATGCAACTGCTTAGCAGTTATATTGTCAAGAGAGAAATGATAAAAGACTTGTAAGAAATGTTTATTATGACCTTTTCTTTTGCATAAAAATCTTTCTGTTGTTTTTCCTCCTCATCCTGTAACAATTTTCTGGAATCATGTCACATTTTGCCTCCTAGAATGTAGATTTTTTTTGCCTATATCACTTTACAAGAGTAACTGAGATTTGAACAGTTAACATTTTTTAACAGCTTTTTTGACAGTTTTTGAAAGTACTGCAGTATATGCTTACATTTAAAATGGGAATGGCTGTAAAATCTGTGATACCGTGTTGGTAAGAAGTATTCAGTTTGTAATGCTCACCTTTCACACACAAAAGCAAAAATTCATGATAGAAACCTTATTGATGAAATTCACTGATGAACTGCACCTTGAAGGGGTACATGGCCTCAGGGAGTTAAAGTGAGATCAACTTTCCATAGAGCAACAGACAGCAGCGGCAAAAGTATCTGGTCAGTCAGTTTACCCAAAACTGTTCCCAGAGTAATGCAGTGAAAGCATAGCAGTGAATAAAGCCCAGGATGGAATTTCCTACATTGTTGAATTGCTGAGTCTATAAGCAACAAAATAATTTTCATCTCTATGCATGTTCATAATCTTTATGTGTATCAAAAATATGAACTGCAATTTAAGTAGAATGACTATCGACGCTTGAAACAATGGAAGCAGGGATGCTTCTGCCCTGGCTAGAATATATATGAAAGCAATTGTTAGGCATTCACCTATTCACACATGGACCAGATGCTTGAACATATATAGCTGATACATTTATTATCTAGATATATAACTGCAGTTTCTATATACAGTATGCATGTCTTTTCAAAGGAAGACTTACACCTTGACATATGACCGCACCTAGGTTGTTGTCTTCCAGTAATGACTTCATATCTCTTTCACAGAATCAACAATATACTGTCTTCATTTTTTGTGCCTCAGGAATTTCAGGTGCAATATGACATTTGTTCAGCTGTGCTTGCTAGCTTTAAAGTGCATTAACATACACAAGAAGGCAAAGTAACTGGAACAGAAATGAATAATTGCAGTAATGACTAGTTGTTATTCCTGTTTATTCTGAGGGGTATTCTAATTAGCTGTTGAGGAATGGCTACTTTCTACATTGCTGTCACCTACATTAATTCCTGAAGTGGAAGGCATTTGATTTAATATTGAATGCTTCGCTTCGCCTAGAAAGAATGTCAACTGGCTGTGGCAGTGTCATTTCCAGTACATACTGTCGTGTGTCCGTAAACCTGTCTACTACTACTCCTGCTGCAGCCAGGCTGTGGCAATTTCCAGAACAGTCTTAAAATGCTCTGTGCCACAGACGAAGGGCCAAGTTGGAATTCCTCTGTGCTGTGAGTTAGGAATATATCCACCTTTTCACCTCCTGTTTTTTCCAGGTCTTAGTCTCTACTTTAGTTCAGGGAGCAACAAGAATGTCCTTTAAAATCTATGAAAAAGTAGCTTTCCAGCAGACCCTTTTTGGATGACCATGAATAATGGTGTTAGCTTCTCTGTATGAAATAAGGACACTGTTAGTAAAGTGGATCAGTAAAGAATTACAGTGGTATATATAGGCAGAAGTCTTATTTTGAAAAGAGAGGTAAGGTAAAATGGCATAGGAGAAGGAGAGGCTGGCATTGAATTAGGAATGTATTGAAATCTGAGGTGTTCAAGCAAGTATACTCATGTCAAATGAGATACATCATGGATCAGTCTCTCACAGTTAAGAGCTAACACATATTTCAGTATGATTTTATAAAATATGTTTATCCATGACTGATGAGTTTATTTTGGAAGACGTGATGATGAACACCAACAGCTTGATAAAATGGTACATGTTCTTTTCTTGCAAGTCTTTAATGTTTTCGATCCCCCTCCACTAGGCGATTCCATTTTTCTTTAGGTTTGATGGCATGGTTTTCTGAAATGCTCTATCTTCTTCTTGTTTATTTTGGGGTCCATGGACAATATGGTTTTAATATTTGCATAAAAAGGAAGAGGAGTTGTTCATCTCTGTTTTTATCTGACATGAGACATTAAGCTTTTACAAGTCTTCCAAGTTTCTCACATCTTTTTTAATCCATGTGAACTAGATATGTCCTTTTTGGTGATAGGAAGATAAGCAAAGTTTGGTGCTTGGAGACACACATGCTTCGCCTCATCTTTCTTCTGTTAATATTACCTACTTTTTATATGAATTGTTTCAATTTATTTGTTGTTTTGGAGTGATTTTTCATGGAACTTTTAACAAGAGGGGAAGAAGTGACATTGGAGCATCTCAGCTGAAGTACTGTCTATTTCTGGTTCTGGCCACTGTGCACTTCAAGAAAGATTAGGACCTTTAGGATAGACTTCAGAAGAGAGCAATTGAAATGATAGGAGTCTAGAAAATTGATTATTGGAAAGAAAAGCTTCTTTAATAATGGTTGGTTAGAAAAAAAAAAAGATGAGAGATATAATAATCTTTACTTAACCAAAAGAATGCTGCAAAGAGGAAGGGAAATATTTATTTTTCAATTCCATAGTAGGTATGACAAAAACTAATAAGCTTACTTTTCAGCAAGGAAGATTCAGAAGTATATAAGTATATTCAGTCCTGGTTTTGGTAGGAGAATTGATAAGATGACCATCTGCGATTCATCCCAGCTCTGTTTTTCTATGATTTTTCTGTGATTATGAGGGAGGAAGAGGCAAAGCAGAATCAGAATCACAGCTTCTAAGAACTGAGTTTAGAAAAAGCAGTTAGTTCTCTGGGGAAGAGATTTATTTGAAAGCCATATTTTTGCTAAGCAGGAAATCTTTGTGAGACCCTGTAAGTTTCATTTTTAAGAACTGACACTGCAAAATTATCCTAAAAAATTAAGTTAGAAGTGAAAAATCTGTTTTATGGAATTGTTTGGGATACCTTATCCTTTCTGGTAATGTTATGTTAATGAGTTCTGCAGTTCAGCAATAGGCCAATACTGAGTCTGTAGTCAGCTGGTAGGGAGATTCACATTTGACATATGCAGCTGAGTTGTCAGTTTGCAGTAAAAGAGCCAGGCAGGTCATATTTCCATGTATTAATTTAGATTTGACATCTCATTTATACCTGAGAAAGGTTATTAGAAAATATTAGAACATTAGTAATTCTGGCACAGCAGGATTTTCAAAAAGAGATTATGTTGACTTTCTTCCCACAAAGTTAGAAAATAAATGCACCTAATATTAAAAATCTCTGTGATATATATAGGAAGATACTGTACCAGATATGGCATTCTCCAGCCATTGGTTTTCTCCCCAGGAAAAAACAAGCAAGACCTACTATGTGCTAACAGTAATGAAACCACTTCCAGTAAGACCAATCATGTGCTAATTTAGATAAAATTTCTGTGCGTACTAAGATATGAAATATTTCAACTGTGTTTATTTATACCAGTAGAACTCATCATTACAAGCATCTCTGAACACCATCCATTAAGAAATCCTAGTGTTTAGTGTGACTTGCTTTTACTGCCCATCAGATTTTTATAGAACCTTTTATGTGAACTTGTGAAATAAAAAATGTAAGTCTTTAATGATAAAAAATTATCTCAGCTCTAGCAGTAAATTCAGATGACTTTCAATCTTTTCAGTCTGTGTAGATGCTTTTAGATGCTTCTATCATGCCGTGGTGGTGGTGGGGTTGTTTGTTTTACCAAAAAAAACCCACAATTTGATGTTTTGACCATCCTTTGGGTGACCAAAGGCCAGGTCTTGAGACTCACCATATGGTTTCCTCCAGTGGATTTGAATGACACAATGCTGTTTCACTCCAGCTGCCATTATGGATCCCCTGTAAGAAAGCAAAGAAATAGGAGAAAGGCAAGGATCTCCATRGTTTCATATCCCGTCAGAAGACCATAGAATCTGAGGACAAGTGCAAAATGAATTTCTGTATGCTATTTTGAATCTTTTAGATTCATCTTGAGCCTGCATGGAATGATGGAGAGGAAGTCATGGGGCGGGGGATACAGGATTAAATGGTGTTGGTAGGAAGTCTCCAGTCCCCTGAGCTCACTTGGTAGATCTGTTCCTTAATAGAATAAAAATACATTCTGTTGTAATATGATATTTATGAATGCATAAAATTGCACAGTAGGCACTATTTAAAATTTTTTCCCTACTACTTCAGCTACTTTAGTGTTTACTGGCAACAACTGWGATTGTTCTGCATTCTAAATATGCAGAGAATTTAAAATACCAGAAACGTTAAGAAAAAAGAAGTAAAGGCAGAGGTCTTTTCAGTGTATTTGAGCAGGAATAAACATCAGTTCATTTATTACCAAAAAAATGGCAAAGTGAAATGTGTCTTCCAATTTGAGTTTTGCCCATTCAAAGTAGAAATATGTGTTATCAATGATAACTCCTAGGCATAATACATGTTTTTATCAAGCAACTATATAAGCTCTAGATAAAACAAAATATAGTCACAGTAGACCTATCATTGTTTAAATGGGTAGTAAAGTTAGCATGGTCAACTCCAGATGTTCAAAAACATTTGTCAAGCTCCAGAAATCCTTGACTTAAATAATATATGTTTCTTTTGTTCATCTTCCGGTTCCTGAGTTTTTATGAGTCCCCTGGATCTTGTTTTTGCACAGCTGAGGGTACACTTTTATTTTTAATTCAAAGAGTGGGTTTATCATATTCTTTGTCACATAATGTAAAATATAACTGTAGTGCTAATGCAAATGAGACTATCTGTTTTCTGGGTGTGCTGAGGTGGTACTGCTTGAAGAAAGCCATGTGTCTAGTAATTGTAACATGCCGTACAGTTAATTTACAGTTCATGCAGAAATGTCTTGGAGCTGATGGCTTGATTCATGAAAGGGGATGACAAATGCTGTATCAGTAAATATAGGACTGTGTTTCTTTTAAAAAAGATAAATTAATTACTCTCCTTTAGAGAGAAAAAAATCTGTCTAAAGGGGGAATAATTAACTTGGACAAATGAATGCTCTTTGGGATAAAAAAAATCCTTCCTAAAATTGATAGATCACATATATTTTACTTCTAAACTAGCAAATTCTTAACAAACTCACTTTAATCATTTTTACAGCTCCACCCTCTCTAATTAAAAGCCAGGTCATAGTAGAAATCCAGACAATCTGATATGTCCTCCACTTGTCCAGCAGAAAACACTGAAACATGGTATTTTTATAGAGGGGTTAGGGTGGTAAATTCAATACTGATGGGGAGAAAAAAGCTGAGAAGTTAGAAATTGCTTAGAGAGAAGTTACTTCAGTCTAATGCACATCTGTGCAGACAGTAGATACAATATTTTTATAGATACAGGAGTTTGTATATTGTACTTTTCTGCAGGCAGAAATGGGGGATTTGATATGTCATCAAACAACATGATGAACCTCTCACTTCCACAGAAGAAAATATTTATTGATGAAAAGGAAAATTGAAAAAATTAGACTTAAAATCAGGCTCTGAGAAACAGAGCTGTTGTCTCTTAAAATTACATAGACTGGTCTGTTTTTGCAGAGTTCCTCCAATCGCTTTGAAGACTTTAGTCCAGTGTTATGATCTCTCTACTTCTCTGACAAGATGAGCAAACAATAATTACACTGTTGGGGGATTTTACAAACATTGGATCCAATTTTCTTCCTATGTTTACTCTATATTAAAGTTGTTCCTGTCAGCCCTGGGAGTCGCTTCTTGACATACTCGCCTGTACATGAGAGAATGAGACACCATTTCTGAAGATACCCTTAAAGCACACCAGGTCTACAGAAAAAGAAGGCCTGGTGAATTCCCCCCAAGAGCTGGCATGATTGATCACTTCAATGTGTGTTAACTTGCTTTGAAATACCCTCAGAACTGACAGTTCAAAATCCAATTTAATACTTTCATGCTTTAGGTTCCTTATAACTAAACATCCCTGTTGAGTCTCTTAGGACATGCCCTTAAAAACATTTATTGCTGGTTCTATCCTAACATGACATAACATTCACTATTACTAAATTTAGTTTCATATAAAAATTTAAAACGATTCAAGTATAATAAAAGTTAAAATCACATCATAAAATGAAATATTGTGGTAACATAAAGTACATAGTTTATATGTCTACAGAAACTGTAGATATTCTAACAMTTCTCCTGTTTCAGATATTCTAGTGGAAATGAATTCTAAAAACTTTTTATCTATTGTTATTCTAATACTATGAAAAGTCTACACCAGTATTTTTAGGTCTAGCTTTACCCTTAAAAGTAGCTCTAAAGGTAGCTTTGTGGTGGCCCATGTTTACTGTGTCTCACAACTTCTGTATCAAGTGTTTTCATTTTGCAAGTTAAAACTGCAAGTTAAACTGCTTCAGTCTCTTTTTCCTGAGAGTCAGATCGAATTCCTTTCATTTCTAGTTGTTATCACAAATAATAAAGGTTTTCAGGACAAATAATGGCTCATTTATGCAATGCAAGACTTTTATTTGCCCCTTGTGTGGTGAGATCCCTCTTAGGAGAAGGGAGAAGCTTGTATTTCTATGGGAAGGATTATGTATTTTTTTTAAGCATTGATGGTTATTTAAAAACATTAGAAAAGTATCCTCAGTGAAATTATAATCTCATTTGCTTTTAAACCCGAACAAATGTATTTTGAGTCCCCTTAGTAAATGTACTTTACAGTTGTGAATGGTAAAATGAAAGTACTCTGCTTTGGGGAAAAAAAGAGTAATTTATGTGCCACTGATTGTGGCTTGGACATTCACATTTCCATCATTTAATATTCTCAGTTCTTCGCATTTAGTTCATATACAGTATGATGATGAACACAACTGCCAGATCACACAATTTTATCTGAACCAGAACAACTGCAGAAGAGATGCAGGCAGTCCTTATTATCCTGCAGTGTAAAAAGATACATTTGATAGGAAACCCAGAAATCATAAATTTCTGTTCCAGCTCTCCTCCTAATTGCTGTTAATATTTCCATTTCCTTCGCATTACACATGGTTCATATTGCTGCCTTTGACAGTATCTTTCAATGGTTCATTTTCACAAATGAAATATTGGAGAGCTTCTTCAAGATCACTTTAAGTAGAGCTGGGAACAGCCTTCAGATTTCTATTACATTGGCATTGAGTCTCATCTGCTTTGCAGTCTTTCAACAGGATTATAGCAAATAATTTTTATATTGCAAAACATTTGTACTTCAAAGTGAATTTGGGTGGTGTAATAATGTTCATTTTTATGTTTTCAGTTAAGAAGAGCTATTACTCTGAAAACAGCTCTGTATTCATCTGAATGTGTGTACTCAGAGCCCATTATGGGACATTTTGCCCATTTCTTGTAAGCAGGACATCTGCTGATGTAAGCTACAAAAATGTCAGAATTTGAGTCAGTAAGCTAGTCTTTCAGACAATAGATCTCATTCCTAAAGATGTAACTTAAGCACTGAAAGGACATGGGATGTCTCAAGACATTTCTAGTTATCCATAAAGGCATTGCCTTACAGGTCCACAGTTTGATTCCTGCCCAGCTCAGCAGGTTTTAAGCGCTGTTTCCATCTAAGAGATATTTGGACTTTCTAGAAGATTACTTTTTGGTGGATTTGAGTTCCACTTCACCACACAACGTGCTTTGTTCGCTCTTCAGTGCAACAGTGTCTCACCACTTGCAGGTGCACTGCCCAGCATAATGGGATCCTGATTTTATAGGGAGAGCTCATACAGCTGGAGACATAGCTAAACTGACTGCACTTGGGTGAGGAGTGGCAAACTGATTATTATTACATTCTTATCTGAAATTAGGAGAAGAATTAAAAGATAGATAAAAGAAGTCTACCTTGATCTTTAAAGTCTTTGTAAAATTCTTGGTTTTGCATCTGACTTATGATTTATAGCTTTCTTTCTTGGCCATACTTTATTGAAAAACACACACACAGAGAAGTGGCCAAGTTCAAAGTTGCTACCGTTGATAACATAGGCATTTGTTACACCAATGTTTCCCAGATTTAGCTCAATCTGATGTTATTCCTTTTGTATTACATTGGGCCCTAATCCATCTTTCAGATTACCTTTGGCAATTAACCGAAGTGGCTAATTCAGGAGCCCAATTGGCCTCTGTTTCTCGTGTAATGAATATAGACAAAGCATTGCTTTTGCACACTAGGTAACTAAATTTATATGTGTTTAATTCAACCTTTAGAGCTCTACAGTCCCTATTAGAACCAAGCCCAAGTGGGTGGCTTTGCCCTATTCACACAAGAAAAATACAAGAATGGGAAGCAGAGCTCAAATATCCTGAGGTCCAGGCCATGGTGTGTTACGAAACAATTCTTCACCTTTCACAAGGGCGCTTCACCACTGCCAATAGGAAACTACAAAACATCAGATGGGTAAAATTAACAGCCTACACTGGCATGTATGGCCATGTCCTGGATTAAAATTGGCAGCATACAGTGGCAGGGGGCCACCAAGATGATGAGGGGACTGAAACATATGATGAAACACAAGAGCTGGGTTTGCTCAACGTTGCTCAGAAGAGAATGGGAGGATCTTTTTGCTGTCTTCAACTGCCTAATAGAGGTTATAGAGGCGGCCAAGCCTGACTCTTCTTCGAGGTGCACCATGATAGGATGAGAAGTGACAAACACAAATTGCACTGAGGGAAAATCCAGTGGGTATTAGGGAAAATAATTTACAGTTAGGTGATCAAACACTGGAGCAGGTTACCAAGAGATGTTGTGGAATCTCCATCCTTGGAGATAATCAAACCTTGACTGGACAAGGCCCTGAGCAACTCAATCTTACTTTGAGTTTGGCTTTAACTTTGAAGTCGGCCTTGCTTTGGCCAGTAGATTGAGCTAGATGACTTCCAGAGGTCCATGCCAACCTAAATTATGCTGTGATTCTGTCCCCCAAAGTTGCCTGAATTGGCACAGCATGGCTGGACAGCAGACAAAAAGGAATTGCTGTAATATAGCACATCCTTGCCTTTGCTCCCCCTTGGACCAGTGCCTCATGCACGCCTTGGGCTCTCAAGATTTTTTGTTAAGTGTAGCTAGGAAGAGCATGTCACTTGAGCCACAGCATCCTTCTGCTGCTCCTGTCCCTGTCAGCACTGTGGTACAGTGACTATTATTCGGCACTTGTGCAACAGAACTAAATATGGAGAATCAGTGCCTTTGAATTCATCATAGGAATTTTGATCTTTCTGTTTGAATGTACTTCAATAGTTTCTTAAAAAACAACTTGACAAAAATACCTCAGTCTGGAAGACAGCAGGTGTTTAGGCACTTCTAAAATGCACATGTTAGTAAAAAAGGAAGTAAAACTGTGTGGGCCTTTGTATTAATCTGCATTAGGCTATTATAGAGCTGTTATAAGAGTAATGTGTTACAGAGATATTAACTGAAGATACTCAAAATGTTTATGAGGAATGCTTCACTGTGTTCATATGTGACATAGCAACATGCTGATCTTAGTACAGATAAATACTTTTTAAAAGTTAGGGAAAAGTGAATATGCTTGCAGAGCAGCAGTTGTTCAGACATTTACCACTGATGTCAAACAACTAACTGCATTTAGAAGCGGGATTCCAAATTCTGTGCTGCCATATATTGAGTACAAACAGCTACAGAATTTGACCCATGATCTTTAGGAAAAATAAAACACCAGTATAAGTAATTTTTTTTGTATAAGCAGTTCAATGAAGTTCTGATTTCTTTTCCTATTATGCCACCAGATTTTACATCAAACGTATAGTTCTCCATGTTATTGTCCACACAGTAGTGCTGCCTTCAGTGTGTGTGCTTTGTGTTTGCTGGAGMAAAGGGAGATAAGGATGGGACAGCTAACTTGAAAGCCTCCATTTGTACATTTTTCAGTCTTTAGAATAGAGAACAGAAAGGTCGCACTTCAAAGTCTAGATGAATTTGATTAGTATTATTCAGCCACAGCACAGAATTACGTCAGTAACGTGTTCCAAGATGCATTGTTACATTTAGTGTGACTAGGCTGCAGAAAATACATAAAGACGTTAAGATAAACCACCCTTCATTCTCCCTGAGTACATCTGTCAGCAGAAGAATGTTTTAAGACCTCTGTCCTGAAATGCAGGGTCTGTGTGCTTCACACATCACATGGCAAGTCTGCTTTCTAAGACAATGCAGTCTTTGATTTCCCCTCCAAATATCTTGCAGTGTCAAATTGGGAAGTTAGGATTTGAGTTCCATTGCAAATGTTTAGGTCTAATCCAAACAAGCTGAGTGCTGAAGCTGGCAGGGACAGATGCACATAATATATGTACGTACCTACATACATACAAAATTGCACTGATTGGACTTTTTAATGTTTTGCAACAATGACAAGATGGAATTTTATTTATTTTAGTCCTAGGAGTATAATTAATGATTTTTTTAATGTTGTAAAGTGTTTATGCAAGTTCTTTATGATGTGAGAATAAAGGAGCATCTTAGACTTTGTAGAAAGAAAATAAACTTTTCCAAATGCCCTGAAACRTACACAGGAAGGGATGAGAATTAGTATAAGAATTATGTGTCCCATGTGGTACACAGCACAATATGTTTAAGGGAATTTAGAAAAGGTGCATGTGGAAAAGTAGTTAGTATCTAGGGATAGTATCATTGGCTTGATGTCTTTTATAGATTTATTTAATTGGTTTCATAAAAAAAGAGATAAACCTGGAAAATGTATGGTACAGTGCTCCATCCTTTCTATGAAAGCACATAATTATAAAGAGAAGTTTGCTTTTTTGTATTAATTTTTGGCCAACTTCATTTTCCAGATTTAATTTTATATTAATTATAATTTGCTTGTGAATAATCAGGAGTTGAGGAAGTGACTATACTGGCTACCAGGCCACTAGTCTGCTGGGGAAAATCAGGAAAGTTGAAACTGAATCTTTAACACTACATTGTGTTTACTGCTCTTCGTATGAAAGGAGAATTTTCTAATGATGACCTGATTCTGGCAACATACCAGCTTTACACTGCTTTTTACTAGTAGAGCTCAAAATCAAACAAAACCAAAACCAAAAGTTACAGATTCCTTAACTTTTCCCATTTAAAAAACTGGAGACTATTTTCTGTCTCATGCACCAACCAACACAGGCTGGATTCAGCTGCCTAAACCTGGACATCTATTGCTATTTTTGATGCTGTAAGGTATCGTGCTTTTGCTCCAAAAAGGCACAGTTCAGCTTGCAATCCTAATTCGTATCCCATGCAAATATCTCAAAAACTGTAGATGTTTAGATATATAAAATGGTACAAGCTGCTTATGTTTCAGTACCTGAATTCTGCCTGTTATTACGACTTGGAAGGTTGTTATTACAACTTGGAAGATCTTCTTGCTAATGCACCAAACTGGATTTTCACTGCAGGCATTTCATTTGACTTCAGGCAAATTCCTTCCCATGTTTTGGGGGTTTTGCTACATTTCTGTAAATGGACATAATATTTCCTTGCTCCTCCTGTTCATCTGTCTTGACTAGTTCAACTGGAAGATTCTTGTGATGAGATCTCAGGCCAGCACTTATCACAATTTATCTCTGATTTCAAGTGGGAGTCTCCTGTACCTAAGTAGTACAAGTAATAGTAAATCAGTGGAAAACAGGTTAAGAGTTTGGGAAAGGAGCTCTTGCTCTGATATTTGTAGTTGAAGCTCTTGGGATTTAAACTGCCCTAAACCATAAATGACATTACACCGTATGAAGGAGCTGTATGTGATAATGGATAGTAATGCTGTTAAGAAGCTGTATATCAGAGATTTTCATAACGGAAATGGTTTCATATTATTTGGTACTGTACTTAAATTAATACAGCTTGAAGTTTCTAGGAAAGGGAATTTTTAATTGGATAAAGAGAATGCTGAGTGGTCTTAGTGGTATCAGGCATTTTGATCATACTGTCTTCACTGAAAGCACTTTAAGAATTTGTGTGATTTCTTTTGAATGGGGTTGGTAGCCTTAGGCCAAAAAAAAAAAATTAAAAACAGAAAACAGAAACAGTCTGCTTATTTTGCTAATATTTAATTGTCTTTGGGTTTCAGTGTGATTGTCAGATTAGAGGAGCTGTGTGAAAAGAACACTCTTTGTGTCAGCTCAACAGTGACGCTTCCATTTTGGAAAAGGATAAAAAAAGATATGTATTTTTATCAGCCTTGCAAAGTTGTCAAGACAGTTTACCAGGCCATGTGCAAAATCTTTTTGCCTGCATTCTACTATGATGATTGAAGAAAATGTTGTTTTTCTGTCGGTATCTCAGCCTACTTCTTTGTAAAATGAGCCTTAAAAATTGTCACTTAGCTTATAGGTGTTTTGAGGAAATATGTACAGGAGTAAAACATGTTAAGATTCTCAGATGAAAAATGCTATATTTATCTTCTTAATTATTGTCAGTGCTCTAACCAGCAAGATCTTGTATTTGAGCTGTGACCTTGAGGTTAAAATGTACTAATTATCAGTCCTTGAAAAATGCTAATTAACCCAGCCAACCATTAAATTGTTTAGATTATGTTTGATAGTGTTTCATTAATATAAAATATAAACTCAGAATTTGTTAATGTCCAAAATGCAATTTAAATTGAGCAGTCACTCCTAGATAATGCTTCAGATTTCCAAAAAGTTTTTTCTTGCTAATGAAGACATTTCTGATATCCTTTGGAAATTGTATAGTAAAACTTAATTTAACTTGCATATTTGCAAATAGGTGCTTGCTTAATGTGTTTACTAAATAGTGATCAGTGTTGAATTCCCATCCGGAATTGACTGACAATAAGTTAAAACAATTGGTGTAAGAGCTTGTGGATGCCCCGTATCGGAGAAGACAACCACAGTGTTCTCCTCTGAAGATTTCTTGCTAAGACCTGTTTTGGGGGATTTGTGAAAGGAAAGGAGATCTGATGTGAAACAATAGCTGTCCAGGCTGTACCTTACAGGACTGTGCTGTGAGGGATAGTCTTAGATGTACTGCAGTTTGGGCATCTGCCCAACACAGTCTAAAGAGCACTGAGGGATTTGGGACATATGCCAGCCAGAATTCAGCCAACAGGAAGGTGGATTAAAACCAGTTTTATTGCCACCTTTCAATGGGACGTGTGTTGTGTTCCTGTACCACATGATGGGGCAGTACAGAACCCTCCTGGTTTAAGTATATGTAACAGGAAGAAGAAGCTGTTGGAAGTGCTTGTCCTAACATGTAATAATGTGCCATGCCTTCTTGAAGGAGGCTGCGTACCTTTACAGCTTTTTAGCACAAATCCTTAAAGTTCAGTTTCCACCTGCCTTTTGTCTGATGCGTGTCCTTCAGTGCAGGCGCCTGTGTTGATGGCATGCTGCGTTCCTTACAGCGTGCTGCATGTGTGGCCTTCCTCATGCAGCAATAGCTCCCAGAGCTAACCAGAGACCGTCTCTGCTTCTTTTCCCAAAGACCATCACAACCTAGCAGTTTAATTATAGAAGTGACCTGTCTTCCCTCATTCTTCTTGCGGGTAAAAAAAAAATTCCCTTAAAAACTGTAAAGAACATCTAATTGTAAGTCTCTTAACTAGTATATGTATCATTGACTAAATACACTATATTCCAGAAATAGGTAAGTGGTGTATTTTGCTGGCACAGAAGACTGTCATATTAAGTTAAAATTGCTGGAGGAAGTGGTTCATTATTTGGACTGTGACAGTTTGCTAAGAAGCTTTTTTGTTGGGGGTTGTGAGAAGGAAACCTTCTCCTTAAACCTCCAAGAGCAAGCCACATCATTTTAGTTAGCCCTTCCCACTGCAGTTGAGAGTGACCTTGCAGCTATCTTCAACTAAAAAGCCTGGTTCATACAAGACAGCCTGACTCTTTCTGGACACCTCCCTCCTGGTAGACTTTCTCAAAAAACCAGAGGTACCTGAATAGAGTAGGCTTCCTAGCTACATCATTAAAGAGAGAAATCCATCTACTTTTTTTTCTGGTCACCGCAGTCCCTGCGTTAGAGATGAGCAGGAGTTAGGACACAGGGCCTCGAGCTGTCAGCTCAGTGCCAGACTCGTTGTGTCTGGGGCTGCGTATGGGTGGAGGCCTGTGGATGATATGGATGAAGACCCTTTAGCTAAGCAGGACTTGCTGCAGCATCTCTCAGGCAGGTGTGCAGACTCTGCAGTCCAAACACTGAAACTGTGGCTGCTGTGCCCTGATCAAGCAAGAAGCGTCTGCCTCTCCACAGAGCTGACAGACAAACTTAACTAGGCCTTTGATAATTAAGGGGTGAAAACATCAAATCCCTAGACATAGCCATTAGCAGCTTTTATAGTGTCAAGTCAGTGGTGTGATGGCAATGTGACAAACTGTGAAAATGTCTTTAGCCCATAGTGCAGTAGGACGGAATGAAGGTTAGTGCGTGAATGGTGGCATGTAACGTTAGAATGTTTCATCCTAGATCAGGTGGTGCAAGTATCCTTAGAAGAAAATCGGTTCCTGCATTGTCTAGATTACCATAAACTATCAATATCTCAGTAATACAGTACCCACAGATACAGTTTTCATCTTCTTGGGACAAACTTATTTGCATTTTTAGTTCAGAAGAATCTCATTATGCTTACCCCGAAGACTGAAAAATGCTAAAACAAGATAAACAAAGAAGACCTTCAGCCCTTTTGCAGTAAATGTTATTTCTACTGTTAATTCAAAATGGATTTAATTGAACGGATGAAATTCTGTTCCATAAGCCCAGCCATGCAGCTGAAAGAAAGTGAAGTGATCTTATATTTGATCATCTTTTTTTTTTTCAGCTAAAACTTGTCAGAAGTGTAATTTTGTAATGACAGTAGCTTTTTTTAAATTAAATATCTACAGCTTGCTCTATCTGCCTAGGCAAGAACAGCATATTGGAAACTTGCAAATGAAATGAGATAAGACATCATTCAGCAGCAGGAGACAAGCTTGGCAGCAGCATATGAATGGAATGCTGATATTGTACTTGGTGTCCTGAGCAGTAAGAAGGAAACCCAGATTTCTGGAAGTCCAGTAAACCCTCACAAAAGTCATTGCCTGTAATTATACAAATGGTAAATATAATGGTCTGGGACTTCTCACCAGCCTGAAGGCTTTTTCGCATGCTCCTGAATAAATGTTGTGGTTCTTCAAGGATGGTTCTTCCATTTTTAAGGCAGTTGAATAGCTAGCTAGATATCTAATCAGACAGCAGCACAGAACTTCTTAACAATTTGATAAAGTTGTTTGTTCTGATAGTAACATATTGCATAAAAATACTGGGGAGAGGTCTGCTAGCCATTGGTCTTTCTTTTTTTTTATTCTCTTCTGCTGAGATATATGACTGTGACTTTACATTCTTATTATATGTAACAATATTATTATATGTAACAATATTATTATATAACAACATTACACTGATTACAGCTATACAGCAGTTTATAAATTACAGTATGTCATTCTTACTTTTTGGAGTCTTCTATCTTGAAAAAATAACATCTGGAAACTTCTTGGCTTTTTGGCTTTTCCAGAGTTAATATTTCAGTAATATAAAATAGCGCAAAGTGTCATCTGGTCTGAAGAAAATAGTTCTCTAAAGAAACTAACATAAGGACTTCACCATTCATGTTCCTTACTGTCCTTCATCTTTTTATAAAATGATGCATTTCAAATTCCATGTCTGTCAGCTTACTAGGATCTAGAATTCATCCTGGGCTCTTTCCTTCTTACTCTTCACTATTTTCTTCAAATGTGTACTTTCGGTGATATCTGTGCAAGCCAATTTGATTAGACCTTCCATTCATTTTCTCCTAAATTATATAGAGAGCAAAAGACAAGCAGAAATAGCTTTAAATCAGTTTCTTTTTAAGCTCTGTAGACCTTAGCTGAGGCAAAGTATTTACTATGTATTATTTTCATTGGTTGTACTACTGACAAAGAATCACCAGTCTGCAAAGTACTATGGCTATGTTCCCTTCTTCACTCAGCTCACCCCAAGCTAGTTTTTGTAGAGTGCAGACATATCCCTTTAGGTAGGAATATGTTGAATATTCAGTGAGGATGCTGTCTGTTTCTCTGGAGCTGCTGGGATAATTATCATTTTTATATAAATCAGTCTTCATGCAKGTGTTTGAAAACTGCGCGGTTGGCAATCATAAGTGACTCAACCTCATGTACTTAGACCTTTAGGTCTCTCTTGTGGCCACATGCACTTCTGTAGTGGTACCGTTAAAAACTAATGCCTTTTTTTCCCTCCCCTTGGAACACTGTCCCACATGAAAGTTCCTCTAGTAGTCTGGGAGACCAAGGCCWAATGATTTTGACTAGGATAGGTGTATAAAGACATTTAAGAATTTAAAGCTTTAAAGAAAAAGGATTTGTATGCTTAAGAGCTTCTCTGATTTCTTTTGATTCTGTCAGCTGGTCTAATACAAGATAGAATCTGTCTACAAACACACTGATTGTGCTAAAACATACACTTTAAAATCTACTGTACTTCTTTTAGTTTCTCATTTGATTCCTTTTTTTTTTTTCAAATTAGATCCAGAGAGAAAACAGAGTTACTTTAAAATTTGTGCTTTATAACCTGAGCTTTTGGTTAAGATCAAAGCTACAGGAGACTGTGAGGGAAATCAGATTAATGCCTGAGAGCTGTTATTGCCCTCTGTGTTTGTTCTTCTTCCAATACTAGTGTAACATTATATAGTCAGCCTAGGCTGATCATAGGTACAAGAGGCTTTGATGTGGAAATACAACAGACTCCAGGCATTTTGGAATAAGACTTCTGTTAAAGCTTGCACTATACAATCATAGATTGGCTCATCAACACCGAGTCAAGGACCAAAGTAAGTTTTAATCAAACATTTTTCTCTTTTGTAGCTCAAAATAGGCCTGGTTATGGTAGCCTCTTTTTTTTTCATAAAAAGTCTATTGACATTTTGATAAATGATTTTTTGCTTGGCCATTCTATATCATCACCATGTATCTCCAACCACAATCATCAGACTGGTGTTATCTAGACACCTTAACACCTTGAAATAAAGCAAACAAAATGTTTACATGCTTTGTAAATAACCTTCCCTATATATGTCTAACAAGCATCAACACCTTCCAAATAGCATGAGGTAATTAATGTCACTCACTTTTTGCCCTAGGTGACTTAATCTTGTATATAACATTCCTGAGTTACAAGTTAATAATGAATACAACATTGACATTTTTTCATAACACTACTAAGAATAAAAATTAATCATCTATAAGTTAGTAGCCTTTGTTACATAATCAGGAACCTTTAAAATATCAAGGTTTTTTTTGTTGTGAACAGGTTTTTAAAATTTATCTCAGCATCACTTAAAGAAAGGCTAAGGATCACGAAACAGGGTTACTAGTGATAAAACCAAGAAATTATGGAAGAAAATAACATTTTTCTAGCATATAAAGAAAATGAACAAGTGAAACAAACAATGAAATAGTTCTACTGTGTGACAAATGAGGTCCCATTATTGCCAATTTTTTTGACATTGTGAAAGCAATACTCCAAGGAAGAAGATGGCTAGCGTGAGGAGTATGTGCCTGCCTTAGACATATAAGTGTTTCTCTAAATTCTTTTATCTTATTAGATAATTCATTTTACTTTCTGGTATTATGTTCCGGAAACAGTATGTATAGATTCTGCCAGCAGCTAACACACAGTTTTAATATCCTATTGTGTCCAGAAGTTTTCAATATCTGTTGGTGATTTTATTCATTCAGCACATAGCCGAATAGAGAGAATGAAATGAAATAACCTTGTGATGGAAAGGACTAAATTAATTGTGCCTTTCAAATTACTTTGAAAGAAAAGGTGTAAGGAAGTTAATTTTGTGCTCTAGTGTAGGCTGAAGACTTTGTTTGAAATACATTTTTGACTTTGTCTACCTACATGCCCTACTTCTAGGTCCATTTCTGTTTCTCTGCCTAAATCACTACAGCTATTCAAGGGAAATTCTGAACTTGTGGAACTATCTAATATGATGAGATCGTAACATACCATTTATCATAGAGCCATGAAGGTAGATATTGTAGACTGTGCACCTTATACCTATCTATTTTTCCTCAAATTCTTTGTTTTATTCCATTTTCTGGAATTACTTACCAAATATCTCAATTTGCTTCTGTACAAGTGAAAAGACTTTTTTTTATTTTAGGTAAGTAAGAAAGCAACCTGGTGAGTCTCAGTGAATGTTCTTGAGCAATACTCTCACACTATTGTTTTACCAAAAAAAAAATATTTTGTAAAAAAAAGCCTTCTATATGTTACAGCTTATTACCTTTATTCTTTTTGTTTCCTACTTCCTCTGCAAAGGATTTGGACTCTGTCCCACTAGCTCAAAGCAGGCATAAACCTAACATAGACTGAAGATTGTATTAGCATTGGGAAATTTGTGTGCATCTTCAATCTGTAAAAATTATGTGTATAGAGCTCTATTCCCATGACGCTCCCAAGGAAGAAAGCACACTCAGAAAATATTTGTAAAATGATTGCACTGGGATGTGGAACACTATAGCCATCCATCTAAAATTAGCCCAATGCTCCCTTATTGACCTTACTGAAATTTCACTGAATCTACATGCTTTCTGACTTGGGGAACACAAAGAAGGCAGTTCCAAACATACAGCCACTTTTAATTAAAACAGCAGCTAGCAGAGGCCATTAAAATAAATTCTCTGAACAGAATCCCCTTTTCAAGCTAAACTTGCTCTTGCAAGCCCTTCAGGTTTGGAAAAGACAAAGGGTGCATTTGGGTTAGGAATTCTCCCCTCTGTAAGAGACTTCTGCATGCAGCAGCTTTCTTTTCAAAATGGATATTCTTTGAATTTAGTTCGGCTCTGCAGTCATTTAAATTCCTTCTCACACCACGCATGATCTGCATCTCCACTGTGGAACTATTGTCTGGAGCTTAAGTGAGCGTAAGCTTGGCTACAGCAGCATGTTTTCTGTGTTCCTTTACCCACTCAGAGCCTCTCTGTGTTTTTTCTGTGGTAATTTTTTTTTTTTTTTTGATTCTGTGTTCTGCCTTTGATGCTRTTGGAGAAAATGTTTTTCCTAGTTGTGGGCACTTCCTCAGTATATTCACTGTTGTCAAGGTGCTATAGCTAAAATGAAGTATGGTCTTGCTATTGCCAGACTAGGGAGTACACTGAATTCTGGTTTGGAGACCTTGCAGCAAATGAAAATAAGCACTGACAAAAATGTATACAAGATAGCTATCACAAAATGAATTGCTGTAATTGCTTCCTAATACTGGTTCATCATTTCTGCATGGGCTTATTGTGGTCATTATCATCAGATGCAATGCAGGGCAATTAGATGTCTGCAGCAGACAGAGGGGAAGGTGTAAAAGTGACATAAAACCACCTTTGCTTTCTCTCACTTCAGCTGTACCAGACAGACAGACAATGATCCTGTCTGCTGACTTGCACCAAAATGTTCAATGGTAGTTTGCCCTGAGCAGCAGAAGTTTCACAACATTGTAATTATGGGTTCTTGCTTGGAAAGTTTGTGTGCTGTGGTACTGGCAGGATGTAATTACTACTCCGATATATAAGATAAATCCTTAAATATATTCTATATTAGGATGAATGCATGCCAAGTTACTCACACCCACTTGATTTAGGATCAATTTTCAGCGGTATAAAATGCTCTAGTTTAAATAGAAGTAGCCAGAACAGTTCCTCCACTGATTGACTCGGCTGACATCTGCAGCTTTAGTAATTCACAGAGTCTGGTAGGGAAAGAAATCTAAACCAATAGAGAATTTGGTCCAGTATTCCTGTTTTAGAATAGGACATATTATATCAAGTATAATTACATAAAGTATATTAGGTAAGTAGACTGAAACTGAGTTGGAGAATTGCAACACTCAACATGTAGGAAGTGTCTTAAAGAGAAAACCTAAGACAGGGTCAGATTGAATTTCATTAACATTTAAGTTAGTGTCGAGGAAAGAAAGCAAAGTGTATGCTAATGAATTATGCAGATTTGCTTAATTGGAAAGATTTTGCAAGCATCACTAGGCGATTGGGAATCAAACAAATAGAGCTAAATGTGTTTTTCGATCTAGATAAAATTTCAGAAGATGTTTAGCCTGAAAAAATCAAAACCAATTCAACTTGAAGAAAAACAGTCAAAATACCACTTTTAGGGAGATCAGAACACTTGGAAAGCAGTTTTGTGATATGAGATTTGCACTAGAGGATACAGGATACGTTCTGAACTCGCTGCTCAGTATGTCAGGAGAAAAGTTCACTGCAGCTTGGTCTTKCATATCAAATCCCTGAGTAAGGTGGTAACACTTCTTTTTTAAAGGCCCTCCCGGGAGACCATATCTAGAATTTCATATCTGACCCTCAGCAACTGCAAGCTAGATGGCTGCTGATAAATTCTGTGTTCAAAAACCTCCATCAAAACAGTGTATACAAGGATAATKTGAGACATTGCTATTTATATTTGGTTTAAGTTAGGAATAAAGAAGAAGTAATTTTATTAATTCTGAAAATACTTAAAGTGGAAAGAAATTTTTTAAAAATGTCTGGGTTTTCTTTTTCTTTGTCTGATAACCAGATTTTTAACTAGTCTCCAATTCATATCAAGGTACATAGTTACTCTGTAGGCACAGTGATCCAAAAGCCTTTGAAAGGAAAAAGCAGCTCCTAGAAAGGATTTGAGGAGCAGAAATAAACATTCAGTATTTCTGAATGTGAATTCCTGAATGAACAGAAAGCCTGGGAGGAAATTGTTCCCTTTGTGTCCTCATAACTCTGTGATCTCTTATCCCATTTGTGATTAGAGTAAGGCATAGCCACAGTGAGAATTCAACTCCATTGAACCTAGAGCATTTTGGACTCACAAGACGAACCCAGCATACCTGTTAACACTTAGTCTTCCCCAAACTATGAAGGAAGACGGAGAGATAAGCACAGAGTTTTCTCTGCTTTTCTGGGTGTGCTCTTCCTCCCTCAGGGACCCATGTCATCAAGGTTTTGCAGTCTCCCAAATTCATGGAAAGCCTCCCAAATTACTGGAAAGACTCCATTTCAACAGGCTGTGAATAAGGCTCAAACAGGTTGAAAGAGTATTGCTAACATGTAATCTATATTTACAAAAATTTACTATTAAAATTGTAAACCTATGAGTTATTTGACTACCATTATAAATCCCACATTGCCCAACTGCTGTTATTTCAAGTTCTGAACAGAAGTCACATCAATTTATATTTTTGACAGTAAAAGGAGATGAAATTTTAGTAATAATATGGGAATGTTTATAATGTATTATTAGTGGTACTTGTGAGCAGTGTGTAGCTGTATATATATATACACACCTCTTCTTCTCAAAACCTTCAGCATATTTCTCTTGTCTTTTCAGTGGTAACTAAAATACCTTCCAGCTCTACTTAGGAGTTTGGCCTCTGATGATATCATACTTTGAAAGCATCATATGTTTTCAAATATTAATACTTCTTAATACACCCATAAATATGTGCTATATGAAGTAGTCAAAATAATACTCTCCCTTCCTCTTGGATAATTCCTGCCATCCTTGTATGGCAGTGAATTAAGTGAATTAAATGTGGCATGAATCTCAAGATCATTGTACAGGGAATAAGATACAGCAGCAACAAGCTGCTACCAAAACACCATGGAGCATTCTTAAGTAGTATGAGAATTTAACAAAATGACTCTCATAAACAGGGATTTGTGATGTTAACAACATTAAGGGATGGTAGCATCACTGAGAAATACATACATGCCACAAAAGAGTCAAAATACAGACTATACTAGCTTCCTTTCACTAACATTTACCTTGTTGTAACCCAATTAATTAGCAAGTAATTAATTAAAAGATTTGTTATATTAATACTAGGTTGAGTTACTCTCTGAATGTCTTTTGTAAAAGCTTTTCTAGTATATAGTGGAAACACAGATAAAGCAGGTGTTCTGGAATCAAGCCATGATCTGTGTTTTTTCACTCTGAAAAGCTCTCGCATTTGACGGTTTTCCGATTTTGGTTCTCTTCTGTCTCAGTTCGGTAGCAACTTAAGCACCATACATATGTCTTCACTGATTATGGGCTTGAGAGGTCTGTATTTGAATCTGAGTAGGTGAGTTAGCTGCCTTGGGTATAAAGACAACATTGGAAAAGCCAAGCTAAGCTACTATGTTCTTCTTGTGCTGCATGTGCCAATGTATGTGATATGCCACATGGTATATGTGGGTCTTTGTGCTTTGTTAAGCTGACAGCTGCCTAATTTTTTCTTCATAGTGAAGTCTAGAACTTGATTGTCATGCTGGGACAGAGTAATAAATCACAAAAAGGCACTGGGGAACTCACCACACTCGTGGGGGTTGTTCTACACCCCTGCTGTGAAAATCTGAGCTTGCCTTTAGCCAGCAGCTCCAAAGAGGGAGCCTAAGGTGAAAATGTCACAGAAGTCAATGGATGGGCTTTTTGTGGGGGTGTAGAGGAGCGTGAGAGATGATGCTTGCAAGTCCGGATTACTTCAGAAAACAAGGTAACCTCTGAAAGAATGACAGCCTTTCTTCATGTAAATGAGTTCTCTTAAGAAGTATAATAGTTACTGGTGTATTTTTTGGAGACTACAATATTTTGTTTTGAGGGCTTAATTACTAAAAGCACTGAAATGAATTGGAAAGCCATCCAGCTGTTGCAAAACTCTATTCAGGAGTGAAAGGATATGGAAACTAATTATGACTAGTTTGCAGAGAAATTTCCCTCTGCACAATTAACAAATGACAGTCAACTTATCAACCTGTCAACCTCTGAAGCAAGGAAAATGGGTATTAAAGCAGAATATATTGTCATGTTAAGATGAGATATCATCAGCTACTTAAGTCTGTGTATTCTTTCCATCTGTAAGGTACATAGCTGAAATGAATTCTGTCCATTACTGTAGTTTACCTTATACTTTTTAAGTGATTTTAAAATGTTTTTYCCCCCAGCGCTTTTGATGGGACCAATGGTCTAATTTCCCCAAGGCTTCCTTTCAACCATGCAGCTTGAGATACGATTACTGTTTACTGTGATTAAAAAACATCAAAGCATTGATTGTCTATTTCAAATTCCTTTACCAAGCTAATTTGAATCATAAGCTACCCCATTGAAGTCACAACTCAAATTGTTTCTTTAGCCTGCTTTTCTATTTGTCCTGCTTCTTAAAGCAATATTCCATTCTCTTCATTAATTTTTAAGACTCGTTCAATTCAGCCAATACATGCTGTGAAATTTAACTGTCTGTCTATTTTGCTTATTAAGATCTATGAAATAAACATTTTTGAGATACTTGGAGGGGAACCAGAAATCTCAATAATATTGTAGAATAGTAAAAGCAGTAAATAATTTGCCTCAGAGACCTTTAAATGTGTGGGTAAGTATCATTATTCCATTTTTAAAAGGTCAATAAATTGAGGTACCGACAGCACAGAGGATGAACCTTATCATTACTATGTACTGTAATGCTGAACTTGCTATAGATTTTGTCTCTGCAAGAAAGAGATTTTACTTAACTAGCATTGGTTTTGAAGCCAGTTTCATGAACTTAATGCAAAATCTGTATGTGGATGCTTTTGCTTGTCATCTTTTTCTGTAGTTTAATACTAACATGTTTTCTTTCTAATGAAACCAAAGTAACTTTAAGGTCACTAACAGTCAGCTGGTTCATACTGTGATTGCAATTCCATCAGCTAAATTGGATTTAAAACAATAGTTTTAAAAACATGCAAGATGGGGCCTGACATTTGAAATACTATATGGCTGCATCTGAGGAATCACAGAAGAAATTCCGGTGTCCAGAAATAACAATCTGAACTCCATGGTAGAGAAGACTCCATGGTAGAGAAGTGTTTTGTATAGGTAGCTGCTTTTTCAGCTTTTATGAACCAGAACCAAAARGAATATGGAAAAACTAGCTTTACCGCAACCTGCCTTTTAAATTTAAAAATGTATCTATTGTGTAGACACAGGAAGGAATCTCTGATCTACAAGGTATCGCACATGAATGTTTTATTCTGGAGCTTAGGTCCTATAGTGATAAGATCTTTAAAAATGCATGAGTAGTAGATACCTGTGGGGAACTGACTCAAAATAGAGAGGTGGGGGAGTCAAAGTGCTTCTGCACCTAAGCGAGAAAGCAGAGAACACAAACGCAATACATGTTGAGCAAGAGGGAAAGAAAGACACCTAATGGTCAAAAGGAAATTAACAGAATACAGCACAAACCTGAAAGCAAATGGCAAGGCTATTTGCTCTCTTAGTCTTAAGCCATGCTTCAGTTGTTTGCCACATACTGTATGTATTACTTCAATTGTTTGCTGCATGTTATATATGTATATTATATACAGAGAGAGAGAGAGAGAGTGTATGTGTGAATATACATATTTCCCACCACAAACTGCATTTGGTTCATAAATGAAGCTTCAAAAAACACAATTACAAGAGCAAATGCAATTCTTCAAATCCAAAGCAGGAAAAATGTCCACCTCCTTTCAGATGATTCAAGCTGTAATTTCTATAATACATAATATAAATTAAAGAAGATGACTTTCTCTCTCCTTGCTCCAAAAGATTCAAATAATGTAATTTTTTAAAAATATAAACATCCATAAGGTATGACTTGAAATAATGTTGGCAATGGAGTTAGTCTAACCCGTTAAAATCTAGGTCTACCCCTATATAATTGCTCCTCATAGACTCAATTTGTCTCCTCAGAAGAACATTTGGTAACTAAACAGGCCATGCCATCTGTCTTGAGCTCAAGGGTCTTCACAGTTTTAAGGATAGCAAATAAGTGCAAGAGATGTGTCTTAAGAAAAAGAAAATGAGATGGAGATGGATTTTCAGTATTCCCAATATTGATGGGAAGAATTTGAAGACTCCAGGTAAACTGCAAGGACAAAACCAATAACAAAACTACCAAAAAATAACAGCTTTGAGTTGAAAATGAAAGATGTCAATACCTAATGCCTGTAGAAATAACATCGTCAAATATCTTTTCCCAGAATGGTTGTGTTGCAGCCATCTGGACATCTACCTGCTGTATGAAAACCTCGCAGTACCTCCTGCATKGCCCTGTGTTCAACTAAATACAGTTCATAACTTTTAGTGCATCAGTTAAAGGTTTTCCAACTTTCACGTAACAACATGATAACTAATACCACTTAAACCTTTTGCTAATATATGTACTAGTATAAGACAAAGTCAGCATATATTTCGTTATGTACTGTCTTATAGATAGGTTGCAGCAGGCATTGAAATGATTTAGCCCCTGCACTGGATTCTTTATTTCAGAAAAGGACACAGAATTACATAAATTGTATTGGAGAGAGCATGAAGCAAAGAGGGAATGTTTAATCTTACACTTGGACAACCTAGACAGTGATATGCTTCCCCTTTGTATTTATTTATTTATTTAATCAACTTCTAACAATTATTTAAGCGTATCTGCCTTATAAAGTCAATGAAGTTCCTAAGATTTGATACTCTCTTCCAATACTCTGATTTCATGCCAGAATAAGATCTTTGAAAGAAGATAAACTGCAGAACTGTGCTTCAGGCACATCTGTTTCTTTATGTTTTACATCATGAATCAAAAATCTACTTTGTTTTCTTCTTTCTGTCCCTTGTATATATTATGCAGATATAGAAGTGCATGTCTTGAAAGTCAGTTCTACCCTTGCAAATAAGGGCTTTTAAAGCCCTCCTCATGGCAGTTTGGCCTACTGTGCYGCTTTATCATTTAGCCTTTGCTTGCAGGCCCTACTTAATATCCGCTTCAGAGGTTTACCCTCAATACAGTTCATCTTTTAGCCATTCCTTCTCTGTTGTCTCTCAAGAAACCACTCTTGTGCTTTAGAGATCCACCATCAGCAACTTCWTTTTTTTTTTTCTGTTTTCTGGGCCCTCTGTTTGTCATTTTCTAATATCTGGCAGTAGGGGCAATTCTTGATAGAGAGACAAGTGATTTACAGACATATTCCTTACTGCAGGGTGCAGGGAAACCTGGGTTATATTTGTAAAATTTAAGAAACATTGTATAGATTACTTTATTTCTTACAAAGTGTGATATATACCAGGAAGGAAAGCTAGTGTGACAACAGCAGTGTAGGGCTGTAGCTTAGTTCTTTTGAACAGACTCTATTTTTAAAAGAAAAATCGGCATAATTTGGGTGTTAGACAGGAGTACCAGCAGCTGTTGTTCTTCTGAAAGCAGAGCTATCCATGCCTGCTGCATATGGTTTGCACGCATTGATTCTTCATATATTACAGCTATCTACAGTGTTGTTTAGGAGCAAAGCTGATTTTATCTATAATAATGTTAGGTGTTTGCTGACCAATAGTGTGTATGGAGAATTTCATTTTACTATGTGTGAAGGACTGTCTCTATGGAGATCATATTACACAAGAATATTCATATTATGCAGCAGCAGAAAAGATGGAAAACTAAACTGCAAATGTTTTGCACTGTCATTCTTTTAAAGGTATTTCATCTTTAATGCATCTTGTGTACAGTCATAGTAACAGCAGAACAGCAGACTTCACATTCTGAAGACTCGTATGTCATGGTATAGATAACTCCAATTACAATTATTTTTCTAAAAATTAATATATTTCAAAATACAAGTGTTGACTCTACTGGGTTTGGGGTTATTAATTTTTTTTAGTGTTCCAACTAATTGCTGGTGATATTTATGCTGGTGAAATCCATCACTTGGTGTTACTTTCCCCCACACAGGAATTATTCATCCATCCATCAAAAGGGTTGTGTGGGTGATAATGATGCACACAATAACATTAAGCTGCAGTAGCTCACCTTCAGCAATGCTCTTTCCGTAGATTCTGACAAGCTCCCCATTTACAAGTATTCATCACAAGCACTGAATATTGTTTTCCAGAACTGTGGAGAACATTTTCTAGGCAGGGGGTCTTTACAAGGAAACTCCGCTTGGGTAGATGGAACTCCTATACAAATTAGAAGCCGTGCTGTTTCTCTGCTTTCTCCTGCCACTCTGCCTGCCTGCTCTGAAATGCTTTGTTCAGTGCTGCTTATATGCAGCATTATGAAAAACATCTTAACCACAGCCAAAGGAGCAAAAGGCATACTGAATCCATACTTTATGGGGTTCTAGGAGGGCATGGGGTCCTTCCATATATCACATTAATGAAGCCAGCATTCCTTGTGTTTAATATTGGGCACTTTATTGTCAAAATGATATCATGAAGGTAGATGAAATTTAGAATAAGACGACTGGTTAAGTACATTTTGTCAATAGACAGCTATGTATAACAAGGAGGAGTTTCAAAAAGAACTCTACTTGGGAAATGACTGCAGAACTCCTGTGGACTTGGGTTTCCTCCTTGCTCTGCAAGATATGTCCTGCATGACTGTGGGCAAATCACTTGGGCTGTTTCTTTCTAGACAGTGCTGTCCTGCAGATAACCTCATTTGTGTTTGTGAGGCACTTCACTTCTGCACTGATGCTGTCCGTATGAGTATTGTATTGCAGAATTTAAAGCATGTAAATACCAAGGGGTGAAATGAGTTGCTTGGAATATGAAGAGGGATGAAAACTAGAAAACTGCAAGCTGAATATCAAGGAATGATTTCTGGCTTTTTTCTTTCCTTTTTTTTAAGATTGGGGAATCTTAAACTCTGGAACATGTAATTTACATTTCATGACTTGTTTATAGAAACTGAATTTTAAGAAAAATATCTAGCATATTCTATTCAGGTAACTACCTACACTAGGAATGTGCTGTTTTTTCTTCAATGTCTAAAAATCTTTGTCACTCAGATAAAGGCTTACAACAAATGATCCCTTTTATTTCTACTTAAAACTGCATCTCTCCATAGTGGAGACATTACTACCATCAAGCCTTCTAATTAGGAAGTACTATATAAAACAACTGCTCTACATTATGAGGAAGAGGCCCTAGACGTCCTTTGGAAAGAGTGAAGGGAGCATAAAGAATTTAAATATTACACGCTGCCTAAATTGTCTGTTCTGGCTGGAAGGGAAATTGCCAAGGTGTTATTATGATTAAATGTAATCCATCTAAGTTAACTTTAAAGTTTATATACCAGGGAAAAATGAAACCTGGAATGCAGCTGTGATGATCAAAGCTGACAGCATGATCATGCTTAATACTGGAAACTGAAGCAGCTAGAGCAAGTACTGCAGGTGAACGAAAATACCGCAGATGAACAAAAATSCCACAGCTTCTTCAAAGGATGGTAAGTTTTACCTAGAGCAATTAGATGTATAGTATTTAATACATGACGTAGAATATATTTCTTGCTTAGCACCTTAATTGAGAAGACTAAAATTTAAAATTACCTTTGGAGGAATGCAGGAAAAATGTAGCTAATAAAAAAGATTAGCAATTTTTCCTCTTAAAAAACAATTCTTGAATCACTATGAGGATGGTGAGCAGAATGCATAGAAGCGAATACACAATACTTGTAGGACTGATACATAGTTACAAAGTCTTAATGCAAACAAATATATTTGAATCAATTTTGTGGGGGGTTGTGGTATTTCAAAACCTGAATCAGAGAAGTACCAAAGAATCTGCCACCAACAGGCTTCCTGAACAAATTGTAAGATCAACAAATGCAATGTCAGGCAACAGAGTGTATGGACATAGAAATTCAGCATGAAAGGAGGGATAAAATTGTAAAGTTGTGTTCCACCTTAGAGGGCAATGTCTGAATGTCTGAATGTTGGTGCTGAAAAGTTAGCTTGGGCACCAGAGGATGGCCAGCTTAGTGTGGTTAACTGGGCTAACCCCAGCCAATTTCGCAGCTTTTAAATCGTGCTTCATATATTCAGGGTATTTCACCACTATTTGCCTACTCTTCGATCCTCATACAACCCTGTAGCTGTTCTTAGTATTAGTGCCTCATTAATACAGAACACTGAAATAGATGAAAAAAATACAGATTCCAGTTTTACATAATATCCACCTCTAGTTTCCTTAGAAACTGTGACTGTCACAGATTAGGCATCAAGCTCGGGATGTGTAAATAGATACTTCTGAAAATACCTGATTACATGCGTTCCCCAAAGACAAGATACGTGAGAAATGTGGATCCATGTATTTTCCTCGCAGGTCATTGCAGATTGCCAAAGTTACTGCCTGCTCTGTTCCCCTTTGCCCTTTTCTTAAGGATTTCTTTCTCAGCTCACTAACGTGTTTCTCAGAACTGACCTAGAGAGGATTTGAGAAAGGAGTTTCAGGGCCTTTGTAGTCCAATGGCGAGGAATTTATTATATATTTTTAAAGATGTCCCCTCTCACTTACCACAATTTCTTCAAAAGTTCCTTGTTGTTGTTTTATTTAAGTGTCTGCTGATGAAAACTGACAATCAGGTCCTCTTAATCCTCTTTAATGTCACATCAAATATTTGTAATTAAGGGAGAAGAAACACTTATGAGTGACTCATGTGTGGGGCTTTTTTTTTCCTTGTGTTACTTAAAACATAATTTGTTACAGTATATGCTGTGTTTTCTGGTAGACTGTTCCCTTGCTCCCTTTAAGAGTGAGCAGTACAATAACAACATAAATTCATAGTGGAATTAAGTCTCTTTTGCATTCTGTTTTTGCCCCTCCCTTATATTTTCCGCCTCTGTTTCCAGATTGAAAATCCATTCATAAATCACATTATGTGTTTCTGTATGCTTAGTGTAGATTTTTCACTTCTGTTTTTCAAAAACCATCAAAAAGTTAATGCAACTCTCATGAATTTTAATGGAATAACTGCCAATATTTTGAATGTCCGGGATGACATACTATTATTTGCTTTCCTACTGAATATATACTGCAAAATATAATGTTTCTACGTGTCTAAAATCATTTAAGTGTCTAAAATCATTTTTTTCTTTTTTCTCCACTTCCTAAAAAATACAGGTGCACTATCCACCCTACTTACCAGTTTATTTTAGAGTACACAGAGGCCTTAATAAGTTAGGCCTCCATCAGTGAAGCAGCAATGTATTCACCATTACAAAAATTAGAGTATAATTTTGCATAAATTAATAGTATGCATAATTCAAAATCTAACAGTAATAGGGAATACATAAACATAACTTGCTCCTGTCTTTAATTTGCTTGACAAACTCTGTTTTCTGTTACTTTTAGAAATGAGTACTACCTTTCTTTCAGAGATTTTTACGTGATTTTTCTTAAATCTCCCCAAACCACTTTGGGACCTTTTTTTTTCTTTTTTACATTAAATATCAGCTCCTACTTGGTCTTCTTCATTGTCCTTTATTCCTATTTATTTTCCTTGCCATAGAAAAGTTCATGAGAAAATTGTTTTTGATTCTATGGTAGATAAACTTCACCTCATATCTTCTCCAAAAGGTGATGGCTCCGAGAAGTTCTTTTAGTGTTAAAAGAAAATAACATTACAGAACAGAATCATCAACAAAATTCTTTTTATTTCAGATGGCTATTCCATACTGAACTTTCTTAATAGGGCTTCTGGGCTCTCAGATAAGTCAAATCTGGTGGTGTAATCTTAGGATACTAGCACCCAGTGGAGTATTTGGAGGTGAGGAGAAAGTAGCTTTGTCTGGATAGAAATCAGAAAAGGATCTAATTTGAGCTAAACATCAGCTTTCTCTTATACCTGTTTTCAAAAAAGGTTACTTAGTGGGAATAAGAATTTTTAAGCAAAGTCTATGCAAAGTGTGGAGTCCTCACCAAACATAAATTGTCTTACTACATCMATTTTTAGTTTTAGAACTGAAGATTTATCTAAAGATTATTTGGAAACATGAAAGCTGGAAATTGAGCAAAATTTAACCCAGAAAATGCATTTCAAAGTCTCATCTAATTTTTTCAGCTCACATTTGTGCTGTTACTAATAACATTTTACAAATTCTGATTTTCATAGGAAATAAGTAATGCATGCATAGCAGTAACAACTCCAAGGCTGAAATGACTACCTGTGAAGTTTTAATATTACCTCCTTCTTAGACTTGTATTGAATCCTGCCAATCCCACAGAGAATACTTAAGATTTAAACGAGTCATGAAGATGGTTTGACAAGGCAAAAGCAAATGTGTCCTCAGAAGTATATGACTTCCTTTCCTTGTGATATGGTGTCTCCTCATTTATCAAGTGCAGTAACAAGCTCTTTTTACTGTTCATAGACTTGGAACTGTCACTCCTAAATTCCATTGTTAGTAACAGTGGATCTTTTTAGCACAGAAGAAAGTGGGAGTATAATTAAGAGTACATGATAGCATTAGAGGAGGAAAAATCTAGGCTGAGCGTTAGGAAACCTTTCTAATGTCAAAATTTGCAGACAGGTAGTAAGCCAGTGTAGGTTTGTAGAAGTGTAGAAGTGGCTGAAATGTCTTTTCTTTTTCTATCTGAGGAAAGAGGAAATACATGGTAAGGAGAAACCTGAATCAGAACCTGAAGTTTGCTCGGGGTAGGACACATCTAACTGATTGTCTCAGAGTTAGGTGTGTGCGTGCTGAGATAATCTAGTCTTGCCCTGTCATCAGGAAGGGAGAGAGCTCAGTACCGCTAGAAAGCGATTCAACATCAGCTAACTGTCTTAGAAGGGGATCTTAGAGGTTCCTTCCTTAGAAGGAACTCTCCCTGGGAGAGTTGTGCACTCACAGGGGACTGGTACAGAAGCTACCCTGAGTGCTTAGCACTGACAGACCTTTCTTCTTTTTGATTTTTTCTGAGATCACAAGGCAGTAGGAAATTAACAGAAATATCTGCCTTACCTGCAAAAGTAAATTTGCAATACAAACTCTGTTGCTGAARAAAAACCCTACTTAAAACTTACATGACTTCAAAGATTCAAGCTGCTTATATCCATTTTGAGGATCACGGTTCTGACTCATGAGCAGGGACAGTTTTTGAAATATTTGATTAAATAACTGTCCTGAGCAACCTGCCCTACTCATGCTATGTAAACTACTGAGCTTTGTGTTAAGCATCTCCTGCTGCAGTTTACAGCCCAGAGTCAATTATGGTTTGCCTGAAAACATCAGGCTGTTAATAGTGATAGTTTCAGGATGTGCTTCATATGCGGTTTGCCCATCCATGCAGTGTAGATGGTAATCTGCTGGAGAGAAGTAGAGCAAACATGAGGATGGCAACTGCTCTCTGCCACCTGAGTTTAATTCACCTGTCCTTCTGAGGCACCTGGTCCGGTATATGTATTAGAGCATACACATTGAAAAGATACAAAGCTGAGGACTGCAAATTTGTGAACTTTGCTTTTGTAATTGCACAGACAGATCAAGCGGTTTGGGGCATTGATGTGTCTCTGAGCATACAATGCATGCAATAGTCACGTACCCATCATGCTAGAAAGACTTTCAGCTGTGCACAGGTTTTGACCTACAGCTGAGGCCATCAGTAAAAATCTGTCTTATTCCTGTCAAGTAGCACCATAAGTTTAATACTGGTGTCAAAATGTACTGTGCTATAGACTACTTACATAATGTTGGAGAGTGAGAAAAGGAGAGAATGAGAAAGGGAAGTTACTTTTGATTTTTCTGTCCTGCAGATTGGGACTACAAGCTTCATTTCATTGCTGCAGGGTCTTTATTTTCAAACACCTTGACTGATTTTCATTTGGTTTGTGCTGTATGACTTCCTCACAAGTAACTAACGGACAGAAGCTCAAGGTGACTTTTTTTCCATTTGGGAGTGTTCTGAACAAAGGAAAAATCTAACTGTCACTAAATCCTGCGGAGAGAATAATCTCAGATCATTTTCTGCATTTTTAGAATATTTAAGATGAAAGATATGTGTCATTACTTTGTAGTCATAATGAAGCAGTCTATCTAAAGTCTATTTTCTGTTTCTATGTACCCTGTTATTAATTCTTCTGCATAAAAAATAGTCAATTTAAAGTAATTATGTATAAGCTAAGAATTATGGTAATAGTTTGCAGTTTTTGGTTGTTATTGCTGCAATTTTTGATGCTTGCTCCCTTTTTAAAATGCACTGTAGTTTGTTGGAAAGTCCTTTTGCAATGATGTTTGTTTCTGYACACAATGCAAAAAGAGTCATATGCAATTCAAGCTAAAAAGACATTCAGCTGTGCCCAGGCTTCCAACCTACAGCTGAGGCAGGTTTCATAAACATGAACTTTTGTAATCCATTCTGCAAATCCATTCTGACTTTTAGCTTTGAAACCTAAAATTTGTGGCCCTCTCCCCTTTCTTTGTAGGTTTCTTATTTTCCTCATGCCCTTTTCTGTTCTTCTTCCCCTTACAGCTGAGCTTAATCCCTTCATGACAAGATAGAGCTCAGATAGTTAATTTTCACTTAATAGTACTCAGACCATGACCCAGCTATTGCTGTGGCTGTTCACCTCTTAAAACACTTGTCTGTTTAGCACATGGTGCTGTCAGTAGAGCAGGAAGGGGGTTGCTGGGTGTGTGGACAAAAGCTTGACTCAGGTATGATTTATGAAGATGCAGCCATCTTCTGTTACAGAGGGCCTTCTTGAAGCCTCTTGGTGAGGAAAGGCATGGTCTGTGCTTAAAAGGAAGTGTTCATGCTCTGGGAGCAATAYGGATAATTTTTATTAAAACATGAAACTTCTGTTTGAATCATGTGTATTGGCAAGTATGAGAGACATGCTAGGTGAATGATGCAGTTTATTTTCCCAATGAACAGATGGCATCCGCATCTTTTAATAACAAATTTTGYCCTCTACCTTCTTGGTAAAGCAATTGTGTTCTGTACAAAGCTTTTCAATTTGTGACGATTCATTAGTCTGAGGTAAAATCTTTTTTAGCTGTTGCRGTATATTCACTCCTTTTGCACATACAGAGGAGAGCAGAATGGAAGGAGCATGTTACAAAGCACCTTCCTTAAAATAATTCATTGCTGAGCAGCAGCCTAGAGGAGAGCAGGAAGTTGTTTGTCCACTTGTCATTTCCTTTCGTAAACACCAAACTTTGAGGAGTCATTTACATCTTACGAAAGGACAGAAGAGCAACCATAAGCCCAAAATTCACGAGTTCACAGACCTGCCTTTGAAATAGAAATCAGTAGGAACTGTGGACACTCATTTTCTTTGAAAAGTCACTCTCCGACTGACTGAATTCCAGCTGGGAGGGACAGGGGGAAAATTTCTAAGTTTGGGTTTGCCTGCTTTACTGGACAGATTTCACAGGATTGTGGCCCTGGATAAGTGGATGGATCACTTTAAAATTTATATGCCATCAGGAAGGTGGGTGTACTTAATTGTATGTCACCTCAAGTCACATACTCTGTTGCACTGATGAGGAAATGAAAAAATTAGTAACCTAAGGTCATTTGAAATGAGAGCTTGGGGTCTGGTTGGTAACCGATGATAGAAAAGTAAGGATTATCAGTGGTCATTCTGAAATACCACAAAGTATTTCTAACTTCTGGGATGTTTTTGTATTATTAATCATTATGAATGTAGAATTAAAAAGCATTTGGGGGGTTATTGAGTCAAGTCCTTTCCTATTGCAGGCAACCGCATCCCAACATAATTTTATTTTAAATATAGCAAGCACCTTTTCAGAACTGATTTTAATAATGTAAACAAAGGAGTTGAAAACTGGGCATCCGAAACCATTCATAAGTACTCATACCTTCTATCTCTACTGAACATTTGTTAAAAAAAGTAGAAATATGGCAAATATGGTTGGCAAGTTCATTTTTAAAGCCCTTCACTGGCTAGCCTATCAGCACGTGATTTTATAGTTATCTTTCAGTGGAGGCCTCTGTTGTAATTATATTGTAGTATATTGTGACTGGTTAATTGTTTAAATATACCTCTCAGTTTTAAGGAGTGGAGAATGGGAAGGAATGTGCATATTATTCTTCCTAGAGGAAATCAGGTCAGAATGTTTCTAACCAAGTACAGTAGCCCTCTCTCTAACCTCTGGCAGTATTCTGTGAAAAACAGAGGTTTCTCAGGAAAAATAGTAAGTATTGAGTATTTTTTGTCTGAGTACTTTTTCCTTGTGTTTTTTTTTTTTATTCAAAGTTTAATCTGAGTTAAGGTTTTATCAAAAAATGTACTTTGAAATGGAGTGTCAAATGTTGGTTTCTTGGATCCTGTGGCTCTGACTTTCTCAGCTCCTGTAGCAACGGATTTTCCTTGATTGCCTAAAGACACAAATAGATGATGACAATCTTTTTGAAAACCTGTCCCAGTAAAGCTTTGCAAAAGCATTCCCAAAGTTTAGTGACCTCCAAAGGTGAACCCACGGGGTCCTAGTTAGGATCAGATGGCTCAGGTGCTTTTTCCTTACTGTGCGCCAGGATTGTTTCAGCAGTTTGGTTTTAGTTTAAGAACTGTGGACCTATGCCATTGTTTTAGTTTATTGAGAAGTAAAAGAATTTCTGTTTAGGAAATAGGGCATGATTCTCAAACTTCAGACTTCTTTTCTGTCACCAACAATTACGTTAATAAAAAATATATGATTTGAGTGGTGGAGGAGGATGGTTGCAAAATGAAGGTGTTTTGTTTTAGTTTTGCTTTTTCTGGGAAAGCATGCCTACTTTGTCTTTTGTCTAGATTTCATTGGCTATCTGAATCGCTGTAAAACCAGAGTTTTCTTCAAGAAAACACAAACAGCCATCCCTGCTAATGCCTATTAATCTGACTCTTCAGATGTTAGTACTATTCAACAGTTCCTTGAGACAAAGCACAGTTAGTGTTATTAAATTAATAGAAGACAGTGGTGGTCTAAAAGCTGTATCATTTCATATATTTAACCAAGACTCTTTAGTATTTGTTTGGTTTTCTATATTCAGACCCCCTATCTACTTCAATACAAATATTCGTATGTCTCTCAGTCCGTAGACACTAAGTTGCATGTAGGCCTGGAAGAAAATGACCTCTGTTGTTTGCTGCTATGGAAATAACAAGTTTTTGCCATTTCATCATTTTAGTAAAGTTCCTGCACTTCATTCTTGCGCCTGTTGCAGTGTGTTCGTTTAACTGTATGATTTAAAATAGAGACATTTGGCTAATTAGCAGGCAGCTGTTCATTTAAGTAAATGACTCATAGAGTGATATTTATGGTGCATAACTATTTTTCAAGCCTGGAGAAACTTAAAAAAAAAAAAAAAGAAAGAAAAGAAAAAGACACAAAAGCAGATGTATGCTTCCGCATCCATGAAAGATGCTGTGATAACCTACTGCTGCTTTCATTTCATGACATTTTCTTCAAAACTTAGTGATAAACTGGTAACCCCAGCTTTTAGCTAATACCGTTTAAAATTAATGAGATAGCACTGTAATGTAGATATCTCTTTGAACCTACTTTATTCCACTGTTTGTGTGAACTGAATATATAAAATGAGTGAGCAAACATAGGATGAAGTTGCCTCAAAGTTTATAATATGCATAGGCTCAATTAGCAGCTAGAGTACAGGAGTTGCCTATTTGCTTTTTTTGCTTTGTATTACAGAGCAATTATGTATAAAATGGTTCAACCGCAAATTGGAAAAGACCAATTTCCTTAAATGTCATACAGATTCTATTTTAAAATAGCATTACTACAGTTAAATAGCTACAGCATTTCCTTTGGTCTGCTGTGGATGCTAATAGACTTTAGCATTTGGAGTTGAATGCTTATGGAAAGGCTGCCTTGTGCCCACGCTTTCCCACATGAGCTGGTTATCTCCAAACTGAAGACCTCATCTCACTGTTCTGGGGATGGTTGGGTTTTTCTTTCCCCCCTTTAACTTGCGTGGCGTTGCTCAGCTGTGCCACAGGGCAGCTGTGTCTCTCCCGCTGTCAGGTGTTCTTCATTAGTTCCTCTTGCCTCTTGTCTGCCTACATTAGAGCAACCTCTTTTAGGTGCCAAGATCAGTGAACCGCAGCTCAAATATTGTATAGAAGCTCTTCTGATGGAGAAAAGGCAAAATGTGAAATAGAATATTTTTGTGTTCTCCTGMTCTCTTTTAGAACTATGTCATGCCAACTCTATTAGCCAATGTAAGATTTCTGAGACCTTGAGTACACCTTTCCWTAGCAGCACCATAGTGGATTAGACAGCTGAATAGTTTCATTTCATTCCACTTTGTTGTTTGTACTTCTGCATCCTGCTTTCAAATTCTTCTAAGATTATTTTGTAAAAGCTGTTGGTTAAGGTAGTAACCTCTAAGCAATTCAAGCTCTAAAACAGCAGCTTCTAGTTAGCTGGAAAGGGCTTAGTCTTCTTTCTCATGTAAATGAGGGGAATCTGGCTCTCAAACCTTCTGGCTCTCTCATGTTCTACCACAAATACTGGTTTTATCCCTTTTTCTTCTCTTCGCTGGGGCAAAGAGCAAACAAGAACTTTTCCACTAAATAATCAGAATGCAATTTAAAATYTTAGAAGTACTCTTTAAGAAGGAATACAAGAGTACAGCAGTACATTTGTACAAGGTACAGTTACTCTTAAATAATGATCAAAGAGGAAGTTGCAGTGGATCAGTGTTCGGTGACTATGGATTAATGGATAGCAGGATTCATCTGTAGTTCATTTTATTCATTAAAAATGATTTTCAGCTAGATATGCTGCAGGTTTGATAGTCAGTAGGAACCATCAACGAATTGTAACCAGTCTGTCCAATCCTATATAAATTGTAACTGCTTTAACATGCTTTGACATTATATTCTCTGCAGTGAACTAGAAAAATATATTTCAATACACTTTTGAAAAAGGAGGTTTACCAAGATGGCATGGAAAAAACATGTAAAACCTAGATTATGCAGTAGATTTGGAGGTTCATTAATCTTTTATCACCTATCTTATATATTCATCAATCATTGTTCACTGTGTCACATTTAATTACCTCAGCATGTAAAGTAAGTGTCCCAATTTCCTAAATAAAAGAGAAAACATTGGCAAAAGGTTGGAGAAGCACATGTAATTCTCAAGTTAAAACCTTGAGCTATACTRCCAGTTACCGGAAGTAGAATGACCTCCCTAGCTTGAGAATATTTTAAGATATCACTTTTCAATACTCTTCACCTCTCAGCAGCTTTGGAACAATTCCCCAAGTGAGACTTTACAGCTGTTGTAATGGTTATTCTGTGATAGATTTGAAATATAAAAATGTATTCTATATAGAGCAAGATTTCAGCAACCTTAAAAAAGAGAAGAAAAAAAACTTCTGTATAAAACCATTGAAGCCTCTTGTAAAATGCAAAATTGAACTTGTTTGGCACTCAGTTGATGTCTTACTCCTCTTAACTTGTGGCAATCTTCTAATTAACATGTAAGCAGTACTCAAACTGAAAAATTCAAAATAAATTCTATTGGAAGAATAGTTAGGTGATTTGCTATAGCTAAACATTTTTTTTTTTTTTTTTGTCCTTAGAAGATAAAAGAATGTGGCTACTAGGTGGCTACAAAGTATTCCAAACTTTTGTAAAAAATGCGTCTAGACAGCAGTGATTTAAATGGAGGAACTGTGGTGTAAATAACAAACTAACTCCGTCATGTAGTTGCAAGATTCACTCTTTTAAAGCTCTATCACTGTACCTTAGATGAGGAGTTAACAGCTCATCCCCATTTACTTTATTTTCATGGTACTTAATGTAAATGTTGTGGTGCCTTAGCTTAGTCACTCAGTGTGTTTGTAATAGTGACCAATCTGTCTTAGGAGTCCCAGCAAACTCTTGCCATATTCAGGAGTAAATTTTGCCAACCTAGCTTGCATATTTTTGGTAATAGAAGCATTTTAAATCTCCAGAATTTAGCGTGGAATGCTACCTCTCCTTTAGAACACAAATATATTATCTTTACTTAATAATTTCTATTAAAGGGTATTAGTTAATCTTTTTATTAGAATTAAAATTTATTAGATAAAGCTTCCAAAAAGGGAGAAATGTTATTTTTCCATCTTTTTTGAAATTTACTACTTTACACAGTCCAGTCATTCGTTTCGTGAGTTGGCAGTATGCAGAGTGCTTAGGAACAGCTTTCTCAGATAACTTTGCATTTTTAATGAAACTAGATTGAGTTTTGGAAGGAGTGCACTGTCAGCCATTGAGACCTGTTGCATCRTCAGCATATACCTAATAATACCAAGGTAAGAGTTTGTTTACCACCAAAAAATTGTACTTTAAAGGGGGGAAAAATCTTCCATTATTTGGCTGTTTGTGGCAGGCCAAATGATTACTGATCAACTTTGCAACTGGCATTATTGCTGCTTTTTTTACTGGAAAGAAACTTCTTGCTTATACAAGCAAAACAAAAAAGACTCAGACAATAAATAAGGTATGCTTGAGATGGTGAATTTAAGTTCAAACATCTTCTGATATAAATCACTGCACTTTGTCAAAATGGATTTGAATCCAAGCAGATAACTTGTAAAGCTTGGTATGCAAAAGTAGAAAACTACAAACATGGTAGATTGGAAGGGGAAAAAAAGAATTATAATTAAATTGATCATGTCTTGAAGAGGTGAACTGAAAGCATCTGCTCATCAAGTAAACCCTAGAATTTTTTGAAAGTAAATTACCTGAATGCTCTGCTTGGATGTCAATATGATTATGTATAGCTTTGCTAGCAAAGGACATAGATTCTGGTGTTTTAAGCGTACGGAGATGATGAGAATGACAGGAGGGATGAGAGAGAGGGGAAAAAATAGTCCTGATATGTAGGTTTCAAATATATCAGAATTAAACAGATGACAGAGCCTAAAACCTGAAGGAGTTCCTAAGTAAAATGAGGACAGTGGCCAGGTTGACTACACAGAGATCATATGACAAGCCTATTACTTTTCATTGTTTCTGGTGAGGCTTTCATGATTCTGATAAAAATAAACAAAAGCCCAATTGGAAGCATTTGGAGCATATTTGTTAATCTGTCATTTCATTACTCTCAGGCTTTATACAAAAATTCCATATATTTACGTATTTCCAGGGAAACCGCTTCATTGTAAAGCAGGGCAGTGAAAGCTCAGCGCCTTCCTATTAGGCCAAAGAGATCTTTGGCTTCAAGAAACACATTCTTCCACTAGATTAGATGAGCATCTCTTCTAGGTGCAGTGACATGGAGGGGGGAAGCTGGTTACTATTTAGTTATTTAATAAGGTTAACTAAATATTAATTAGTTAAGTAGTTGCTGGTATAATAGGTTTGTTAAATATGTCATTGCTGGTATGAATCAATGCAAACCAGGCAGGTAGAAGGTAACCAAGTAGTAAAGGATCAACAATAATTTATAATCCACAGTACATTATTTCAGTGCACAAAGGTCCTTGAACTTGATTCCTGATATAACAAATCAAAAGTTTTTTCTTAATGCATATGCATCCAATTTACATGAGGCAGTCTCAAAACTGTGAAAAGGCTGCCGACAGGCAGTGTGCCTCTCGTGTCTAAATTCTAGGTAGAACTATAACACATCCAATTTGTGGAGGAGACATTGCAAGTTTTTGCTCATAGGCGGCACAATTTCTCATARGAGAACAGGCTTTTCTGAAAAGCCGTTTGAGCAGTGCTAATTAGCAACAGCAATTCCTCCTGCTATATAGACCATTAGTGCTACATTTAGCTAGATAACTGATACATGGGTTTAAGGGTTTGGCAGCAGAGAGGCTTTACTCTTGTGGTTATTTGCAATGGAAAACAGCTGCAATTTCACTTCTCTGAGAGACTCTGGAGAGCCACCAGCTTACACTGCTTAGAAACTGCTCTATTGCCAGAAATCAGTGGGGCTGGGGCTGCCATTCAGTGTTTCCTTTCAATACCTTTGCCACATGAGGCAACTTGCAAAGTTTATGATTACCTAAAATGGCTCTTCCCAGAGGAAGACTTCAAGAGAAATAAGTGGCAATATTGCCTCTTACTGTTTGCTTGGCAAAATGGAGTGAAACACATGAGGAGGGGAGTTTCAGTTGCTTTTCCCTGACTGAACTGCAAAGTAATGCTGAGGAATAATGGTTTAACACAACTATCAAGCAATTGCCCAAAGTTCCAGCAAAAAACAATTATAAACTGCATGATTTACTTTAGCTTAAAGGCATGAGGATAGTTTTCTGTGGTAAATATCCATAAAAATATTTTTGGTGAGGTGCTAGAGTGCTGCAGGGATACATGTGTCTCATCTCCATTGCTCAGGTGGTAACTGCGAGGATTCTTTTTGCCTTTGACTCTGCTCCCCATTCCTCAAATAGAAAATTGACTTCCATTGCTTTCTGTAGCATCCTTCTTTTACATTTGTGATAGGAAAAGCAGGTGAGTCCTGTGGAACTTAGCTGTAGGTGTTGCTGCAAAGCCTACACATTGTGTGCTTCTGCATGTCATGACTCAACTGTTTTCCTCTTTTTAAAATAGACACAGTTTTTGCAGATTCTTGCTGAATAAACCTCAATTTTATGTAGTCTTTAAATACTTTCTCTTTTTTTTTCCTTTGGACTTCCAGAGTAACTGAACTGTCAGCCTGAGAAGGTAAAGGATTATTCAAACTGTCAGCAGTAGGCAATACCTCTCCCAGTCATGCATATAGGATTGCACAGGAGAATTGCTTCAACAAGCATTAGACCTTGCACAGCGAGTAATTCCTTTTTAGTCAAGGGCATACAGTGGGAAGTGAGGTTTAAAAGAATCGTGTACCCAAGCTTTGGGGAGCGTGAGAAATGAGCTGCTCAGAGATCCACAGCTTGCATTTGTGGATGACTTATTGTATCAAGGTCTGCTAAGGGATGGAAGGATTTTGACAACAGGCTGACCTTTCTGCTGAATAGGCTGAATTCTCACTGAGCCAGGATCTACCAGCCTGAAAGGTCTGGCACACTTAGATTTCTTGTTACATGGGCACACTTGGATTTCTTGTTTGTCACATTCTGTGAATATCTATTATTATAAGCTTAACCATTACCAGTACTGCTTCACAAAAACAAAAATATGCTTTATGTGGGAAGGAATGTAAACCGATGGGTAAGTATTTGTGTGTCATTTAAAATTCAAAGACTGCGTAGAGAAAAATGTTTCTTTCGATGACTAAACTGCCAGTTCACTCTAAAAATAATAAAGGGATGCATTTAGGGAATTATGTTACAGCCCAAGTGCCTGATAGGCTATTTTTTCATGGGCACTCTGGTGCTCCAGAATTTTGTGACCACAATCTGTTTTAATGATTCCGTGTTTATAGTTATATGCTTAAGTCCAGATCCCCAAAGTTTACTTATGTGCTTAGTTTCTATTTTAGAATGTCAATTCCCCCAGGAAAAAATACTGAAATTCAGTTATTTCACGGGAGGGTAGATACCTAATTATGCTTGTGGTTCTGAAACATCCTTCCAAGATATACCAGGGAAGTCAAGAGCTGCACCAGTCCCCACCTTCACCAAAAAAGCCATTTTCGGAAGGTGTGGCTCCCACAAATGGAAGATTAAATGCTAGATTTGTAACACACACTGACTAGGAGTCTACATGGATAACACACTTAGAATGTGTTTTGCATGTGGACAGTGTATATGCATGCACATCTTGTCAGTTTTGGCAGTGACTGGAAGCATTTCTGAAGGTAATAAGTGCCACGCATGTTTAACAAAACACATTGCTTTTACTCCTTCTAAAGCAGAACTGCACATAGCATGCCCCTGTTCTTCTGCAGCAGGGTGTCTGACAGAAATAAGAAAAAAAAAATCCCATCTTCGAGATTGCTTTCTGGCCAGATGAACCTGTTGGTAATTTCCTAACTGAATTTTGAAGTGTTGTCTTTTAGCCTCCAGAAGAGGAATATTCAAGGAGCTAATATAAAATATTTCAAAAACAATCAGAAAATGTATTGCTGAATTCAACTGTTGTTGGGCCAGGCCTTTCAAAAGAGAGATATTGTCTCAGATATCTGTTTTTCATGTGGTGTGATATTGTTGGAACAAACTTACAGATTCACTTGGGATACATCTAACTCCATATGGCATACAGAGAATCCCTAATTTGTTGAGAATTTAGTTCTTTATAGGAAAACAATTTGTGCACTTATTCAACCATCATATTCCATTTTAACTTTAATAAGTTATTTTATCACTGTACCAAGCATTTGAGAAGCATTAGAGACACATATTGCAAACCTGCAAATATCTCCATATTTTTCTCAGAAATTCTGAATTAATAGACAAAATAACAATCAGGAATTCTGTCCTCCATCAGAGATTTAATGGTGTCARATTAGCAGCTGTTATTTCTGAGACGTTTTTCCTCTCATCAGAGTCTCTCCAAAGTTACTGGATAAAGTCACAGTTACTGCAGAAGAAATCAGCAGAGAGGTAACGTTCTTCATCACTAAAATCAAAGCAGTAGTCTGCCTTGTTTATTTTCATTTGTCCTGGCAGAAAGCAAGTGGCCTGGCATCAGGTTACATGCCTATAGGAAGAACTCCAAGAACACGTCCTTAAAACCTACTTTAAATGCAAGTTGTCTGAGCTTATTTGGCTTTGGCTACATTGCTGGGTCATTTGGGTACCGCTCTTGCTGGTTATTCTTTTGTCAGCATAGGTCAACATTTAATATGTGTCAGAAAGGTTGGCAGTTGTTTTTAAAGAGAGAGTGTGAGCTTCCCATAGCCGAGATGCACAGTTGTCTACAATGTGGTAGCCAGTAAATCTTTTACTGTGGAAAAACAAGTGGATGTTAAATAATTAGCATTACCTGAGAATTTCAGTTTTCCTTTTAGGAAAAGGGTGTTTTCGTGTGAAAGGAGCAAAACTTTTGCTCAATTTTTGTCAGAACCGTCTTAGGAATGTACACAGGAATAGCCCAAGTGCTCCAGAGTAAAACACAGCTTACCCAACTGGAGCGAAACACAATTTATATGAATCCATAATGCAAGCAGAGTTTAAAAGGTTGTGTTAGGTAACTCCCCAGACTCTTGACTCAGAAGAGCAATCTGAGTGCAGTTCCTAGTCAAGCACAGTATAATCTCTTTATTCTAAACCTGGAAGAGTTTCGACCTGAGAAAGGYGGAAAAAAAAAAAAACACGCATAAATTCTTCCCAGCCCAGTCTGGTTGTTTGTTCTTAAAAAGGTTACAACTTAACCCTATGAGGCCACAATTCTGACAAAAAAAAATTCTTTCCTAGCCCCTGAGACATAGCTGGTAGACTGGGCAGCACGCGAGAACTCGCACATCAGTGCAGACTAATGAAATCTTGATGGAATAAACACAAATCCTGGTGTCCAGTCTTTCTCATGCCTTCCACCCAGAAGGAAATTTTGAATATCCGCACCAGTTTTGGTGGAAAGGGACAACCATCAGCAAGTCTCGTGCCAGCTCCATCCTCTCGGTTTGGCCAGGGCATATTTTGTCTTCCTCGTTGCTGTGCTCTTTGTGTCTTCAGCAAGTCAAGTTTCTTTCAGTTAGCTGCAAAAATGGCCAGTCTGATGTATGGATAATCATTTGGCCTTTTAAAACGGACCCTCTGGCCAGTTTTGCTGCTTTTGTTTTTCCTTGTGCTGCTGCTTTCTGCATGTAAGTGTTTTCATTTGCAAAGATAAGATTAGCAAATTAACTGGTGTCAAATCCAAAATATGTATTTGTTTCTTCAAAAGTCATTTTTTTGTAAACAGTTCTGTGTGGTTCTTTGAGCCAGAGTGGTTAAGACCAAAATGATCTCTGTTTTGACACCATTTAGATTTTTTTTTATTAGCAAATATCTCAATGGATTTTGCAAGAGTGTTAGTAATGGCTCTGGTGASCCAGTCAGATTCGAACTGGGTGAGCATATTTTGGCCAGTTAAATTCTTCCAGTGGACTTTTTTCTCATGTTCAAACAACAGATACCTATTTTTAGAATTGCTATGTGTTAGTGTGTTCAAAAAAGCAGAGAAGAAAACCAAGTATTTTGAAGTCTCAGGTTTGTCTCTCATATTTTTGTGAATTTTCAGGATATTTCTCATTCCTCTCTGTCAGCTCACCCTTCTCTAAGACAGATGTATAGACCTTCTCTGGGGTTAGCTCAGGAACCTCATAAAAGAAGATTTGATTGATACTTTGTCCCAATTCCTCATCTGCTGCCTCACAACTTTGTTAGAAGTATTACTGAGTAGGGTTCATTTTCTGTATTTTATTCCAGAAGGCTCTTTTAAAGACATTTGATAGGTAACCATTTTTAAGTTACTCATATTTTTATTGAGCCTTACTTTTGTGCCTCATAGATTACAGAGGGCAAATATGTGGTTTCAAGCCACAGGTGGCAGTAAGGTAAGCCTATAGGTATATATATCCATGAGCTTAGGTATATATATCCATGAACTTAATGACCCAGAATGCCACAGGAAGTGTTACAAAAGTGCAATTAGACACAATCTCCTTTTATTCATGTACAAAATGTACAAAAGGGTAGGAAAGACATTAACTTCCACTTTTGCTGTTCATAATGGGCTGGCACAGCCTGGCTTTGAAAAGGACTTTAACCCTCTTCCTTGTGTCTGGCCTAAGTAATAGTTTGCATCTGGCCTAAATAATAGTTTTGCAAAAAAAAAAAAAAAAAGTATCCTGCCCCACTGATGACTAATTTTAATTTTACAATGTTTTTAAACTTCTGATTCCAGTAAACCATATATCTTGGGGAAAACAACTAGGCTTTGAATCACATTCTGGCTCTGCACAAAACTCCAGATGATATACTCAGAAGTTCATGCCTAGGAAGGAAACATATTGTTTCCAGATAAAATATATCTTTGATATAAATCTGCCATTTTTCTTAATGCAGAGAGAGATAAATTGCTTTAGTCCTAGCATCATGATTTTTCCTGAACGCTTAACAAAATCCTAAATAAGCAAAGGGTGCATTTCTTTTTGGCTTTTGAATGCATAGAGCAGTGTTAAAAGCATTACTCAAACTCATGTGTGGTACTTTTCTAAGTGGTCACTTGTTATGCAAAGAAATACAAATTTAGATTACAAGATGTTAATCTTCTTGCACATATTTTTGCTTAAATTATTTATGAAATCTCTTCTGCCAGGATAAGAAAATTGCACTTTTGGAATCAACACAGCATTGTTGTTTTATTCCTTAAGGTGTCTTGCATCTCTTAGGCGTTAATGGGTGTCTCTTTCCAACTCCACTTGAAAGTTTTTTCAAACCCAGTTTTAATCATGCAAAATATCATCAAGCTAAACACTTGATAGAGTGTCAGGCCCCATCAAAGTTGCTAGTAAAATGTCCTTTGGCTTCAAAGGACAAAGCAGCAGAATAAATCTGATGGTTTTTCAAGTATAGCTTCAGTTACATCAGCAAAACAGCATGGGTCCAAGCTGTCTCTCTCTCTCCTATTAAGACGATTGGTTCAGCTGGAAGCTTTTCATGCTCACATGGAGTTTACCGTAAGGCCAGATCTTGATCTTTTATGCGCACCACCAGGAAGGATTGATTTCAAACRAAAATTGAAACTTCCATCTCTGTTTCAATCCAAGCAGAATTGTTCTTTTCTGAATACTGTACATACAGAGGTAAAACAAGATGCAGGATCTTTCAAAGTCATAAGTTGACATACTTGTAAAGTCTTACATTCTATAAGTAAATAATTTCTTTAGACTCAAAGGGTATAGAATACTAACATTTGTCGGGTTCATAACAGCAACTGACTTTTCAGAATACTACTTTGTTAGCATTTTTCCCCTGTCTCATCAAAACTGCAGACCTTGCAGAAGTATAATGAATAGTTACAAAAGGAGCAATACAGAGGAATACTGAGAATTCATACCAGAAGTGTAACATTTTTTGCTTGTGTGTATTTCATTTAGATTCAAGTGAAGGACCACTTTCCTGTAGAGGTTAAAATAACACTCATCTTTTGAAGACAAAAATCTGTCTTTGAGTCCCTCTGTAGTGGGAAATGGAAGGAATCCCGTGGAGAAACCTGTGCAGTGGATAGGGGACCTGCTTGGGATCGCAAAAGGAGCAGAGTGGATCAGGCCACTTTTACAGTTCTGGCCCTAATGGAAGTAGTGAAACCGCACATTTTGGAGCTGTTTGCTCCCTTGTAGCATGAAGACAGTCCAGCTGAAGGCTCGTCTTACTTGCGCACACACTGAGCGGACTTCCAAACTCTTTGGCAAGTCATCGTCACATTACTGTTAATGAACTGACACTAGTAACATCGCTCAAGCTTCTTTGCTATACCAGTGCTTTCATTTCTAGCCCTTAATAGGCTGCAATATTTTCCTGTACATACCTTATTAGAGTTCAGAGCTATAAATAACAAAATCTGGTTTGAGAAGTAATTCAACTGCAAGCATTGAGCCAAAAGTTTTAATTAAATGTGCTGGACAGTAAATATTTATATACTTGCTTTCAAGTAAATGCCTTGGCTAGTTATGTCTCTATTTTACAGAGAATGTAACATTTTAGTGGCTGATAGGCAACTAGAAAATGACAGCAAGATTTCTCTCTGCATAAAGAAATATTTCATCATTGAAACGTGTGTTGAAGCAGAAATATACCTGGACCATTAGGGGCAGAATTACCCCAAACTCTGTGGTAACAGGATTCTTCTGATTTAGTCGCTCTGATACTTCAAAGATATGTTCTCTCTATCCCATGCCGTTTTTCAACTTTTAAAACAACGTTGTCAGTGTTAGGTGGGCTTCCAGGAAGGTCCTAGCAGTACAAGGATGAGGGTTAGATCAGCCTTTGGAAGAAGGGAAAACCTAAATTCTCCATGATTTTTGCCATTATACTCCACACCATCTTAACTCCACCATTGTACTTTTTGTCATTGTAGTGGACAACATAATCTGATCCCTGAGTAGACAATTTTGCAACCTATGGCTTTTCACATGCCTGGGGAAGAGGACTATTACAGTTACAGTTCTGGTGTGTCCTTAAGAATAGTCCTTCTGCTTTAAAAATGCCCCTAATAAATACTGAAAGGGAGAAAGATAGGGATTTCACACTGAAAWAGCAATTTTTAATCTTTCCAATTGTGATTATTTTCCTGATTGCACATTAAAATGTATCTGATTCACTAGCATATAGATTTAATTATGATTTAATTCTTTGATGAGAATAAGAACTTGTCTTACTCTTTTAGGAATATATTTTGGAATCCATAGTCTTATTATAGCAGTATTTCAGCATGAAGTTATTTGAGGGTTTGGTCAAAGTACTTTTTCACCAAAAGGCTTATATTTTTAGTAGAAACTGTTAGTAATTTGAAGCATTTGAAATTGCCTAGGGGGTACGTCTTTTTGTAGCCATGTGTTTTCACTCTTTAGTTCAGCATCCAGGCACAAGATTGTATTTTCCAGTTTGTTAGAAGTAAAAGTGTAAGTACCTGACAAACAACAGAGCAGATAAAATCTAAGTTTTTTTTTTTTTTTAATCATCTCAGTGTTGCTATGAATTAATTCTCTTGGAATACTTGGAAATACAGTTTTGCTTATCCAAACCACCATTATCTGAATACTGTTAGATGCTGAAATAGTTTCCAAAGAGAAGCAGAAGACAACAGTTAATTAAGAGTGTTCAAAATGAATCAAATCATATGGCAAGAACAGAAATACTGGCCCAGATGAGCACTGTCGAGTTTAACATATATGATGTGCTGCACAGATACAGTGGTGTTGCCTCAAATAGAAGTATGGCTATAACATATCATGGTGACAGTCCAGGTGGACTCTGACAAATTTGAACTGTTAAGCCTGTTCAAATCCCCTAAAAGAAAGTACATTCTAGAAGAGAAAACAAAGGCCATTTGATAGACTAGGAGCAAGGTTTGAATATGTGCAGAATAAGTTTCAGGAAATTGTTTCTTATTCCTCTTTTATTCTCACACACATGTCCTGATGGAACATATCAACATAAAGTGTGTGTGTGTGTAATCAAGCAGTTTCTCATAGGGATCTGACTAATAAGGTATGTCTACACTAAGCTGCCCTTAGATATGTCCCTAAGCTACTCTTACAGGACAAAACTTGTAAGTGAAATCTCAGACTGGGCTGGAAGTCCCCCTCCAGACCACAGAGGATGTTGTGAGATCCAGATGGATGCTCTCCCTGAAGGAGGACCTCAGGCTGCCTGTTTGGAAGCTGTCTGAAGAGGAGTTGGAATAGATTTGCCCATGACTGTTTCTGGATATTGATCTTTCAGGGTGGTTTGGATGTGTTTGCATGTTTGAAGTCAGTAATAGTGCAGTTCTTCCCTCTCAGCTCAGTTTTATCTTTCCTGGTGATGAGATAGCATCTTCTGCTCTCAGAAAGACCTCTTATTTCTGTGAGATAAGAGGATTTCTTACAAAATGGTCCTTATTCGCCTATGGAGTTCTTCAGCAATTGCTGACTTGGGGCTTCTCACAGCAGTGTTATGACCGAAACGAAAACAACCATCTAGCTCATGCTCCAGGAGGAGCTAAGGAATTGGAATCCTTTGTCATTCCTTTCTTGACTAATGCATGTGTCTTAGATTTTTGCTGTTGAATGCTGACCTTTTTAAAAAAAAATGAAGCTAGAAAGCAATAGAGGAAACAAAAAGATATTTTTTACTGTTATTCATGAAATATATATATATCAGGGCCTTGCTATGGCCTTGCTAGGCTGGATATGATACGATTTTCTCTCTCTCATGTTTAGAAAAGAAAGCTCTGTCTGGACTCAAGAGAATAGTCATTGCATTTTGTGACTTTATCTAAAAATGGACCAGGAAATAAAACACTTTTCTGTATTGCAGTAAAATCTCACCTGTTAATGTATTAAGTTACCACGTCTCTTACAATTTCAAATGTGCAGAGACTTTCTGCTTAATGTAACGCTAGAGAAAGTGATTAGGTTCTTTGTATTAAAGGCTCTCTTTCTTTTTCCTGTATTCTCTTTGATGTAGTGTGAGTAGTACTTTAAAATGTGTCAAAAGTTACTTTTACTCAGGAGTGGGCACTGACCCAGAAATCTAGTGATCATTTACAAATTTAAACAGAATAGCACTTTCTTTTCATGTGAAATTCTAGCTCCATTCAACTTCTTAGCACCGATTTTCTTCATTTTGCTGTGCTTTTAAAGCACTTACTGCCTTTCCATTGGGAAGAGCATCATCTATTATTTATCTATATAGCTTCAAGCAGCTCCTTTGCATGCTTCTTTCAAATATGGAGCAGCCTGCACTATTAAAGCGGGAGAACAAGTTTCATAGAACATAAGACTTCATTAAAACTTTTCAAGTGACATCTATGTCTTTGTACAGACTTGTGCCTAATGCTTGATTTTCATTTTGCTTTGTATAAGTAAAACCTCTGTGCATCATTTTAGGAATGGAAGTGTGCAAATGCCTTTTTCTGCTTTGATGAAATTACCTGTTTCCTTCCCTGCAGTAGTGGAATGATGTGTGTACCGTCTCGTGACTTGAAACATAAGGGATTCCTTCTCACTCATAGACATTTAACACATAGCATAAAAAAATAAAAACACATAGCGGTACTGTAGTCTGTTTGTAATAGCATGGCAGAACTGCATTTAACATTCTAGTCTGTTAGTGTGTATTGATGTTCAAAGGAGAAATTAGATTTGTTCCACTGACCTGATCGGACAGGAATTTATTATGCTACTCAGATAGAAAGGAGGTATTGTCTGGAGAAGAATCTCACTGGAGAAGAATCTAGGCTGTGGCCAAAGCTGTGCTAGGTTAAGTATACTAGAAAAAATA